>NC_139697.1:67545182-67847682 GCF_964188405.1 Protomyctophum parallelum
TATCATACAACATTTGAAAATCACCCCATGCAAATGTTCTTGTATCATACATTTAAAATTCACCCCATAGGCCTACCATACATTTGAAAATGGCCTATAAGTAGGCTAATATATATAATATATATTATTATAGTATATAGTAGCCTATACATGATTAGAACATAATTGAACACATTTGACAATTATAAGTTCTAAGATTTCTACAATATTGTTACAAATTGCTACAGAACCTTATCCAATATCTATAAAAAGAAGAAAAATGTATAGGTATAATTATGATATACTGTGCATGTTCAAATCATGCAGTCATTAGGCCTACTTAAGATAATTTTTCAAATATAGGCCTATATATAGACAATTTTGACAAAACAGATAATTTAACATCGATCGGTGCCCTGCCCAGTCTGCCCCTTCATACTGTACAGCCCAGTCTGCCCCTTCATACTGTACAGATTAAGACACATGTTCCATGATGTAAACCCCAGTGTTGATCATATAACCTGCCGTTACTAGCCACTACCAGCAGGAGGAGTAAACGCTGCTCTGGTCTGATCCCATCCTGTTTGATTTTGATCTCGTGTGTGCTTGGAGAAATACAAGTCCCAGCATGCGTCACTACAGGATTTGCTTCAAAGTTCAAAGCAAGGCATATTTTTCTTCTGTCAACACTGAGTTATATTAGACCGGCTCAGGGACCAGAACAAATAAAGGGGAAACAGGAGAGGGACAGAGGGTTTAACAAAAAACGTTTTGGTTTGTTGTATTCAGTTCATCAAAATGAACACAATGATACTGTATATCAACAAATAAACCCTATAGGCCCTATGTCCCCTTGTGGTGAACTGGTGATACCAGTGATTACCATATTTTAATGGTCAGGGCATTCCCGTAGAATGAGAACTTTCCTTGATTGATTGGTTTAATTTTTGATTGAATTACAGTACATTTCAAGTACAACTCAATACAAAAACTGTCAACTGTGAGTGGACGACACCATAAAGTATTACACTTGTTTACAAGAGGGTCCACCATTTTCAATTCATCATAACAAATTATCCATTCCCATGTTTGTTCTTCTATATGTGCTCTCTCTGGTGCTGTGTGGGCGTCACTCACTTTGGAGATGCAGTTTGACAGGTATGAGGGTATGTCCCTTTGTGGCTGTCTATCTTAATTACCAATCCCAGGGATATTTGCATAACCCTGTCTTCTACCCTGAGCCATCCCAGAAACTAGCAAAGTGTGTTGGTATAGCTGGGAAAGAGTTTTATACTCTGTGGCTGGTTGTCTCCCCTTCCCCTGACCGATCTGTTCTCTCCAATCAGCACCCTGTAAATTAAAACATTTAGGCAGCAGCAGGGGCGGCCGTAGGAATCTGGAGGCCCGTTTCATGACCAAATAAGGCCCAGAATTTACCTACGACATAATTATTCTGTTGATATACAGACACATAGTTTTGACTGTTCAATTTCGCTTGCAGCCATTACTCTCGACAATTACGCAGCAACAACACCTCTCCTAATCCTGTCGTCCCTTCACAATAAAGTGTCTCTCATTTACCACCCAATGCTGCACGTACATTGTACCCAGGTTATTAACAGGAAATAGGTGTAACTTTAACATCGTGGGAGAGAGCAAGGCAGTGAGTGAGCGAGATAGAGAGGGCCATGGGTGGTGGGGGGTTGAATGACTTCTGGCGGTCAGTCGTAGCTCGGAGGCCCCCCTGAGGGTGGAGGCCCGTTTCAACTGAAACTGGTGAAACATAACAAGGCCTCCTATGGGCAGCAGTCCGGGCTAAAGCCCCATCAGGGGTTTGTCACAGTTGTGAATAAGTAATTGTCTCCACCAGGCCGAAGGCATGTATGTTTTGCACTCTGTCCACGTGTGTGTCCGTGTGTCTATCCGTCCGCCTGTCTGTGTACAGCTAATCTCCAGCACCGTTGGCCCGGCCGATGCCAAATTGTACTGCACACACACTCCCCGGATGCCAACGACGAACTTCCGCCACCTTTTTCCCCAGCCTGTTATAGCGCCACCATGAGGCAGACCTTTGCTCAACACATTTCTTTATCTTACTCGTACACATTTTATCCATACATCACGCACATCGGTATAGACAAATCGGTAAATCGGTATCTCTACAGTCATGTTATCAATACGGAAATGTCCACACCCCCATATTTAATCCCCATTGGCTAAGATTGCCTTCCAAAGTTTGCAGGATTGGTCCGTTTTGAACAAAATGCCTCAAATCATGAACACAGCGTGCAATTTCTGTGAAACTATGCACACGTTCCCATTAGGCCGAGGAAGAAATGCCACTTGTACATTTTCACATAAGCCTCGTGGTGGCGCTATAACTGGCCCATTTGTCTTTTTACCTATAACTGCACCGATCTGTGTAAAACTTTGTATGCACACTCCCTAGAGCCAGGCCAAGTAAAAAACCTTTGACCTGCATTTTTCACATCTGCTCTTTATAGCGCCACCAGGAGGCTGACTTATGTAAAACACATCTTTTGATATCTGAAGGATATTACTCCTTCAGATTTTATCCAAATGTCATGCAAATCTGTACGCATGATCTCTATAGTTATCTATCAAAGATAAAATATTGAAATTATAATTGAGATTTATGTAAATACCGGTATAAAAAAGCGAGTCCTGGAATCACTGGTAAGTGATTGATTACATCGTAGAGTTCACCTGTGTTCACCTGAGTACACTGTGTGTCACCCTCTCAGCTTCCCTACTGTCTCCTACACTGTCTTCCTCCCACTCAGCCTTCGTATTAATATTATCAGTGTGTCCGTCTGTCCTTACACTGTCTTCCTCTCAGCTTCCCTATCTGTCTGTCTGTCCTTACACACTGTCTCCCTCTCAGCTTCCCTATCTGTCTGTCTGTCCTTACACACTATCTCCCTCTCAACTTTACCGTCTGTCTGTCCTTACACACTGTCTCCCTCTCAACTTCCCTATCTGTCTGTCTGTCTCTAATAGACACTGTCTCCCTCTCAGCTTCCCTATCTGTGTGTCCTTACACACTATCTCCCTCTCAACTTCACCGTCTGTCTCTCTCAGCTTTCCTATACTGTCTCGTGTCTCCCTCCTACGTGGTCTCTCTCTCTCGGCTTTCTCTCTTTCTCTGCCTCAATATAAAAAAAACCCAGAAAATGCAGTAGTTTATCGTCTTGACGTCTTCCCTTTAAAATAATAAACCTGAGGGAAGTCTAGTTGACATTTGCCTTCCTTCCGCTCATAACGTCTATAGTTAACACATGGCGGTTTGCATTTCACATGTTATAATAACAATGGGGAATGGCGGGAACTGGGAAAGGCAGACAGGCAAATTATAGTTCTACCGGTAAACATTAAAACCTTAAAAACATAAAGCTAACACAAGATGTATGTCGTATTGTTATTAGACCGGCCAGACTGCCTGCCGGCTCAATTGGTATTTTCTTTTAGTCAACCTAATCCACCATATATATAATTAACAAAGATAATTAATACCTTATCGTGGTAGGCAGAAGTAATCAGATTTTAGTTTCTTCTTCTTTTTAGTTTCTCACCTAACGACATACTAGAAATATGTCAAATCTGTATATAAATACGGTAGTAATATTCAGACATTTAGATTGTGTCAAAGGTCATGTCTCACCTAGACAAAGGATCTGGCATTTTGACCTAAGATTCGATTTATCCCCTGAGCAAGCAGGAATGACAGGAATTACCCATTTAAATCAGATTCGATTCCGGGGTAGAATAGAGGAAAGTTCCATAGTGTGCACCAACCGCCGATTCGGCCCGGAGGCCTTCCTCAGCGTCAACGACTACCTGAACCGTGGCACCCGATACATTATTAGTATGTTGAATTACTCTGAGTGCTTGCTCAATCTTTTCTCTTAGTTACATTACATATACCTCGGTCCTTGGCTGCTTGTTTAGGTGTTTGGTGATGTAATAGTTTGGCCTTGAGGCTTCTCTTGTGTGTGTGTGTGTTCCTCTCAGCTTTCCTACTGATATCTGTCAAGACCACAGTTGCACAGTAGTTTCAACTCAGGTCCGTTTTTTTACTAAGAACGGAGGGGTTTAAGGTTTAAGTGGTTAGTTAAATCAACTTCTAATGATGTGCTCTGCACTTCACGAGGCAGACCGAAACAAGTCAGGCAAGTTGCTACATCTGTGTGCGGTTGAGAGAGAGAGAGAGAGAGAGACGAGAGTTTGGTTAATTTGCCAGCGAATAATGCCACTGTTATTTGAGACTCCTTCAGTAATACGACTCCCGCTCTCCCAAGTTGCAGTAAAGAAAAATCAAGGACATTTATCTGGATTTGTTTTTTTGCTGTATCGAAAATGTACGATTAACTGTGACATCACTGAACCGTGACATGTATGAACCGTTGCACACCTACAGTGTAGCTGCAACAGTGACATGACATCAGCCAAAGACGAAAGACCCCCCTCTGGTCAGGACAGAACAGAGCAGCAACAACAGTGACACCAGACAAAGACCCCCCATGGGGGGCAGGGTGCCACAGAACAGAGCAGAGCAGCAGGAACAATGCCATCAAGACAATGACATTGATAAGATCAGACCAGCATAAAAAGGAGCAGGAGGGGGGGGGGGGGGTGGCTTTAGCGAGAGCAATGCATGTCACTCATGGCTACACAGGCCATCATTCACTACCAGGGTTGCCAAGTCCGCTTGTTTCCCGCCAATGTTGGCTTGGGTTATTTCCCCCTGAGTCGCAGGTTGCGGGGGGTTTTTTGGGCTTGTTTTAAAAATTCGGTGGCTTGTTTTGAAACTCGAACAACCCAGCATTTCATTTCTTGAATCACATTGAGTGTCAGAATCAGTCAGGTGTCTCTACTATTAAGCCCTGGCTATTAGTATGTGTGTTTACTGACGACCAAAAACATTCATTATTATAGACATACATAGTATTTTAATGATACATGCATCAAATCCTTTTTTATTAGGAATATAATGTCCAAATTATTGGGCTTGGTTTTTTTTGGGGGGGGGGTTATGGCGTATTTCTCTCTCAAAGAGTTGGCTTGTTTTTTGGAGGTGGCTTGGCTTATTTATCTCACCAGAGTTGGCAACACTGTTCACAAGACACTAGGCCATCTACAATATGGCACTAACTTTATATATGATTGAGAATATTGACTCTCGGGTGGAAAGCTCAAAAACTGTCCAAAACTGTTACTTTTCAGCATTCAAAGTAGCAAAAGTAGCAGATGATATACTGTATATGACTGTGAATATACTCCATTCCACACATTTGGAATAAATACTTCCTCTTTTTTTTATTTATCATTTCCTCACCCTTTGGAGAATCTCTGTTTGTATAACATATTTTTATGGGAATGAAGAATCCAAAAATGAAGATAGAAGAGTTGAAAAATAATTGAAAGAATACAACAAAGAAAGAAAGAAAATATAAATACATAATTATGGAAGTTCTCCTTGTATTCAAGTTTTAGAACCACTGCTCTAAATGTGATAGAATGTGGACTGCAAATCAAGAAAAACATTCATGAAAACTCAAATGACTAATTGTTAGTAGTTTCATTCTAAAGGGCCTTTCAAACGGAAGTGATTTAACGCGCCTATAGTTCATTCTCAATGAGACCTGGGTAGAGAAGTCGAGCGGCAACATCGCAAGCATAATTTCGTGAGCGTGGTCCTGTGAATTTGTTGCACACGTGCCCGCGACTCACCAGACCTGGATTCAGTTTAGCTTTTTTTTTAACGCTTGCGTTGTCGCGCGGCTTGCGCCCCTCTTGAGCAGACCTGGAGGAGACCTGCCGTTGATCCAGACCTGGAGGAGACCTGCCGTTGATCCAGACCTGGAGGAGACCTGCCGTTGATCCAGACCTGGAGGAGACCTGCCGTTGATCCAGACCTGGAGGAGACCTGCCGTTGATCCAGACCTGGAGACCTGTCGTTGATCCAGACCTGGAGGAGACCTGCCGTTGATCCAGACCTGGAGACCTGTCGTTGATCCAGACCTGGAGGAGACCTGTCGTTGATCCAGACCTGGAGGAGACCTGCCGTTGATCCAGACCTGGAGGAGACCTGTCGTTGATCCAGACCTGGAGGAGACCTGTCGTTGATCCAGACCTGGAGGAGACCTGTCGTTGATCCAGACCTGGAGGAGACCTGCCGTTGATCCAGACAACAACGCCTGCGTTCCTCGCTTCCCATTTTAAAGGCCCTTTAAGTAGTAGTTTTCAAAATCCCAACCTGGGTTCATATTAAAAATAACGTGTCCTTGGGAAATGAGTGCAACACAACGTTCTGATATAGTAAATTAAAAGACAATTCATACATTTTGCATTGTTATAAATATCAATGCAAAAATCATAGTTTGACATTTCCTAATGCGTTTTGACACAATTATGTTCCGTCACAAAAACAAAATAACTACTGTACTGTACTGTACTGTACTGTACAAGCCCCCCTCCCTGGCCTGTGTGTGTCTGTGTGTTAGGCTGTGCAGCAGTGACACTCGGTGGTGAACAAACGCTATAACGCTATTTTCGTGCTCGGACCATAGACTGTAAAAAATATGGACAAAGCGTCCCCCGGGTCTAACATGAACTTAAAATGAAGCCTGAAATCCCTTGCATGTAAATCGCCATCTTTCTAGATCCGTTTTGGACCAGCTGGCCATTGGCTGGCTCCGTTTGGGTCCAGCTGGCCATTGGCTGCCCAGACAACGAGGCGGGACTTCCCCCCTTCTTCTCCGTTGGTTTTTATTTTGACTCGAGTGGGAGGAGAAGACTCTTGAGTGGGAGGGGAATCCCGATCATAGACGGTAACGGTAGCCACGCCCCTCAGAACATACGCGACTTTATGGTCATTATTTTAATTAATGGGACCATAATTTTCCAAAAAGAATATTATGACATTAGAAATGAGACTTTAAACTAGTGACTGGAAGAAGAAAGTATTCATGACCATGTTTATTAAGGTAATACAGTCTAGGTGAAGTTGGGCCAAAATACATGGGCCTCTATGGAGCTATGGGGCTTTTTGGGTCCAGTCCAGCGCCACAACAGGCCATTATATGAACTACCGATTTCAAATGAGGCTTCACGAAATATCTGGCTGACTGCCCCCCTGGCTCGGACACAGCCAGGGACACAGGGACAGACCCAGGGATCCAGGGACCCAGCCACACACATAGCTGTCTATAGGAGTGGCTGCACCACTCAAAAACATCCTGGGTGTACGTCACTTGAGGTCGTATTTCTCCCTTCGTTGTCACCAACACCCCCCCCGCCCCAACACCCCCAACCCAACAAAAGAAAACATTACAGTGTTAACCCATTTAAACTTGAGGGCGATTCTACAAAATGCCTTCTAAATCATAACATGTTTCTATGTCAGTGGTCGTTCCCCCCCCCCCCCCCACTTTCGCTCTGAAAGAATATATATTCAAAGATCTGCACTACATTTTCACGATTTTTCAAAAATAGCAGACCTACAAGCTCGTAGCTTGTAGATCTGCTATTTTTCAATAGCTAAAGTACAGTATTATGCTTAACCCATTCTGGGCGGGAACCCATTTTGGTGTTAGCATTATGTTATGCTTTAGCTATTGAAAAATAGCAGATCTACAAGCTCATAGCGCGCCACCGAGTGGCGCGCTACAAGCTTGTAAGTCTGCTATTTTTGAAAAATCGAAGAGCGACTGACATAGAAGACATTTTTAGAATCTGATCTCAGGTCAGAATGGAAAACTGTCAGGATGTAGAAGACATTTCTAGAATCTGATCTCAGGTCATGAGTCTTCATCGTAGTCCTCCTCCTCGTCGTCCTCTCCCTCGCTGTCCTCCAGGAGGCGGGACATGAGGCCGAGGCGCTGCGCCACCGCCGCCACCATGGCGGCTCCCTTCCCGCTGCCGTCCTCCGACACCAGGAAGCCGACGTCGCAGCGGGGCGCCAGCACTCGCACCGCCGACTTCAGCCGTTCGCTGAAACTGCAGGGGAATTAAGGACAAAATAAAGCAATGAGACACAAGAGGTTATCAGGTTATACTGGGTATTTTATAATGGCTGAGAGGCGTAGTGAGACACGCTGCGTAGCGGAGGGTCTCCTACCCAGGGCGTGTAAAGGCAATCAAGTGCTCCCCCTTCCCCCAGTTCAGCTAAAGCTGGGATCAGCTGGGAATGATATATAAAGTGATTGAAGGTGAGGATTATCGTGAGATTTACAACGGTAACAAGCCAATCAGAATGAAGTATTGGGACTAACCGTTTTAGAAGCAGCTTTTTACCATTATGTACCTGTACACACGATGATAACAGTGAAGGAGGGCCTTCGACCTCCATATTCTGACTTAAAGGGATAGTTCAGATTTTTTTAACTTAAGTTGTATGAAATACTTGCCATTAATATAGTGGTTGCAACTGTATTAATTGATTGCCCGATTCCCGTGGTGGGAGTTCTGCTCTGGTTTTGGACTCTGGCAATCAATTAATACAGTTGCAACAACTATATTAATGGCAAGTATTTCATACAGCTTAAGTTAAAAAAATCTGAACTATCCCTTTAAATGAACGGCTCTACTACTTAATCACACAAGATACAAAGCATAAAAAAGTAGCAGATCTACAAGCTTTTAGCGCCGTGTTTCGAGCTTGTGAGATCTGCTACTTTTGCCATGTTCTTCATTTGAATCCTGAAAAGTAACAGTGTTGGGTGTGTGGTACTGTCCGCCTGACAGAGACAATTTCATGTTGTGTTATATTGTAGACAGAACGGTCCAGTAACTCCTGACCTGAGTTAGGGGAGTTCTATCTATGGTTCTCAAAGTGGGGGGAACCGGCCTAGGGTCCATTGGGCCACGCGGGCCATGGCCCAGTCAGTTTAGAGCTTGCCCAGTCTAATTTTTGAAGAGAGGGTGGTCGAAAAACAACAAAAGACAGCCCTTGTGCATGCAAATGTCGCCTTTGTTTTAAATCGTCCCCCATTAGCGTCGGCAAAACCGTTCACACCTATCGGCCGGAGAGTGAGCTTGTAGATCAGCTATTTTCAGCATGCAACCAATATTATAAAATTACTTATACTGGATCTCTTGTCCACTAGTCCCCTATCTAACCATCTAAATTGTCAGTACATTTAGTCTTAGTTTTAGTCATCATAGCCTAGTTTTTATTTAGTTTCCATTTTGTCAGTGAAAAAAAAAGGTAGTCGGACATTTCTCGTCTTAGTTTTAGTCCCGACGAAATTGATGCGGCTTCGACCTTGATTTCACGGTGCTGTGTCATTGTATACATGTATACCAACTAGTCAGAATGGACCAGCTACTCTGGGCTTGATGCCAGCCAGGCAGAGCAGACGACCTAGGGCAGCAGTACAGGCTATGCAGCAGCCAGCCACAGTATACTTCCCCTCAGGCAAGCATTGCTTTTGAATGACAAGATCCAAGGGCAGCGCGCTGCGGAAAAGCTGATCACTCCCCCATGCATGCATGCATGCATGCAGGCAATCAGGTTATGAATCATATGACTGCTGTAGGCCTGTTTACCTGTCTGTCTGCCTGTCTGTCTGACTACCATACACACACGCGCGCGCTGCACATGTATGCACAGCACCCCTCCCTCACACACACACACACGCACACACACACACCTACTAATAATATTTAACCCATTTTGGGGGCGGGAACCCCTTTTGGTGTTAGCATTATGTTATGCTTTAGCTATTGAAAAATAGCAGATCTACAAGCTACGAGTGGCGCGCTACGAGCTTGTAGGTCTGCTATTTTTGAAAAATCGAAGAACGACTGACATAGAAACATAGCTTTTTCAGAAAACTGTCATTTTCAAACATTTTTTGAATCTGATCATGTCAAAATGGGTTAAACACACACAAACACAGGCAACCTCTCTACTACTCTCGACAGCAAAACACCGTGAACCGGCGTGGTTATGGTCACGTCACATGGGGGGAGGGGGAGAGGGAAGAAGAAAATCCTGGATGGACAACATGAAGGAATGGACCGAGTGCAGCTTTCGTCAAACCCTGCAAAACACGGCAGGAGACGGAGAGCACTGGAGAATCCCTGCATGACTGCCAACTGCTGACAGGCAACGGAGCACTTTGCATATTAGAACTGCAGTGCACACACACAGACATACAGTATGTGCACCTATGTACATATCTGTGCACTGCACCTACATGTACGCGCACGCGCACGCACACACACACACACACACACACACACACACACACACACACACACACACACACACACACACACACACACACACACACACACACACACACAATGCAGTGCAGTGAGTGCACACATACCTTCTCTGTCGGGTCGAAACCTCATATCGTCATATTATTATGTCCCAAAATTGTTATTTTTCAGGGTTCAAATTAAAAAATAGCAAAAGTAGCAGATTGACAAGCTAATTCACGAGAAAATAAAATATGGAGATAATGTTTTTGCCTGACAGCAACAATATATAATTTAGAAGTATAGACCCATGCGCCTCAACATGTGTAATAAATAATCAATGTATAATGTTTTGTTACTACCGCAGTAATTCTACATGATCTCTTTGTTATTGTCATTATTGACAATAACATTTCCATTTACAGTTCCACTGGATCCAATGGAGTTATTAATATTGATTAAATTAGTTAAATATTTATAAAACCCACAGACATTCAAATTCACTAACGTGAAAGTGCACTTTCACATTTAAAAAGCTTTTCGAAAATAGCAGACAATTGATTGTTGAAGATGAGGAGCTTGGATCGGCTATTTTTGCTACTTTTGCGCAACGCTCTTGTATGATTGATGAAGTAGGGCATTAATTCACAAAAAAAAAAAACAGAGAAATATTGAGATAAGAGGTTTCTGTCCGACAGCGACTACAAGAGATGAAACAACAGAACATCTTCATTCTTCTTGAAGCTTGATAGACCAGTTCCCAGAGAGAGAGAGAGAGAGAGAGAGAGAGAGAGAGAGAGAGAGAGAGAGAGAGAGAGAGAGAGAGAGAGATTCCATCCACTACCATTGAAATAACATGTTTTTCAGTTGCCTCATATTGATATTCTGTGCGTTCAATTCTTATTTTAAACTTGGTGTCGGTAAAAAGGAACATCACGGGTGCAGCACGGTGACTGCAGGGCATATCATGTTTGTTTTCTCCAAAAATGATGTTTCAGCAAATTCAACATAAACAAGGTGGAACCAGGGGGCGGAACAAGGCAGAACGAGCCTGCTGGTTAGTCAGTCAGGGACCAATCAGAAGGCTGACAGCATGCTGGTTAGTCAGTCAGGGACCAATCAGAAGGCTGACAGCATGCTGGTTAGTCAGTCAGGGACCAATCAGAAGGCTGACAGCATGGAGGATAGTCAGTCAGGGACCAATCAGAAGGCATACTGACTTTGGGTGTTTCCTGAACACGGTCCCGTCCACGCCCACCACCGTCCTCAGGCGCTCCGCGCCGCCGCGGTTCCTGCGGATGCGCTCAGCCACGGTGGCGAGGGCGGCGCCGCAGAGGTAGGCGGAGCGCGTGGACACCGTGTCGCAGACCAACCGGACCAGGCGGCAGTCCACGGGCCCTGCCCCCTGCAGGCCCAACGCCGCCAGGACGTCCCGGGCGCTCTCCAGGCCCCCCTCCTCCCTGAGAGAGAGAGAGAGAGAGAGAGAGAGAGAGAGAGAGACAGACAGACAGCGAGAGAGTCACGTTTATTTCTAAAGCACATTTAAACACATTTAGACCTGAGGACGATAGAAGGTATTTATGCACATGCATAAAGTGAGTGGCAAATCGAGTGGCAAAGTGAGTTTAACGTCGTTTAACATAGTTTAATGCAATCATATTGGACTTTTCTGTTTGGATGTTTTGGCTGTCAAGGCCAGAAAGTAGTTTTTTGGCACTCAGCACTGGCGTTCCCGCATAACTTCCTGGTTTGATGCGCGCATTTTTCTGAAAAACCTATGTTTCTATGTCAGTGGTTCTCAACCTTTTTCATGTCAAGGACCCCCAGAATTATATGTATTTGGCCGTGGATCCCCATCTGAAAATGTAGTTCCAGGGACCCCCCCAGAAGCAAAAACGTTCGCTCTGAAAGAATATATATCCAAAGATTTGCGGCGCATTTCCACGATTAAAAAACAAATAGCAGATCCACAAGCTCGTAGCACGGCACCACAAGCTTGTAGATCTGCTATTTTTCAACAGCTAAATTATAACATAATGCTTAAAACACCAAAAGGGGGTTCCCGTCCAGAATGTGTCAACAACAAGTGCTGTACATTGAGGTAAAACAGCATAATAAGTAAAAGACAGTAAAGAACAGTTAACACAGAAAATGTAAGAAACATGAGAAAACACCAATAAACATACAAAAACATGAGACACGTCACATGGCTGCAATGAAATGAAACACAGTCTGAATGTGTTCAAATGCTAGGGGAGAAGAGGTGTGTTTTAGTCTAGATTTAAAGGAGGGAGGGGGCAGATCTGACTGGAAGTGGGAAGGCTGTTGTTCCATAGTTTTGGGCCAGAGAGAGACAGTGAGACCAAGAGACATTATTATGAGAAAGAAAACAGAAAAACAGAGGCGCGCAACTAAGCAGAATTCAGACGTAGCTCCAAGCCGAACCCCTGTGTACCTAACCTCTATTTGAAGTCAAACGCCACCTAAATCTAAGTCGAACACTGAAAATAGTTTTTGACCATACGCGTGCGCACACTCGCACGCGCGCACACGCACACACACAGTGTGAATGAATGAATGAATGAGTGAATGAATGAACAAGCGGACGAATGAGTGAATGAATGAATGAAAGACCCACTCCTCTATGTCCGAGATAAACTTGGTCTGGAATTCACCCTGCGTCCTCAGTGGCTCCGACACCTGCCCGTCAAACAGAAGTCCCTCCTCCCCGAGCTTCACCAGAACCAATCGGACGACCTCTCCCAGATACATCCCACTGATCATCTTTTCAAACCTAGACAGACAGACAGAAAGACAAATCATTTTAATTTCATGTCCGTGTTGTAATTTAAAAGTCTCCTTCCAAACTTTGGGGTGGTGGGTGAGGATAGATCCGTCTGAGCCACAGGCGCGGAGAACATTATGCCAACACACAGCCATGCATTACACACACATTCTAGAGTGTATTACACATACAGAGAATTATATAAAGTAAGTAAGTAAACAGTGGATCTATGACGTCTTTAGCAGATCATGGACACCATGATGGGAACAGAATGAGCAGGAAGTCAGTCCCTCTGATGCAGTAGTAGACAATCATCATGTCATGGTTATCAATATAGATAAATCTTATGTCACTGAGTCAGGCAGCTGAAGCCATGAATTATCTCTCTCTCTCTCTCTCTCTCTCTCTCTCTCTCTAACTGGTCCAACCAGTCAAGCTGCACCCATTAGACAACATTATTTAATTACCATAAGTTGGAAAGATTTGGGTGACCTTGTTGTTTTCACCTTCAGCATGTCCCTTATGGTTGGCTACAGTGCTAAAAATACATGCTATTTTTGAATAGCCAAAATAATGCTTTTCAGCTCAAATCTAAAATAAATGTGGATAAAAAAAAATCACACCTGTGTGAAGTGAGGGGCGCTCTTATCATTATACATCATCATAGCGCATCTCATCTGAATGTATGCGATTGCCGATTTGCTCGTCTACACATTCGTCTACACCTTCATTGTCAATGGCATTTAATGTTTGTGTTGCCACAAATTCACGTCATATATGGCGGACATTTGACCAAATTTCTCCTTTCATTGTCAATGGCAAATATTGAGACGTGTGGGGCAGGGAAGTGCACACATAGACATCAATACCCGTCTGTAAAACAAATGCCCTTTCCAGACCACGAATGCAGCATTTAATACGGTGAAAGATTTTTTTCCCCCCAAAGTCTCCTGAACTTGAACGCAGTATTTTGCGTTCCATGTCCATGTCGTATATATATATATACACATCGCATCTCCACTAGCTAAAGAATGCTGGGTTGCGCCCCGAACATAGCTGATCTACAAGTGACGTACGTGTGAACCCCGGGGTTCAGGGAGTCCCGGTCCACGGCGACGTCGTACTCCGTCTGGATGTCCTCCAGGCAGCCGTTGTCCCCGAAGCCCCCCCACTCCGTGTTGATGCACATCCTGCCGTCCTCGCCCTCCACGCGCTTCACGTTCCTCATCTCCTCCATGTAGCACGCGTTGGTCCCTGTGCCTGAGAGAGAGAGAGAGACATAGAGACAGAGAGAGAGAGAGAGAGAGAGAGTGGTGTTAACCCATTCTGAACGGGAACCCCTTTTGGTGTTTTAAGCATTACGTTATACTTTAGCTATTGAAAAATAGCAGAGCTACAAGCTCATAGCGCGGCACCGAGTGCCGCGCTACGAGCTTGTAGGTCTGCTATTTCTGAAAGATCTTGGAAATGTGGCGCAAATCTTTGAATGCATATTCTTTAACTCAAATCTTTGCTTCTGAGGGGTCCCTGGAACGACATATTTTCAGATGAGGGGTCGGCGGCCAATTACATATATCTTTGGGGGTCCTTGACATGAAAATGTTTGAGAACCACTGACATAGAAACATAGGGTTTTTCAGAAAACTGTCAGGATTTAGAAGGAATTTGTAGAATCGTCCTCAGGTCTAAATGGGTGTTAAGCAGTGGTCCATGGGTCCCCAGCCAAATTGATAGTTAAGAACCAAATCGACCCTTATGTGACCAAAGAGTCCCCTTTTCCACCAAAAATAACGTTGGTTCCAGAACTGGTTCTTTTTACGATGACTTTAGTTATATCTGCATCTTCCAACCTGAATAGATCTGAGCCAATGGTCTTGTTAATACAATAGAAACGACTGTCTTGTGTTATGGGGAGGGTGGTTGGTCGATCCATCGAAATGCTAGTGGGTCAAAAAAGGTGGCCCGGGGATGTACTTTAACAATCATGGCTGTTGTTCTAGTACAGGGGTGCTCACACTTTTTTGACTTGAGAGCTACTTTCAAAATAACCAGCTCAACAAGATCTATATACCCACCGAAGAAATCATTATACCATTGCTGGAAATAGTTTAAGATATGTAGGTAGATATGTTTGCCGTAGTACTTGACCTAGCCTCGACCTCCTACAGGCGTATGGCTCAACTTATGTATCTTAGATTGCATTTTTATGCAGACTTAGAGTGCAGTTTATGTAGACGTATAGCCTTTTATGTAAACATAGCACTGTATACTGTAGTTTATAGTGCATAGTTTCATTATATACATTTTCCACTGTTAGCTTATGTATGATTCATGATAACTACTTTGCATGTATTTGATGTATTACCATGCTTTTTTATCCGCTGTTCTTGCTTAATGTAAGTCGCTCTGGATAAAGAGCGTCTGCTAAATGCCTAAATTGTAAATTGTATGTAGGCCTACCTGAGAGGGCTTTGACATATAAGACTTTGGAATGGGAAATGAAGAGGGGGGAGAAATGGAATAGGTAGGGTTTATTTTTTTTTGTATTTCATTTGTAATGCTACAGATGTTTGTGCACAGCAACACACCTGAATTCAAGTGGCAGATTCAAAAAAATATTTTTCTTTTCTTTAATTTAAATTAAATGAAATGTCAAGTGATCTATACCTGCACAGCCTTTGTGATCCTACCTTTTGGGACGGGAACCCCTTTTGGTGTTATAAGCATTATTTTATACTTTAGCTATTGGAAAAATAGCAGATCTATACAAGCTCATAGCGCGGCCACGTTTTTTAACTAAAATCTTTGCTTCTGAAACAACATATTTTTTGATTGGGGTCGGTGGCCAATCGATTACATATAATCTTTGGGTATTGAGCACATGAAGTATAGAAACATGAGGTTTTTCAGAAAACTGTCATGATTTGTAGAATCTGATGTCAGGTCTAAATGGGCTAGTAGTATACTATATATAAATGTATGAATCTGGTCTAGTAGTATACTATATATAAATGTATGAATCTGGTCTAGTAGTATACTATATATAAATGTATGAATCTGGTCTAGTAGTATACTATATATAAATGTATGAATCTGGTCTAGTAGTATACTATATATAAATGTATGAATCTGGTCTAGTAGTAATACTATATACAAATGTATGAATCTGGTCTAGTAGTATACTATATATAAATGTATGAATCTGGTCTAGTAGTAATACTATATATAAATGTATGAATCTGGTCTAGTAGTAATACTATATATAAATGTATGAATCTGGTCTAGTAGTAATACTATATATAAATGTATGAATCTGGTCTAGTAGTAATACTATATATAAATGTATGAATCTCACCGATGATCATTCCTATCTCACAGCTCTGGTCTCGGTAACCACAGCTCATCATGGTTCCCACCGTGTCGTTCACCATGGCAATGTTACCGATGTCATAGTCCTGAGAGAGAGAGAGAGAGAGAGAGAGAGAGAGAGAGAGACAATCAGAGAGAGACTTGGACTGTTGCGTTTCTCATGGACCTAACCGTGGATTATACCAGTAATAGTGGAGGAGTTAATTTTAAAGGGCCTTTCAAACGTGAAGCGATATATAACGCGGCTAGTTAATTTTCAACGAGACCTGCGTTTTTGCGCGGAGCACTGTGGAGCAGTCGCGGTGCGACAGCGCAAGCATATATTTACGTGAGCGTGGTTCCCGTGAATTTGTTGCGCACAAGCTCGTTTCGTGCACACGCCCGCGACTCACCAGACCTGGATTCTGTTTAGCTTCTTTTTTTTTTACGCTTGCGTTGTCGCGCCCCCAGTAGGGATGCACTAATGTCTGTATAGCATGGACAGTAGGGATGCACTAATGTCTGTATAGCATGGACAGTAGGGATGCACTAATGTCTGTATAGCATGGACAGTAGGGATGCACTAATGTCTGTATAGCATGGACAGTAGGGATGCACTAATGTCTGTATAGCATGGACAGTAGGGATGCACTAATGTCTGTATAGCATGGACAGTAGGGATGCACTAATGTCTGTATAGCATGGACAGTAGGGATGCACTAATGTCTGTATAGCATGGACAGTAGGGATGCACTAATGTCTGTATAGCATGGACAGTAGGGATGCACTAATGTATATATAGCATGGATAGTATATATACAGCTTCATACATAATGTTAGGGTCAAGGCCAAGTTTATTTGCGTGTCCCAATTTAGGCTACCGGTATTCATGTTACAGCAGGTAAAAAAACCCCTCTAAAAACGGGACTAACACGTTAGGCTGGATGTGTAAATATGTTGTCTCTTTTTTTATTCCTTCCTTCCCAACACCCACTCTCTGCCAATGTTTTATCATGTTTAGACAGTACTACCTCCACGCACCCCTAGGGGTCCTCGTATCCCCATTTGAGAAGCCCTGCTGCTCTGCATTACAATGTGACATTCAGTCAAATATTGTCATATAGGCTACTAATAATCTGACATGACTATTATTAGCATTTGATTGATTGATTGATTGATTGAAATGTGGTCCTTTGAGTGTAAAGTTTAAACGGAGTGCTACAAGTTAGCAGAGACTGTAATTAAAATCAAATCAATGATAAATACTTTCAAACAATTACCAATGCACCAGACCGGTTCTCAACCTTTTAAATGTCAAGGACACCCCCAGTTTGATATGAATTAGGCCACAGACATTGGCCATAATTGTCCCATTTGATAAAAAAACTAAAACAAAGCATCTGTTTCCTTGGCACAAAAAGAAGGCTTCAGAAGGCATTTGTAGACTCCGCGTTGCAGGTCTTGCAGCTTAACCCAGTTCATTCCACATAACTCACTCCGTCAGTAGGAATAACCTGAGCCGAGCCTAATAAACTCACTCCTCTCCTGAGGATGGCCTCGCGGAGCAGTCTGACCACGTCCTCTCCCTCCACGCCTGAACAGTTGAAACCTTTGGTCCAGCGAATCAGGACGCTCTGTGGAGTGGAGAGAGAGGACAGAGGGTACATGTGAGTTTACAAAAAGACGTTGAATCAACCCATTCTGACCTGAGATCAGATTCTAAAAATGTCAGTCAGTCAGTCGATTTTTCAAAAATAGCAGACCTACAAGCTCGTAGCGCGCCACTCGGTGGCGCGCTATGAGCTTGTAGATCTGCTAATTTTTAATAGCTAAAGCATAACATAGTGCTAACACCAAAAGGGCTTCCAGGTATATAGGATGGTGCCAAACGCCCGAAGGATTTTATAATCTTATAAAATCACACGTGTGAAGTGGCCTTTTACGACGACGTGTATGATGATGAAGTCACGGGAGAATAAAAAGTTCTGTAAAAAAAAGAAAAAAAAAGACAATAGACTGGCCTGCCAAATGACATCACGGTCATGTGGCACCCTCATATACGTCATAGCAAATGTATTTTGCCATTGACTTGGCCTATAACGTTTATAGGCCTACGGGATAAATAATTCCCGTAAAAAAATCCATAGACCTGGCTGCCACATGACGTCACAGACACACAAAGCCATGCGTTGGTGTGACTAGCGCCGCTCGAAAAGATATTTTCGCTACTTTTGCACGAGAATGTGGCAGTCAGTGGCACGGTAAATATGGCATTAAACACATGCATTCCCCGTTTATTGAATATAACATAATACGATATGATGATAGGATATGATTTGTTTTCGTCTCCGTCGGCTGGAGACCGGGTCCAAAACTGTTACATTTCAGGATTCAAATTCAATAATAGCAAAAGTAGCAGATCGACAAGCACGGATGGCTTGCAGATCTGCCACTGTTGATGCTTTTGTGTGATGCTGTAGTGTGGTGTGATGCTGTAGTGTGGTGTGATGCTGTAGTGTGGTGTGATGCTGTAGTGTGGTGTGATGCTGTAGTGTGGTGTGATGCTGTAGTGTGGTGTGATGCTGTAGTGTGATGCTGTAGTGTGGTGTGATGCTGTAGTGTGATGCTGTAGTGTGGTGTGATGCTGTAGTGTGGTGTGATGCTGTAGTGTGGTGTGATGCTGTAGTGTGGTGTGATGCTGTAGTGTGATGCTGTAGTGTGATGCTGTAGTGTGGTGTGATGCTGTAGTGTGATGCTGTAGTGTGGTGTGATGCTGTAGTGTGATGCTGTAGTGTGGTGTGATGCTGTAGTGTGGTGTGATGCTGTAGTGTGGTGTGATGCTGTAGTGTGGTGTGATGCTGTAGTGTGGTGTGATGCTGTAGTGTGGTGTGATGGAATCAGATCTGCCACTGTTGATGCTTTTGTGTGATGCTGTAGTGTGGTGTGATGCTGTAGTGTGGTGGGATGGAATCATTTACCAAAAATCACAAAAAGTTAGAATATGGAGAAGAGGTTTCTGCCCGACGACAGCAACAATATATTTGCGTGAGAATATGTGAGTGTGTGGAGACAGACAGAGAGAGAGAGAGAGAGAGAGAGAGAGACAGACCTTGTCGATGTCCTTCTGTTCACAGGGGAAAGAGAAGGTGAATCCAAGAGGAAGAGTTTGTGCCTTCAGTTCCAGGGACTCCAGAAACTCCGCCAGACAAGATGCTATGTGATCAAACAGCTGCACGCACACACACACACACACACAGATATGATTATATATACTGTAGATATATTCATGTGAATTTCATAGTCTGTAAATCACACACACACACACACACACACACACACACACACACACACACACACACACACACACACACACACACACACACACACACACACACACACACACACACACACACACACACACACACACACACACACACACACACACACACACACACACACACACACACACACCTGTTCTCCGGGCCCCAGCATGATCTCCTGTGGGATGGCACATATCTTGCTGTCCATCTTCACCACTCTCTGAAGGTCCTCCACCACGCGCACGTGAAGCACCCTGAAGTTAGTTCCACCCAGGTCCAACGCCAGGAAGTCTCCTTTCTCTGGAAACAGTCAATCAATCAATATTACATGATAAATAACAGGTTATGGTCCATATGGAGGTTCAACCAGTGTCGATTTCGTCGACTACCTTTTTTCACTGATAGAAACTACATAAAAACTAAATAAAACTAAATATACTGTCAATTTCGTCAACAAATAAATACTAGACTACAATGTTAGGAAGGGACTAGTGGACAAGAGATCCAGTACAAGTCATTTTACACTTGGTTGCATGCTGAAAATAGCAGATCTACAAGCTCACGACGTGTTGTGAGCTTGTAGATCGGCTATGTAGTGTGTAAAATCAACTGTAGATTTAGTAGACTAAAATCGTATGATATTTAGTCGACTAAAACTAGACTAGCATTCCAGGTGACTAAAATATGACTAAACCAAATGAAAACTATTCAGAAGACTAATGACTAAAACAAGATTTGAAAATTTCTGCCAAGAACAACACTGTGAAACACACTTCCAGGTTGGAGCAGACCATGGGGTAACCTGACGCTGCCAGATGAGGGCGGTATTGGGTAACCATGTTTCCCAACACAGCAATCATCTGGGATCTCCCAGGCAGTTGAGCTGACAAAAATCCGTTCCGTACCGGACAAATCAGCGTGAGCTAAGGGCGGGATATGTGCGAAACCGGACGTGAAGCTATATAGACACGTCAATATGATTGGTTGTGTTTGCACGCCCACACGGTGATAGACAGACGGTCCCATCCAATCATCTACCAAGTATCTTGAAAAAAAGGAACAGCCCCGTCATCAAATTTGCTTCCGTGATCCCAGATCCCAATAAGCTGTGAAACAAATTTGTGTAGCAAGCTTCTTGGATCTGGCAGCGTCAGGTTAACCATGGGGATGATTGATGATCAAATGAGGGGGAAGGGGGGGGGGGGGATTATATCTCCCCAAGAAATGCACTGTGTCGCCTGGGCCATGGCTCAGCGGTCCAGGCACCCCCCCCCCCCCATCTCTCTCCCCATTTCCTGTCAGCCTACTGTCTGTCCCTCCATATTTCTTTTATATAAAATAAAGGCGAAAGCCACAAAAAAACATTTGAAAAAAAAACATGTCACGTGATGCAGTGGCAAAATAAGTCCACACATAACACAGTAAATTGAAAATGAGGCAAAGATCTCTATACAACAACAAAGATAAAGGTGTATGACCCTGCGGAACCATTGCCCACCACTCCTGAATGAAGTGTCTGGTGCTGGGACTCTGGTGCAACGCACAGGTCCTCGCTTTGGTGAGAGCAGGAGTGGACCTGGTGAGACGTAGGAGGGGCCCGGACAGGAGACAACCCACAGAGCCTAGTCCCTCCATGTGCCAGAAGTGTACCTCCAAGCCCTGGCAGAGTAGTTCTGGAGTAGTTCCAACGGATTGTGTGCCCCTGGTTTTTCCCTAATGGGACTGATTGAGGGTAGCTACTGGGACGTAAGTCGGGACTTGATCACTCCCGGCTGGGTCGCCTGAGTGAGGGGTATGATGTTGCGAGACCCGAAACCCCGTTGACCTCAGGATACATCACTGAGGATACGTCCCAGGTGCATCCATGCGATGTTTTTTTGTGATATGAAGTGTGAGGGAGTTATCAATCAGTCAGTCATGTCTGCAGCGTGTGGATAATATGTGAGGGTCTGTGTGAGGGTTGTATAAAACGGTGCAACACAAAACAGATGGAAAGGCGTAAAGCCCCAAGCCCCCAGAATGGCTGGCCAACATTGAAACCGTGAGACCTAGTGGTCAGAGCTGGGACTTCAGGTGGGCCCCTGCATTAAACAGGAGGAAACCCTGACCACATTTTGGTTGGCAAATGCGGATATTGTTACCATCACACAGTAACAGACAGGTTCTACTGGGGATTGAACCCAAGACCTTCTGATGACGTGATATAACCACTACACCACAGAACCTGTTTGTAGCCTGCATGGGTTGCCTGCATGGCCTCTCCGGCTGCCTTCAAGCACACCCTTTCTCCGATTGCAAACCCGAATTCATTGGGATGCCCTTATGTGTAGGTAAAAAGAAAAAAGGTTGTTTTTAATCATTCTTTTCTTCAGTTCTCACTAATATAATCTGCTTTCGTCTATGAACAGGATTCAAAGGACGTATTCTACACTCCCAATGTGACGGTGAGTACATATACACATGCAGTAGGCAGTATACAGTACAGTATGTGTTTTATGTTGTCAGTGGCGGCGGCGAGTACCAAAGTACTTACAATGCTTGAGTACTTACGTACAGTTCTATGTGCTGTACTTATGTACAAAATCATGGCATTTTACTTGACAAAACACTGACAAGAATGTGGCATTGAAAATGGGAACATACTAATGTTACCATTCATTTATGAATCAAAATTACGTTTCTTTTTGCCTTTTAGGCTTTGTAAGCAAATATTGCACATGGAAGGGCAGATATACAAGCTCACAACATGCCACATATATGACTCGTTGTGAGCTTGTAGATTGGCTACTTTCACTGTTTTGTTTTTATTAATTTTTTTAAGTTGTGGACCTGTAAGAATGGAAAATATTCTGACGATTAGGCAAAAATAATTTTGATTATGTCAAATAATTATGATTATGTCATAATTGTAGAGCAGACGTAGAATATGCACATCGACAGGCTGGGTGCTGGGCTAAATAAACTTCAGTAGGTATTGGATGGAGCCCGCACACCACAGGTATAAGAAAGACGTTCTTTATTGAAATACTTCATAATTGTAGTCATATACCCTTGTGGATGACATCATTGGACTCAGTAGTCTGTGTCCTTCAATGATGCTGACCTCTTAGAAATCACCTGCTACAACTTAGCAACCATCTATTTCACCGCATCAACATCCTAGTAACCACCTGTTAGAAGGACAGTTTTTCCACCCAATCCGATTGTCTGCAAAAACGTAGATACTAGATACCCATTAAGACCTGAGGCCTTCTAAATCAGTAGTTCTCACACGTTCTGCTATTTTTAATAGCCAACGCTAAACTCTGAAATGAAATGGATGCTTTCCCGGTTTTTACCCATTGGTCCTGGGTCCAATCCCCCAGTGGAATCACATTTGTAGATAGTCGTCTATATATAATAATATAGCCCACAAGGGGATGGTCCACAACATATTTTTAACATGAGCATCTCCCTAAAATGTGTCTTGGTGGTACACCCACATTAACAGAGTAAGACAATGTGAACTCCACAGAGACACGTTCAATCCCTGCAGAGACATCAGCGCTAACCACTGAACCCGTGTTGTTTTTGTGTCAGTTTGAGTCATAGTCTCTTGAATAGTTTACATTTAGTCTTAGTCACATTTTAGTCACCTGGAATGTTTCAGTGTTAGTCTAGTTTTAGTCGACTAAATCTAGTTGATTTAGTTGACTAAAATGTGTTTTGGCGGGCCTTGATGCCGTCGTAATGACAGATTTTACACTTGCTGAAAATAGCAGATCTACAAGCTCACAATGCGTCACGCTGCGACGCGTTGTGAGCTTGTAGATCTGCTATTTGCAGCATGAAACTAATTGTAAAATGACTTTTACTGGATCTCTTGTCCACCAGTCCCTTCCTAAGATTTTAGTCAACTTTTTATTTGTTGACGAAATTGTCAATATATTTAGTCTTAGTTTTAGTCATCATAGCTTAGTTTTCATTTAGCTTCCATTTAGTTTTCGTCAGTGAAAAAAGGTTAGTCGACGAACATCTTTCGTTTTGCGGCACTGCGTGCCGTGTGTACGGTGTACGCTATACCTGTCCCGTCAGGCGTGGCTCTCACGAAGGTGGGCAGCATCTTGACGGCAGCGCGGCTGTGCGTGTGTTTACCCAGACCCCTCAGCATCTCTCTCCTCAAACGCACCGACACCTCCTTCAGCTTCTCCTCGGACAGGCGGAACGGCTGCAAATAGTCCTCCACCTGGAGAGAGGGAGGGAGAGGGAGAGAGAGAGAGAGGGAGAGAGAGAGAAGGGCATGAAGAAAGAGAGGGGAAGTATGTTAAAATAAACACATACAACGGTCTCGAGTCTTCTTGTTGTGAACGAGAGGTGAATTTGTGTTTGATGAGGCAGCAGTCGGCAATTCAAACACGAAATGTTTGGTCAAACCATGTGACTCCCATTGGAATTGCATTGTGGCAGCCATTAACCACAGACAGAGCACATTGGTTTGATATGTGTGAATGAGAGTGACTTGGAAAGTGTGCGTGGTCAGAGTAAAAGTGACATGTGCACCGCCACCCTCATCAACAGTTTTGGGCATTGGGCAAGCAATTAGATTCTGACCCCTGTCAGCCACTAGATGGCGGTAACGTCAACTTGTTCTGAAAGAGGCATGATGAGGCGAGTGTGTGCCAGACTGTGAAATCTTCCGTAGGAAGTGGTATTGTTTGGCTGTTGAGACATTTCAACACGTATTGCACCCTGGAGACTGTAGATACAATGTTGCGCTGTAGATGGACCGTTTTCCTGTTTCCTAATGGGGAGGGGGTTTGTCCAAACAAAACTACATTTTAAAGCATCGGCAAACGGCAGTGGTTCTCAACCTGTGGTTCGGGACCCTCAGGGGGGGGTGAACAACACACTATATGCTATAAAAACTGGTCAAGCATTGGCCAACTTGTCAAGTAATATAAGAAAGGAGACAAAGATTGTGATAATACCCAATCTACAAGCTACGCGAGGCCTTGTGAGCTTGCAGATCAGCTACTTTCACAATATCTGTGGAACTAAAAGTCAAACGTCAAAAAGTCAAACTAAATGTTCACTCGTACAATTCCAAGTGCTTATCAGTGCGGGGGGGGGGGGGGGGGGTCCCCAGTTCAAATATCCTCACTTGAATGATTATTTTGGGGGGTCCCCAGTTCAAATAGGATTGTTTTGGGGGGGTCCCCAGTTCAAATATGATAACTTTGGGGGGTCCCCACTTCAAATATGATTATATTTGGGGGGCTTTGCACTTCAAATATGATTATCTTTGGGGGGTCCCCAGTTCAAATAATGATGATAATGTATGATAATGTTCTGGGGCCGCGGCCTGAAAATGTTGAGAACCACTGATTAAAGGGATCATATCATGTCCTATGAGAATGATTATTTTTATCAGAAATATAAATCCTGTTGGTTAAAATGTCTACACTCTACACACACTTTATACTATATTATTATTACTATTTAATACTCCACTTACAACTTTTATTATCTACTTGGCCAGCATCTCAGGCAATGCCATTTCACTGCACATACTTGCATGAGCATGTGACAAATAAAACCTCTTTAGCATTTAACATTTTTCTGAAAAACCTATGTTTCTATGTCAGTGGTGCTCAACCTTTTTCGTGTCAAGGACCCCCAGAATGATCTCTATTGGGCCACGGACCCCCATCTCAAAATATGCAGTTCCAGGGACCCCCCAGAAGCAAATATCTTCGTTAAAAATGTTCGCTCTGAAATATATATTCAATGATTTGCTCCACATTTTAACGATAAAAAAAAAATAGCAGACATACAAGCTCGACCTACAAGCTCGTAGCACGCCACCGACTGGCGCGCTATGAGCTTGTAGATCTGCTATTTTTCAATAGCTAAACTATAACATGTTTAAAACACCAAAAGGGGTTCCCGCCCAAAATGGGTTAATCTAAAAGAATCTTGAGACAAGTTTCAGCATAGCACAGTTTTGCAATAACCAGTTTGTTCAGACTGTATTCTGACTATGTAAAAACAAAACAGTGCATCGTATAAAGCGTGGGTGCTTTCGTTTCAGGATTGTGGTACAAATTATGGCACAACTTTCTTCTAACAACAAAATGGAATATAAAATATATGTTAAAGCGAGCTAATTGTTAAAGCGAGCCCGTCTGCTCGGGGGATGAATAGAATCTTGACTGTGTGATCAAAATTCGCGACATGGGGGAGCCCCCACCCAGGCTGTGACATGGGGGACCCCCCACTCAGGCTGTGACATGGGGGACCCCCCACTCAGGCTGTGACATGGGGGACCCCCCACTCAGGCTGTGACATGGGGGACCCCCCCCCCCACCCAGGCTGTGACATGGGGGACCCCCCCCACCCAGGCTGTGACATGGGGGACCCCCCCCACCCAGGCTGTGACATGGGGGACCCCCCACCCAGGCTGTGACATGGGGGACCCCCCACCCAGGCTGTGACATGGGGGACCCCCCAACCAGGCTGTGACATGGGGGACCCCCACCCAGGCTGTGACATGGGGGACCCCCACCCAGGCTGTGACATGGGGGACCCCCACCCAGGCTGTGACATGGGGGACCCCCACCCAGGCTGTGACATGGGGACCCCCCACCCAGGCTGTGACATGGGGACCCCCCACCCAGGCTGTGACATGGGGGACCCCCACCCAGGCTGTGACATGGGGGACCCCCACCCAGGCTGTGACATGGGGGACCCCCACCCAGGCTGTGACATGGGGGACCCCCCCCCAGGCTGTGACATGGGGGACCCCCCCCACCCAGACTGTGACATGGGGGACCCCCCCCCCCACCCAGGCTGTGACATGGGGGACCCCCCCCCCCACCCAGGCGTGACATGGGGGACCCCCCCCCCCCCACACCCAGGCTGTGACATGGGGGACCCCCCCCCCCCCACCCAGGCTGTGTCATGGGGGACCCCCCCCCCCCCACCCAGGCTGTGACATGGGGGACCCCCACCCAGGCTGTGACATGGGGGACCCCCACCCAGGCTGTGACATGGGGACCCCCCACCCAGGCTGTGACATGGGGGACCCCCACCCAGGCTGTGACATGGGGGACCCCCACCCAGGCTGTGACATGGGGGACCCCCACCCAGGCTGTGACATGGGGGACCCCCCCCCCAGGCTGTGACATGGGGGACCCCCCCCACCCAGACTGTGACATGGGGGACCCCCCCCCCACCCAGGCTGTGACATGGGGGACCCCCCCCCCACCCAGGCTGTGACATGGGGGACCCCCCCCCCCACACCCAGGCTGTGACATGGGGGACCCCCCCCCCCCCACCCAGGCTGTGACATGGGGGACCACCCCCCCCACCCAGGCTGTGACATGGGGGACCCCCCCCCCCCCACCCAGGCTGTGACATGGGGGAACCCCTTTTGGTGTTAGCATTATGTTATGCTTTAGCTATTGACAAATAGCAGATCAGAAAACTGTCAGGATGTAGAAGACATTTTTAGAATCTGATATTACATTTTTTTTCCCCAAAAGATGAATATTGTGAAAATAGAAATAGAAAATAAACTACAAGCTCACAACCAACAAAGTATAGTTTGTTGGTTACTTTTGACATGTCTACACTCTACACACACTTTATACTATATTATTATTACTATTTAATACTCCACTTACAACTTTTATTATCTACTTGGCCAGCATCTCAGGCAATGCCATTTCACTGTAGCCTCGATAGCCAGGCTTTCATTTCGTCTGCGCGAAAGATGAAAGCCTGGAAAAAGCCGTGGGCTGAACAAGTCTAAAAGTGGGAGTCAACCCTTCCGGGTGGGCGTCGCTCTAAATGATGTGACGTAGCGCTGCACTAGGGGGGAGAGGAGGGGCCGGGGGTGACGGACAGATCGATGAGATCCAATCAGGGTGCGCGCATTTCTGAGGCGCGACCCGCCCCTCTAGACGAGAAATGTCTCGCTCTGGGTCAGGCTAATTTCACTGCACATACTTGCATGAGCATGTGACAAATAAAACCTCTTTAGCATTTAACATTTTTCTGAAAAACCTATGTTTCTATGTCAGTGGTGCTCAACCTTTTTCGTGTCAAGGACCCCCAGAATGATCTCTATTGGGCCACGGACCCCCATCTCAAAATATGCAGTTCCAGGGACCCCCCAGAAGCAAATATCTTCGTTAAAAATGTTCGCTCTGAAATATATATTCAATGATTTGCTCCACATTTTAACGATAAAAAAAAAATAGCAGACATACAAGCTCGACCTACAAGCTCGTAGCACGCCACCGACTGGCGCGCTATGAGCTTGTAGATCTGCTATTTTTCAATAGCTAAACTATAACATGTTTAAAACACCAAAAGGGGTTCCCGCCCAAAATGGGTTAATCTAAAAGAATCTTGAGACAAGTTTCAGCATAGCACAGTTTTGCAATAACCAGTTTGTTCAGACTGTATTCTGACTATGTAAAAACAAAACAGTGCATCGTATAAAGCGTGGGTGCTTTCGTTTCAGGATTGTGGTACAAATTATGGCACAACTTTCTTCTAACAACAAAATGGAATATAAAATATATGTTAAAGCGAGCTAATTGTTAAAGCGAGCCCGTCTGCTCGGGGGATGAATAGAATCTTGACTGTGTGATCAAAATTCGCGACATGGGGGAGCCCCCACCCAGGCTGTGACATGGGGGACCCCCCACTCAGGCTGTGACATGGGGGACCCCCCACTCAGGCTGTGACATGGGGGACCCCCCACTCAGGCTGTGACATGGGGGACCCCCCCCCCACCCAGGCTGTGACATGGGGGACCCCCCCCACCCAGGCTGTGACATGGGGGACCCCCCCCACCCAGGCTGTGACATGGGGGACCCCCACCCAGGCTGTGACATGGGGGACCCCCACCCAGGCTGTGACATGGGGGACCCCCCACCCAGGCTGTGACATGGGGGACCCCCCACCCAGGCTGTGACATGGGGACCCCCCACCCAGGCTGTGACATGGGGGACCCCCACCCAGGCTGTGACATGGGGGACCCCCCCCAGGCTGTGACATGGGGGACCCCCCCCACCCAGACTGTGACATGGGGGACCCCCCCCCCCACCCAGGCTGTGACATGGGGGACCCCCCCCCCCCCCACACCCAGGCTGTGACATGGGGGACCCCCCCCCCCACCCAGGCTGTGACATGGGGGACCCCCCCCCCCCACCCAGGCTGTGACATGGGGGACCCCCCCCCACCCAGGCTGTGACATGGGGGACCCCCCCCCCCCCCCCCCACCCAGGCTGTGACATGGGGGAACCCCTTTTGGAGTTAGCATTATGTTATGCTTTAGCTATTGACAAATAGCAGATCAGAAAACTGTCAGGATGTAGAAGACATTTTTAGAATCTGATATTACATTTTTTTTCCCCAAAAGATGAATATTGTGAAAATAGAAATAGAAAATAAACTACAAGCTCACAACCAACAAAGTATAGTTTGTTGGTTACTTTTGACATAGTAATGGTTTTATTATAGAGGGTAATGCGCATGCATAAAGTGAGTGGCAAATCGAGTGGCAAAGTGATCGTGGCAAAGTGAGATTAACGTTTAACGTTGTTTAATGCAAGATAGGACTTTTCTGTTTGGATGTATTTGGCTGTCAAGGGCAGGCCAGAAAGCAGTTTTTTTGACACAGTAGGCATTCCAGGTATGATGATGTCACGCGCAAAACACATTTCCTTCATTTTATAAGTACGAAAAAGGTCTTAAATTGACACTTTAGAAATGTGCCTGTATACACATATATACTGTCACTTATATTAACGCATTTGGGCGGGATCACCTTTTGGTGTTTTAAGTGTAATGTTATACTTTAGCTATTGAAAAATAGCAGATCTACAAGCTCATAGCATGCCACTGAGTGGCGCGCTACGAGCTTGTAGGTCTGCTATTTTTGAAAAGTCGTGAAAATGTGGAGCACATCTTTGAATATATATTTCAGAGCGAACATTTTTAACTAAAATATTGGATTCTAGGGGGTGCTTGGAAATACATATTTTGAGATGGGGGTCCGTGGCCCAATAGAGATAATTCTGGGGGTCCTTGACATGAAAAATCTTGAGCACCGCTGACATAGAAACATAGGTTTTTCAGATTTTTTGTAGGATTTAGAAGCCTTTTTTTTTATCGACCTCAGTCCAAAATGGATTAATAACACCATCCAACAAATCCAGTGTGGTAACAGTGGATTTGTTATAAAGAAGAAATACCGGTACATACGCATGTTAAATGTATATATCCGCCGTTCTGGCATTTATCTTTCCATTCCCACAGAAAAACATGGCATATTTTGGACAAAGTTCGAAAGGCGATTAATCATGATGAATCAATTAAACTGTGATTAATCCGATTAAAATGTGTAATCTAGGACTGAAAAAGGCATCACTTCAATCAGAGATCTTTTCGACGAAGGCGTTTTTAATGTCTTTTGACCAGATACAGTTGAAATTTGATATCCCCCGCTCTCACTTTTTACGATTTTTGCCGCTTCGTAATTTTGTAACATCATCTATTACGGATTTCCCATCACAACCACCAGACTCCCTTTTAGACTCAATTCTAAAGCTCAATCCACACTCTAAAGGGGTAATTGGGCTTGTATACTCCTTATTAAACTCATTTGACCTGGAAGCACTTACCTCATTAAATAATCAATGGGAGGGAGACTCTGGGACACAAATTTCTGATGATGTTTGGAAGGAAGCGCTGGATAGGACACACTCCTATTCAATCTGTCTAAGGCATACTATTATTCAGTTTAAGGTTACACATCGCCTCCACTGGTCCAAAGTAAAACTATCTAAGTTCGTTCCTACCATGGATCCTATATGTGATCGTTGCAATCAAGATCAAGCTACCCTTGCACATGCTTTTTGGTTTTGTCCAAAGCTAAGTACATTTTGGCAATCAATATTTAAAACATTTTCAGATGTATTAGAAGTGCCCATAGAACCCTCTGCCACTATTGCAGTGTTTGGAGTTATTTCCCAAGATCTACATCTTAGCCGGCAAAACAAGAATATGATAGCCTTTGCATCTCTTTTGGCTAGGCGGCTAATACTATTTAAATGGAAGGAGAAAATACCACGAACTTTTAAATCTTGGGTTAATGATGTTTTACATCATCTGACATTGGAGAAGATTCGCTACTCCACAAGAGGGTACGCCGGTGCTTTAAAATGTTACACCATTTGGCAACCTTTTTTGACACACATTGAGAGGATGAACGCGGATGACATCAACAATCCTTAACTTATTACACTGACCCTACTGTAATTGTTTTTACTTTTATATATATATATTTATTTTATTATTATTATTATTTGTTTGTGTCCAATATTTGATTAATGTCCATTATGTCTATTATGTATATTTGTATGTGCCTTTTCATATGGTACAAGATACCAGGGTTGTGGCTCTTTCAGAGCAGGAACACTGGGGGAGGGGGGGGGGGATTTCGAAAAATGTTGTATGCTATTTTCATATGTGAAAATTAATAAAGAAACTTTGATAAAAATAAATAAAAAAAAGTGTAATCTACACAGTTCTTTTCCACAGACATCGTCTCGTCTTGGTTCTCCTTGTCTGTCTGTATATCTTTGTTTGTTCCGTCAACGATCCGTCTTATACATTTCTTTTCTCGCCGACACATTTCCTCTCCTCTTCTCTCACCGCGCGACTCTATCCACCAGCCTCTTTGTGATTTTAATTTATTGTGCACAAAGATTTTCTCTCAATTCTGAAAGAATTCCATCTCTCTCACTAAATGGTAAATAAACGGTGCATGTATATATAGCGCCTTTATCCAAGGCGCTTTACATAGACTGTGCATTACATTCACCCACTACATTCACACACACACATGCAGAAACCATGCAAGGCACCAACCAGCCCATCAGGAGCAATTGGGGGTTCAGAGTCTTTGCTCAAGGACACTTCGACACTAACTCTGGGGGGAGCCCACAGGGTTCGAACTGGCAACCTTGCGGTTACCATCCCGCCACTCTACCGCTGCCCCACCGCCGCCCCTACACTGTCTCTATGCCTGTCCATGCTCTCCTCCTTCACAATCTCTACTGTAGCAGGTACAGTATCTCTCTCTCTATAACTGTTGAAAGTTGACAGAGCAGTATTTCAATGTTTTGCATCCATGTGGTGTAAAACCTGCACGATAAATAGCAGCAATTAAAAAAAGAAATGTAAATGAAGGTTTAGTTGCTCTGTTCATATGTACAGTTTGTCTATGTACACCGACTACCACGGTCATTTGGTTTAACTCATTCTGAACGGGAACCCCATTTGGTGTTTTGAGCATTATGTTATACTTTAGGTATTGAAAAATAGCAGATCTACAAGCTCATAGCGCGGCACTCGGTGCCGCGCTACGAGCTTGTAGATCTGCTATTTGTGAAAAATCGTGAAAATGCGGCGCAGATCTTTGAATATATATTCTTTCCGAGTTTTTAACTCAAATCTTTGCTTCTGGGGGGGAACAACATATTTCCAGATGGTGGTCGGTGGCCCACTACAATTTCTGGGGTACTTGACATGAAATATTGAGCATAAACATAGGTATTTCAGAAAACTGTCAGGATTTAGAAGTCAGGTCTAAATGGGTTAAGCAGTGTAGGGATACACACAATGAATTTAATCCTCTCTCTCTCTATCGTACAGTATAGTATACAGTATCTTGTCTTGTCTCAGCATGCTGGTTCTCAGCAGAGAGGGGGGGTGGGGGGGGGGGGGTGACCAGCATGCCTCAGTCATGACTGCAGCAGGCTTTTCTTAAAGAGACATGTCATCCTTTCTGGGTTTATTTGACAAAATAAAAATTCAACATTTCCGTGTTGTACACGTAATAGAAGTAAAGGCACCTATTCTATTTGCTTTTTTTTTATTACCCCTAAACCAATGTCTCAAGGTGAATTTATCCAATCTGTCTGACTTTGAAAAATATCCCAACACCTAATACCAAAATGAAGATAGCCTAAGAAATGTATAGAAAATTGCCCAAAAATATTTCTTTGAGAAAAAATATTTTTTTTTATTATCTAAAACAAAATTCTAAAATCATCTCGGAAAAAAATCAACATTTCCAGAATAAGATTTCCCACTATTGATCCCCCTGGCCTAAACATGAGGAATTTGCTCAAATGTGTAACAATAAAATCACAACCATGATCAGAGCTGACAGTGACACCACTGATGACCCCTGCAGGCCACCTTAGGAATGGCAGGCAACAATGACTCACTAGCTAGCATGTCAAACTCAGAACAGAACTTAGCAGCAATGGAGCTAGGAGTATATATAGATGGGCTGACAGTCGCAACACGTGAACACGTCACAATAACTTGATTTTTGTTGTGAAGAGGAACAGAAGGAGGGGGCCTATTATAGACCCCTTGAGGGGGTTCAAGGGGGTCCAATTGGACCCTTGTGGCTGTAACTCCAAAAGTGTACAACAACAGGTCTATTTGGTTCCATTTGTCCACTGAGTCCCTGAGTTCAATTAACATACAAAATAAAGGCGAAAGCCACAAAACATATCTTACATAGAAATGCAGTGGTTATATTATACATATTAGAGAGCGGTCTGTCATATAATTTCCAGTCCAACTGGAATAGATCCAGGTCATGTGGTGAACTGGGACATCTGGGAGTAGGCTACCCCACACCTCAGGGTCGGACGAAACCAGCTCCATTGTCTTCATGGTCAGTTGGCTGGACTGGTCACAGCCTTCAGCACTGGGAGTCGTCTTCATACAAAAAGTAGATATTCCTGTAGTTTCACTTACAAAATGATCCACTTAACCCCCCCAATACAGTGATTGGTCTGGGGGAGAACCTCCAGTGGGTCTGACTTGACCTGGCCTCCTCCCCTTTCCCCCCGCTCTATACTACACCAAGTATATATTTGCCACATTGTGAGATTGTAGATCGGCCATTTTTGGGCCCAATGTTGGCTCCAGAACAGGGACGTCATAAGGGTTCATGTGGTTAAAAGATATCGTCTGTCGGTTGGAAATCTAATATGTTCCAAAACTGTTACTATTCAGCATTCAAATGAAAAAGTATGGTCAAGTTGGGGGGGGGGGGGGGGGGGGGGGGGGCGTTCATTTACGAACGAAAAACACAAAAAGTTCAAATTTGGCAGAGGTTTCTGCCGACAGCAACGCAATATAAAGCTCTAGCTAGGACTAGATCAACCACCTTTAGACCTGAGGACAATGCTACAAATGTCTTCTAAATCATGACAGTTTTCTGAAAAACATATCTTTCTATGTGAATGGTTCTCAAACGTTTTCAGGTATAGGACCCCCACAAATATGTGTAATTGGCCGCCTCAAATATGTGTAATCTCAAAGATTTGAGTTAAAAACACGCTGAAAGAATATATATATATATATATATTCAAAGATTTGCGCCACATTTTCACGATTTTTCAAAAATAGCAGACCTATACAAGCTTGTAGCGCAGAACTCTGAGCTTGTAGATCTGCTATTTTCCAATAGCTAAAGTATAACATAATGCTTGAAACACCAAAAAGGGGTTCCCCGCCCCGAGAATAGGTTGACCACCTTTGACTGGTTTTTCTGCAAGTCTTGGACCACCCCACGGGGCAGCAGACCACCCCACAGGGCAGCAGAAAGATGATGTTCGGAAGAGGCAGGACCAGTGCATGGGGGGACTCACCTTGCTGAGGGTGTCAGGTGGGATGCCATCCAGCAGGCCAGGGATGTCACATCCTGCCCCCAGTTTGGGTGTCTTGCAGCAGGCATGGTTGGTCTGAACATTGGCCTCCATGGAGTTCATCTGGAATAGAATAATATCTGGTCTCCCAAGATTAAATAAATTAGTCATTACAAGCAAGAAGCAGAATGTACAGTGTTTCTTTTATGTTTGTCTAAAATAACACATGCTGACCCGGCTGCTTGTCATGTAAGGATATTTGTCATGTAAGGACACACCGTTTAGGGCAGTGCTTCTCAAAGTGGGGTTCCGGGGACCCACACATATTTTTAGAACATTTCAACAACACAAATTCGGATGGTGCAGATGCATATTAATTTTATTTTTATTTTTTTTTGGGGGGGGGGGGGGTCCTTCACATGAAAAGGTTTGAGAATCACTGGTCTAAACTAAATATAAGACAGGTTGACCAGCTGATTTGCACTGTAGCCTACAACCCGTTTTAACTTAGAGATAATAAAAAGACAATAGAAAAGTAAGACTTTTTAAATCTACTATAAATAGCATGTTTTGGATAATGTCACAGATAAGGATTCTGTCATAATTTGTACAGATAAGAAAAAGATAATCATAATAAAAAAAGACACTATAGAAAAGAAAGGAAAATAATATTTGAATCGAGTATACTATACTACGCTATTATAATAGCGTAGTAGGCTATTTTGGATATCATTTGACTGATAGATATCCTGCCTATGTGGCAACATTGGCATGAGACTATAAAACCTGTGACAGTGTAGTTATCGTGTGTCTTGGTAGGTATGAATTCGTCTTTAGTTTACCGCCTTTATAATAAACTTATACCCTACACTACACACAAAACCGGTAGGTAGAACGTTACCTCAGAGAAAGAATTAACAGCTCGCCATAAATATACCATACAGTTGTCAGTTTGTCACTCATCCGTAGCCGTAGCACTAACTAACTATACGTGTGTCACACACGACGTACGCTTCAAATAGGCTATGAAGCAAGGGATGAAATGTCATTCTGGAACTTTAAATTCAACTAATTCAACATGCTACAATAACGTGAGGACAAATTAAAGCCCCGCATTTACACAACAGGTGTTAAAAACTTACCTTAATGTTTCACCGTTCACGTCTTGAGGGCGAGATCGATCTTGACTGACTTACTGACTGGAGAGTGGAATCAACTTCCTTAAAATACTGTAAGTGGCAGGGTAACAATGGCAGAGTTTCGGGACGGACAGTGCCAACACCCACATTACTGAACACAGGAGGAGGATGTGTGCTGCTGTTCATTGCCAAATTATTCGGATGTTACTCGACACTGGCTGTCTCTGTACGTGTCTCTAGATACTACTGCCTGTGGTCGTTGATGCTTTCTCAGCCTTTAATACGAAACACAGTTGTACACCACCACCTCTGCAGCTGTGCGCAATTACGCACTGCAGCGCAGTGAGTACTAGTGTGGGAGCTATTTAGTATTTCAGTATATTTTCTATATAATTATCTAATGCATTTATTATTTAGTTTGCGTTGCTTAATTATGTTTGTTTACAGCAATTATTTATGTTACAGCTAATGCTTTTAGTTTGAAGGTGATGGGCAATTCTCGGGGCACAGCTGAGTCTACTTAATTAAGTGAGCAGTGAGCACACACAGGTGTCAGTGAGGGAAGGTTCATGGTTTTTTACCAGCAGGACAGGGAGAGCCTAGCAATTTGACATCTTTTGTTCTATGTCTGTCTGGAGAAGCCGAAATAAAACACCATCAAATGTTGCTGCCTGACTGGACAATGGCCTCATTCCCTATAGCCTACCACTGCGTAAGATTCGCTGCCCGGTGCCTTTAGTGGCTTTTTAAGTTTTTATTGTTCATGGAGTGAATTAGACACTACAAGTAGTATTGTTTCTTTAGCAAAGCAATTAAACAAACAAAACAATTTGATAAGCCAAAAAACCGTCCATAAACAACCATATAAACAAAGTCAAACATAGCCCAAGATTTAGACTTAAAACTCTACGAGAGTCTAAATCGTGGGCCAAGTCAAACAGATGGTTCTGCACTGCAGTATAGTCGAGTCCAAACCAAACTTTATGCTAGTGAAAACATTAAATCGAACAGTTTGTTCTCTTGAAGCAGCCAGCAGGTGTTAAAATTGTTTGCGGGGGAGGCAAAAGAGACAGCACTTAGGCATATTTAATATGGTTTTACTTGTCAAAGTAACAGGTATGGATCCTAGTCATTTCCATTGCAACAGGTAAAGGTGGAGCTCAGCTTACTGAAAGTGCTGCTGCGTTGCAACATAAAAAAGGAAAGAGCTATAGTGTCACTTTTAATTGGGCAAAAATACTTGGGCGTGTTCTTCAGAGCAGCCCAAGTTGCCCAACATGAACTGAGAACCCATTTGAACCCTTATTATAAGTAATCTTCTCGTTCAGTGGTTCCATGGCTCTGAGTGGTTCTAGCGCAATATGCTATATTGAACTTTTTCTTTTTAATCTTGAAAGTATAACCAAAGGGCTGGGTTAGTGAATGGGCCTGTCGTGTCAGGTCCAAGCCCAAAGGCGCTCTATACAGCTTCTGAAACAATGTCTCTAAAGTCGTTTTGGTTCAGCTTCTGAAACAGTGGCTCCAAGTTGGTCGACCCCACAAAGGATACATTGTATGGACTGGTAAAGTATAGGCTACCACCTGGACCCTGGAGTGCAGGGCAATAAGGCCCCCCACGCAAAGGGTCCCACCATCAGTCTCAAGAATTGCCTCTGCTCATGAAAGGCTAAATATTGAATTTAACTGTCTTTTCTGGTGGTAGCCTATGCATGGCCCCTGGATCTTCTGTGTTCTCTAACAGGGGTGGTAGCAACATGTTTGGGCATCTAAGCCATTGGTCAGATCTACATACACCAATAAGAATTCAACAGTGAAAATCAAATCACCACTGCTTGCTTTAAAGGAGAATTCCATACTAAAAGGCTTTCTTACCTTTCTTTGTAGTTGTTACGTCCCCATCAAAGAGGTCCAGGTGTCATTTTGTGCAAAAGCTCCTTATTGGCTATTTCCCCTACCATAAGCCCTAAATGAATTGCATTGAATTGAATGGGATGTATGGGGTGTTGTGCTAATTCGTTTATTTCCATCGAAATAAGTAGTAAAGTGTGCCGCTTGGGTTATTATTTACATTATGAAGAGAGGATATATACAAAAGAAATCTAATTTTGAGCGATGGAAATAAGCGAATTAGCACAACACCCCATACATCCCATTCAATTCAATGCAATTCATTTAGGGCTTATGGTAGGGGAAATAGCCAATAAGGAGATTTTGCACAAAATAACACCTGGACCTCTTTGATGGGGACGTAACAACTACAAAGAAAGCTAAGAAAGCCTTTTAGTATGGAATTCTCCTTTAAGTTGCTTATATGTTCTTTTTTTTATATACGCCTGCTGCCTTTTTCATTTTTTACTACATAAAAAGGATCATATTGATCGGAGTAGTCGCTGCTTCTTCGATTGTAAAGGAGCCAGCTATAGGTGGTTTGGGTATCTGGTTAGGATGCCTCTCGAGTGTCTCCCTAGGGAGGTCCTCGATGCAGGAGTCCCGCTAGCTGGAGACCCCGGTTTATATCGCCAATATCTGCCGGGAACGCCTCGGGATCCCCCAGAATGGAGTTACTAATATTGCTCTGGAGAGGGAAGTCTGGAGCTCTCTGGTGGAGCTGTTGCGCCCGCGAACCGACTACAGATAAGCGGTTGAAGATAGTTGGATGGATGGATATGTTTTGATGACTAGAGTAAAATTTGGTAAATGTGGACATCAAGAAAATGATACTGAAACCTCTGAAAGCGTATTCAACAACTGAATGAGGAAGGGGGTTGCAGTTTCTTTGTGGTTGAACCTACTCTTAAAGGGTACTGCCCTTAAGTCAGACCTCCTGTTTGACAACCAAAAGGTTGCAGGTTTGAATAATGGCAGCAGAGGCCACTCTATTTGTATTTACACACCAACAAACTTCACAAGCCATACTTACTGTCTGTCACATCAAATTACTAAAACGACGACTTCCATTCCATGTACATGCCCATTGTACAGTACGTTAAAGTAACTCAAGATTTTACTAGCACAGTCAGTAGCGCTGTCGCCTCACAGCTACAAGGTCCTGGGTTCGATTCCCGCTCGGAACGCTGTGGGCGCTGGCGGCGTGCTCTCTCCTCCGCGTCATCAGTGCCCATACCCGAGGCGGGGTTGGCGAAAGGGCCTTTCTGTGTGGAGTTTGCATGTTCTCCCCATGTCCCCTAGGGTATAGGTACCCTCACAAAAAACATGCAGTAATCCTGGTCTCTAAACTGCCTCCCCTTGGCCAGCCGGGGTGCCTGATGGAGGGGAAATACTCGTTGAAATAACATGTTCCTTCCACGCGCTATGTCCAACCAGGGAAACTTCCCCCTGCCAGGTGTAAAGGAGCAACTTGGACACTCATGCATGAAGGGAGCATGAGTTCAAGTCCGTTGCCCTCCCCAGGTTGGCGGAGGGTGTGTAGAGCCCAGGATCACATTGGATAATTGACACAGGGGTGAAAAATGGGTTACAAAATCGTGGGTTAAAAAAATATATATAAAAAACAACACAGGCTGTCATATTGTGTCACACAAAAAACTTGCAAAACAATCACAACACTCTCCAACTTCTCTGAAAGCCTACATGCCATCACAATATCACAGAACATGATTTTAAACCCCAGGTTTAAAATAACTTTTTGTCATCTCAACAGTGTGAATGTTATAGCAGTGGTTCTCAAGCCTTTTCATGTCAAGGACCGTCCACAAATTATATGTATTTGGCCACAGACCCCATCTAAAAGTAATTTGTGACCAGGGACCACCACAATTAAGAATTGTGTTATTCACATTTTCTCCTAGATTTCCTGTTTAGAGTGACAGATCAACAAGCTCACAAGTTAACGCATTGTGAGCTTGTTGATCAGCTATTTTCAAATAGCCAATGTCACTCCCAATCTTCCACCGTAGTCTGAAAACCCACTTTTTCAGACTCCATCATGGCCCCGTAGCACTTGCCCCAGCCCCTTAGATTTAGAGTCTACACTTTATGTAGACTTGGATCTACTTTTTATGTATGTGATGTATTGCCATGCTTTTTGTTGAAAAAAAATCTTGCAAATCTTTGAATATATATTCTTTCAGAGCGAACGCTTTTAACTCAAATCTTTGCTTCTAGGGGGGGGGGGGGGGGGGGGGGGGGGGAACAACATATTTTCAGATGGATGTCGGCGGTCAATTCCATATAATGTCTGGGGTCCTTGACATGAAATAGTTTGAGAATCACTGATATAGAAACATAGGTTTTTCTGAAAACTGTCAGGATTTAGAAGTCATTTGTAGAATCGTCCTCAGAGAATGGAGAACATTCTCACACACACACACACACACACACATTTTCACCAACTTAACCATCCTTGCAGTCATTTTGACACTGCTGCAGTTGATCTGACTGACTGCGCCATCTGCTGGTCCAGTATATATATTATTTAAGGTGCATTCCAGAAATTTGGAACATATGCAGTCTAAGGAAAACTAAAGCATACAGTTTTGTAAATAAAAAGTAAAGGTCCTTGCAGACCCGACACGTTTTCTTCGGAAAGACAAAAGTGCAAAAAAGCAGTTAAAGATCTGAAAAATGCAGCAGTGTGCAGGGAGTCAGGGACCTAAACATGTATTACTAATCTCTTACCAGGGAATCTATATCAGAGGTTACATGATTTTCTAAGTACTTTACAATATCTCAAGTAGGCTTAATAAATCCCATTGTGGCGAACTGAAAGAGCTCTGGCACTGTGCACTAAACACTCAAACACCAACGTTATACACTTGATGCAGATCTAATATGTAGGCCATACATGGGCAACTGGCCTCACCTTCACTTAAGGTGGCCCTCTGGTTAATACCAGAATATTGATATATTTATTTCAGCCGTTACAATTCCAAACATGCAAACATGACCCGCTTTAATTACTTCAGTCCATCTGCATTTAGTTCATAAAGTTAACATAACTATAACTAAATGCATAAATAAAAAGGTTTCTTTTCAGGATTCCAATTCAAAAACGGCAAAGCAACAGCCGTCTACAAGCTCAAAACGTGTCGCACCGCGACGCGTTTTGGGCCCAGGAAATGATTCCCGTTCATTTTCCTCAGACATTTCTGAATGTATTTATTTAAAGACCTTTTAAGCCTCGTACAAAGCCAACTCGAGATGTGACAAATCGTAACACAATTTTGGGCCGAACAAATAATTAGAAAGAAGAAAATGGCAGTTTACAACACTTTGTTGTTTTTATTCTTTGTAATTATTTGTTTGGTCCAAAATATTGTGTTTGTTATGTCATGATTTGTCACAACTCGAGTTATTTCCTGGGCCTGGCGTCGTCATGAAAGGGGGCGGGACTGCGACACTCTATAAGGAACAAGCAAACATGCAGCTCCTACTTCCAATCTAAAGAAGTAGCTTGGGATGCTGAAAGAAGTGGAGAAATATATATTATTTAATGCAGAAATTTATTTATTTTGTAAACACAAATCTATCAACTTGAACTCGCATCAAAAAGGTACTGTATAAAAAAACGTGTACACATAAATGCCAGTTATCTGTGTAACTGTCATCTTTTGACAGGTTCATGAGATAAAGACTATGTTTAATAAATTATGGAAAGGCAAATACAAATGCCCGACTCGACAAGTGAGGAAATTATATTCAACAAAAAGATGCAGGCTAAGACAATATACGGAAGTATTCCAGCACTCAGTGGGACATTAAGTCAGGACAGACAGTCGAAAGGCTCGGAGAGACAGGACAGCTGAGAGGGAGACAGTGTAGGAGACAGGACAGCTGAGAGGAAGACAGTGTAGGAGACAGTAGGACAGCTGAGAGGGAGACGGTGTAGGAGACAGGACAGCTGAGAGGAAGACAGTGTAGGAGACAGGACAGCTGAGAGGAAGACAGTGTAGGAGACAGTAGGACAGCTGAGGGGGAGACGGTGTAGGAGACAGGGCAGCTGAGAGGAAGACAGTGTAGGAGACAGGGCAGCTGAGAGGAAGACAGTGTAGGAGACAGGGCAGCTGAGAGGAAGACAGTGTAGGAGACAGGGCAGCTGAGAGGACGACAGTGTAGGAGACAGAGCAGCTGAGAGGAAGACAGTGTAGGAGACAGGACAGCTGAGAGGAAGACAGTGTAGGAGACAGTATAGGACCTCTGAGAGGGAGACAGTGTAGGAGAGACAGTAGAAAGGCTCAGAGCGAGACAGTATAGGACAGCTGAGAGGGACAGTATAGGAGACAGGACAGCTGAGAGGGAGACGGTGTAGGAGACAGTATAGGACCTCTGAGAGGGAGACAGTGTAGGAGAGACAGTAGAAAGGCTCAGAGCGAGACAGTATAGGACAGCTGAGAGGGACAGTATAGGAGACAGGACAGCTGAGAGGGAGACAGTAGGACAGCTGAGAGGGAGACAGTGTAGGAGACAGGACAGCTGAGAGGAAGACAGTGTAGGAGACAGGACAGCTGAGAGGAAGACCGTGTAGGAGACAGTATAGGACCTCTGAGGGGGAGACAGTGCAGGTGAGACAGGAGAGATTAAATAGGAGCACTCCGGCTAGATTCACTAATATCATCAGTCTCAATAAAACAAAATAAAATGTGGACTTTCCTTTATGAAAATTAACAAAATGCAAAAGTAGCCATCCCTGGTGAGGGAGGTAGTCAGAAGAAAACAAAAGCTGATACATCAAACAGAATAACAGGTTTTTTTAGAATTACATGGCGACATTTACACCACCGCTCTTCCCAAAAGCGATTTGAATGTCATCCAAAAAACCCACAATATGAAATTCCTTTTTTGTGTGCGTTTGTACTGCCACACAGAAGTCCAACCCTGGTCCTAAGAGCAAGGGCAATGTTATCCAAACCAGGTCCTGCTACCAGGAGGACTGCACCCAGTACTGGTTTGATCAAACACACAATAATATTTTAGCTTGTGCTGGTTTTCCCCGTCCTCCCAGGACATCTACCTGCAGAGCTGCTGGTTTTCGCATCCTTAACAAAGGCGGAAACATTGTCTCTCAGCTCATAAACAGAAAAATGTCAGAGACATTTTGGGGGACCGCAGCAGTGACAGGACAGGTCGGACTTTTCCAGAACCACAGGTTTGTAAAACCTGGCTGACACGGGCTGAGCTTTCTTTTCCGTTTCTGACGCAACAGGTTCATAAAAAGGACATTAATATCATTAATCTCATATATCCGTCTAATGAGTTTGGAGTCTAGCTTTGAGTGCTGAAATTACCAGCAGTTCTAGTGGTCTTGGGAAGGGTAGAAATCCAGCAGTACTGAGATCCCAGAGGACCAGGTTTAGGGACCACATGTCCATGTAGAGACAGGCTGCCCGTTTGGTCACAAGCCTAGTTAACAGCCATGTGTCAAAAACATACTGGAGGGTCACAATGTTTAGTGCAAAAATGTGGGGCCTAGTAAGCAAAGACATTTGGGTATCCCATCGTACTGCAATGAAATGCATTATAAAAAGGCATGTTGAAATTTGGTAAAAAAAACCTTTTTGTCCAAATATTGTCAATCATCTTTATCCTGTTGCCACTGTGCTCTGTAACTGGAAATTTTATTTAATAATGTAATAGTACCAGCAAGGCACTCACATGAGATGAAAGCAGTAAAATATACCAAATATAATATATCAAGTAACTTATGCTGCATTAAAAGCTTAATTTTACTTTCTTGCTAATTTTCTGAGTGCTCGGATCTGCTGTTTCTACAGCAATGTCATCTTCCCCAAAGTAAAGACTAGGTCTGTTTTTATTTAATTTTTTATCAACAGTTTATTTTTTACTTTGCACCACACCTGTAACCAGACATACTTTGCTATGCATACAATGCTGCCTGGTTTATACTTGGTTGTGCATTGTGTCACACACTAGATATAAAACAATAGCAGTTTCTCTGTGATATTAATGTCTAGATGTGAACACAGCCAGTCTCAACTTCTGCAAGGCTTGTATTCAACACTACCGGGACATCGAGGACATTTAGTAGTGTCCCATGTAAGACAACTGTTCCCACAAGACTTTTAAACTTTTAAGAAGTGGGCTCTTGTGATCCTTGTGAATCAAATTCCAGACATTCTTAGCCAATCTACAAGCTCACATGTTGTGATGCAACGCATTGCGAGGTTGTAGATCTACCATTTTCGGTGCACAAAAGTAAAAGGCCTTTTTTACACGCAAGTGCAAGGAGGAATATTTCACATCCAACCATTCATAATATAGATGAATGGTTCATTCATAATATAGATGAATGGTTCATTCATTCATACAAAAGTTGATTTTACTAAAACACATTTGACATTACCTTGTTTAGAAAATTACGTTACCATTGTCTGCGTGTAATAATCACGTGTCAACTTTAAAAGATTATAGTAAGGATCTTAAATATAAACTGACTTGAGTGAATGTCATTCTTATTCACGGTTCCATATCAAAGAACAAATGGGAAAAGATGATCAACAATATTTGGACTTTTACTGTACGTATCGCGGCCAAAGTTCATCTTCACTTTAACATAAGTGTCACTGTCGGGAAGAAACATTTACGTCCAAAACCGAGAAGTAAATGTAAAAAAGTGGATCACATCATGTAATTATTTAGTAATAAACTTGTATTTATAAAACCCACAAGCTTGACATTAACACTTAAAACGTTCAAAATGTTTGTAAAATAGAATAATCTCAGCGTGTAGATCGGCTATTTTCATGTGACACTCTTGTATGACAAAGTAGGGCGTCAATGTACCTAAATACACAGAATTGTATGGATTGGGAATACAAGATTTCATAGCGCGGCCGCGCTATGAAAATGTGGCACAAATCATTTAATATATATTATTTCAGAGCGAAAGTTTTTTTTAACTCAAATCATTGCTTCTGGGGGGGGGGGGTCCCTGGAACAACATATTTTCAGATGGTGGTCCGCAGCCAAATACAGATAATTCTGGGGGTCCTTGTCCTTGACATGAAAAAGGTTGAGCACCACTGACATAGAAACATGAGGTTTTTCAGAAAACTGTTTAGGATTTAGAAGACATTTTGTAAAATCTAGTGTCAGGTCTAAATGGGTTTAAAAACACTGTCACCGGTTGTACTTCCTCTTCACTGCTCTTCCTCGACTTGCGCCGCGCCCTCCTCGTCCTCCTCCTCGTCCTCTGCCTCGCCCCCGCTTACCCGCCTGCCTGGAAGGCGGTGATCTGGGGTTGAGCTGCTTCTTGAAGTCCACCAGGCAGTCCGAGGCCTCCGAGACGGAGGTGAAGGCTCGGATGGGGGAGTCGCTCACACACAAGACGTCCTCGCTCTCCTCCTCGCCTTCCTCCTCCTCCTCCTCCTTGTGGCCGCTGAGATCGATCACCTCTCTGACACAAACAAATGACCACTTTGTTATGGTTCGTCAGCGTAGCCTGTGGCACTTGAAGCCACTTTTTTAAATTATTGTCCCTTCACCCGGTTGAAAGGATTTAACACACATTTCCTGCCGGCATGTTTTCAGGCACCTTACCGTAGTAGACCACCAGGCAAAAACTACAAAATGACTACAATTCGTGGGTCCCTCGTCTGCCATTTTAAAACCCGGAAGTAAGAGCGCATCCTGTCTGTCGCTCAAATCGGGTGCCAAACTAGCATGCAAGACGACAATATGCTAAAGGAGCGATGTGCCAGCCTTTTAGTGCCATCCTAAGAGCATACTTCTTCTCATCTCACCAAATCAGAGGATTAGTTTCGGAGATAATACTCGCGGCCATTATGGGACTCCATGGAGATCGGATGACCGTTTTGCGACAGTTTTTGTTTTCTCTCGTTCGTTTCAAGATGGAAGCCGGTTCAGGTCAAGGACGGGTGCCGTTAAGAGGCGGAAGTGCAACCGAGCGCTCAATGTTAAAGCCCAGCTGCACGGGGTTTCCTCGTCATGAATCCATGGGTCCGCCTGCAGTCCTTCCTCTTACCACTAGGGCTCAGTGCTTCAACGTTGGAGCGCCTCACTGGCCCCTTGGAATCCCCTCACCTGTTCAATTTCGAGCCTCTGCCTCAGCCAATTGATTGCCATGACAACCCCACACCTGACAATTGATTAGCCTACCGGTACTTAACCAGTCCACTTGACAACGGGTATTATTAGGTTCCCAGGTTGCATCTTTCTCAAGTAGGCCGGTAGCCGACGGGCACACACAGGTCTAGTTGTAATAAAGGATAATCACTATCACACGTATCCGACATGAAAAACACTGTTCTCTTACTTGTAGTTCACGCCAGATGGACCAGCTTCTGTCATGAAAAAAAAAAAAAAAAAAAAGTGTAAACCAGAGTAACCAGTATAGAACAATTGCAGTGGCCATGGCCACCCTGTCAGATATGTCCATAGTAAGTTACTATGTATTTCAGTTTATGAAAAAAGAAGAGAAAAACCTGTCGCGAAGCCTCACTAAACAGGCTCTCTTTATTGTATTTTTGTCGACACAGCTTGTAAAACTTTGATTGACAATAAAGCAGATTGTGATTCTGAGCTGCCTTGTGCAGCAAAAAGAAAAAACTTGCCCTGCCTTAGATGGCGTGGCTTTTTGGGCCACATCGCAAACGCAGGTTGTCACAAGGAATGCTAATGAGAAAATAAACAAACAGGACCAGTGGACCCAACATGGAGAACAAATACCTTAAAGGACAACTTTAGTTTTTTTTCAACCAAGGTTCATGTTTTTGGTTGTTATTAGAGAAAGTAAAAGATGTGTTATTTATTTTTCATTTGCTGCTTTCTTTCGTTTTAGGGATTTTAGCTGTTTTTGACAGGGGGGCGGGGGCATTCGAGCATGGGGCTAAATATGTATTTTTTTAGCAAAATTTTATAGCGATTTTTTAATTTTAAATTTACTATAGTCCTACTAGATCCCAAGAAATTATATTTGACCACAAAAGATCACAGGATGTACTGAATATGTCAAACTGACATATTCAGCCTATGACACAGTGTGGCTTCCCCCCAGTAGGCCTCCTTCACATTCAGTAGATCCTGTGAACTTTTGTGGCCAGATGTAATTTCTTCTGGTCTAGTAGTAAATAATTTAAAAAAAAGAAATCGCCATAATTTTGTTAATAAGGACGTATTTAGCCCCATGTTCGAATGCCCCCGCCCCCCCCCTGTCAACAATAGCTAAAATCCCTAAAACAAAAGAAAGCAGCAAATGAAAAAAAAAAATAACACTCATGTTTTACTTTCTCCATTAACCTAAAACATGAACCTTGGTTGAAAAAAACTAAAGTTGTCTTTTAACCCTGTAAGACCCGGATATATTTCTACTTGCAAAAAAGAGATTTCAACCTTACTACTACTTTTTAAAAAGATATGTAAAAAAAATGGGGGAAAAAAGTTTGATGAAAATTTATAATAATTATATAATAAATTAATCATTTACATTTGGGGAATATCTTTCACAATAATGAATAAAACATGTTCTAGACATTCTAATAACAAAAAAACATATATTACAATTATTTTACTTACTTTTATTAGGGTTAAAGGTCAAATGTCATAGGTTCAAAATTGTTCAAAATTGCAATTTCAGCCTCTGTGGGGGGGTATTTATATGCAAATATCATGACCAATGGCATTGCAATGAACATCAATGATGACATTTAGGTGAAAAAATAATTAAGTAATTTAAATAAAAATGTTACCGAAAAGCAACGCTGGGTCTTACAGGGTTAAGGCTCTGAGTGGGGAAATAAAAGCATGTTTTCACCTGTTGGTTCTCTGCTCTCGGTCTGTTCCAGAGCACTCAGCAGGTCTCCTCCTCCTCCTCCTCCTCCTCCTCTCTGAAAGAAGCATGGCTTTATTCAGTCACGAGAGATAAGATCCAAAATGGAAACGCGCACATCTCAAAAAGTTGACAGAAAACAGGAGGTAGGATGTCCGCACACCGTTCTTAATGCTCCCAGTAGTATTTATTAGAGAATTCAACGAGATTCCCGATGACGACCGATAGGGTCGAAACGTTGAATCTTTCATAAAATACTACTGGGATTATTGAGAACGGTGTGCAGACATCCTACCTTTTTTTGAGTGGTGCAACCACTCCAAGGAACAGCAATGTCCGTGTTCACCTACAGTGAAGGAAATAATTATTTGATCCCCTGCTGATTTTGTAAATTTGCCCTAATACAAAGAAATGAGCGGTCTATAATTTTTATGGTACCTTTATGTTAACAGATAGACAGAATATCAACAAAAGTCCAGAAAAAAAAAAATATATATATAAAGGTTATAAATTAAATTCCATTTGATCAGGTGAAATAAGTATTTGATCCCCAAGCACATCATGACTTAATACTTGGTGGAGAAACCCTTGTTGGCAAGCACAGAAGTCAGACGTTTCTTGTAGTTGGTCACCAGGTTTGTACACACCTCAGGAGGAATTTTGGTCCACTCCTTTTTACAGATCCTCTCCAAATCCTGAAGGTTTCGAGGCTGTCGCTTGGCAACTCGAAGCTTCAGCTCCCTCCACAGATTTTCTATGGGATTAAGGTCTGGAGACTGGTTAGGCCACTCCATGACCTTAATGTGCTTCTTCTTGAGCCACTCCATTGTTGCCTTGGCCGTATGTTTTGGGTCGTTGTCATGCTGGAAGACCCATCCATGACCCATCTTCAGTGCTCTGGTTGAGGGAAGGAGGTTCTTGTCCAAAATCTTACCGTACATGGCCCCGTCCATCAACCCCATAACGCGGTTAAGTTGTCCTGTACCCTTAGCAGAGAAACACCCCCAAAGCATAATATTCCCACCTCCATGCTTGACGATGGGGATGGTGTTCTGGGGTTTGTATTCAGCATTCCTCTCCCTCCAAACACGACGAGTCGAGTTGATGCCAAAGAGTTCAATTTTGGTCTCATCTGACCACATCACCTTCTCCCAAGCCTTCTCAGAATCATTTAGGTGTTCATTGGCAAACTTCAGACGGGCCTATACATGCGTCTTCTTGAGATACGGGGACCTTGCGGGCACTTCAGGATTTCAATCCATTACGGCGTAATGTGTTTCCAATGGTTTTCATCCCCACCGTCAAGCATGGAGGTTGAAATATTATGCTTTGGGGGTGTTTCGCTGCTAAGGGCCAAAATTCCTCCTGAGGTGTGTGCAAACCTGGTGACCAACTACAAAAAACGTCTGACTTCTGTGCTTGCCAACAAGGGTTTCTCCACCAAGTATTAAGTCATGATGTGCTTGGGGATCAAATACTTATTTGTCCTGATCAAATGGAATTTAATTTATAACCTTTATATAATGTGTTTTTCTGGACTTTTTTGTTGATATTCTGTCTCTACCTGTTAACATAAAGGTACCATAAAAATTATAGACTGCTCATTTCTTTGTATTAGGGCAAATTTACAAAATCAGCAGGGGATCAAATAATTATTTCCTTCACTGTATGTGGCCATGAGCACCAGTATATGACTATGAGTACCGGTAAAGGAGAGGAGAGGAGGGGGGGGGGGGGGGGGGGGGGGGAGAGAAGAGAGTTGCACCACTCAGTTCACACGGGTGTGATTTCTCTATTAAGCCATAAACCAGTCTCAATTTCACGAGCCACAGCCACCATGTTGTGAATATGAGCACAGCTCACATTTGGAATAAAAGTTACCATCTACTATAAGGTCCTCGTAGTGCGCCACCGAGTGGCGCGCTACGAGCTTGTAGGTCTGCTATTTTTTAAATAAATCGTGAAAATGTGGCACAAATCCTGACAGAAAACTGTCATGATTTAGAAGACATTTTAGAAATTTCGACGTCAGGCCTAAATGGGTTAACCATAGACATAAACGTAGAAGCCTCTTCCTGGCTCTGGGGGGGGCCATGTCAAAATTGAAGGCACAATTTTCCCTCCGAGATTCCTTTGCGAAGCATCGCAAGCCGAAGCTTTGTCAAGCCTCCGCGTGCGTATAACACAAGTCCCGGGAAAAGACGCACTGTGATTGGCCAGTAGTCTACTCGAGAGACATGGAGGAGTCGCGTGAGTGAGGTCCACTTGGGCAGCGACGCAGCGTGCCTTCGGCGCTTCCCTAGGGCACCTCCGCTTGACTTCCCGTCTCCAATGGAGACACGCGTCGCTCCAATGGAGACACGCGTCGCTCCAATGAACTGCAGGGGCCAGCGAGGCATCCATTTATTTTAATATCTAAAGGTATTAACCACTTAAGCCCTAGATACTCGATCGATCGTACGTGCGTACGTACGTACTGACGCACAACAGCAATAGCCGATCTAACGAGCTCACAAGGTGTTGCAATGCGGCTGTTGTGAGCTTGTACAGTACATCTACTTTATTTTGACTGTGACACTACAGCAGGCCACGTCGAAAGTGGATAACTCATTTTGGTCGGGAACCGCTTTTTGGTGTTAGCATTATGTTATGCTTTAGCTATTGAAAAATAGCAGATCTACAAGCTCAGCTATTTTTGAAAAATCGAAGAACTACTGACATAGAAACAGCTTTTTCAGAAAACTGTCAGGATGTAGAAGACATTTTTAGAATCTGATCTCAGGTCAAAAGTGGTTAAAGCTGCACTATAGTGCAGGAAACCATTAGGTAGAAAGTAGTGTCAGATCCTGTGTCTAGGTGAGACATGACCTTTGACACAAGTCTAAATGTCTCAATAGAAGAGCAGGGTGGCAAAATACAACCATCCCAGAAAAGTTATGACATACTCTGCCATACAGATTGGAAAGAATTACAGTTTATTCATGAAAGAAAAATGACATACTAGTGCCGTTTAGTAAGGCTATAGTACAACAAAACATGATTAAATCAGATGGGTGTGCTGTACCTGTTCGCTCCTTGATGTTTGTTGACGGATGCACTTCTCCGTGTGTCTGCCAAACTCACTGGACGGGACAGCTTTATGACAGATGTAACACTTTTCCTTTTTATCAAACAGCCTGCCACAGGTAAACACAACAAAACTAACATTATTATAACCTCATATTCACCACACCAGTCCCAGGATACCTGAACCTCAAGCAGTTAAAGTAGGGTTGTCCTGATCAGATCGGGAGATCGGAAATCGGCTACGATCATGATTTTCAAAAGATTGGAATCGGGGAGAAAAGATTGGATTTATAAAAATGTCTAATGTAAATCTCAAAGAAAGATGTATAAGCAATGAGATTTAGTAAACAACTTTTTATGCTAGTCGTTTTCCTTCTGGTCCCAGTCAGAGATCATCAAACAAAGACTAGTCACACTCAAACAAAAGGAAATGCAACCCCCGCGAGGATGGGATAGGTGTCTGTAGTACTCTCTGAATGAGAGAGATACTCTTTTAAGAGCTTTAACTTGACTGTATTCACTCTAAACAAGTTTTGTGTTAAATCCTTTAACTGTTAAAGGATTTCACACAAAATGTGGTGGGGAAGCTGATTCACTAGAAACTAAATAATAATCACCAAATAAATTATCAGTGGCTGCAACCCTATTATTATTAGATTAGATGTATTTTATTATGAACAAAAGGACAATTGTTTTGCTCGGGTCAACGCATACATTCAAGACAATACATAAATACACATCACAATAAAAAAACATCCATATGTACAGCAGTGCACACAAGCGGTGCGCCAGACCGCCAGTGCACATGCGTCGTCAAACCGTTTGCTGCGTGGTACATCAAAGGCATGAGAGACAGGAATTTAGCTAACAGCTGAGAGACAGGAATTTAGAGAATGCTGACAGGCACTCAAATGAGATGTTAACTTCCTGCAAGTTGACTTAGAAATAAAACTAGTGTCGACTAATCATTAAAAGTAGCTCTTATTTTGATGAGGAAGTCAGAGGACAGGAAGTCCGTTTCAGTTGTAAACAAGCGACGACGACGGTTTTTTTAAACGGAAAGGGAAAGTCTTGGTGAGCTCAGCTGTAAACCACGTTAGCGACCATAGTTACAATATGGAAACTATCTGTCACTTAAAGAATGAGGGTTACACACGCTGGAATTAAACATGGAACCATTAGGTTGAGTAATTCAATTTGTGGTTGTGCCAGTGATAAACGGACACCTGCTGCTAGTGGGAGCACTACTACCATGTGGATTTGCATCTGACCGTGTGAAATGAATGCAGCGTAACGTTGTGGCAGAATACGAACGTCCGTTCCCTACAGCCCGCCCTGTGCGCAACCAAACTACATGGCCAGGTGCTCCTTTGAGTACTAGCCCAAAATAATACTGTGCACCCTGCTTATGTATGCTTTCATGTGTGTGCAGGTAAAGCCCAACACACACCGTCTGTGAAGCAGGCACGCAGCAACGCGGCAACGCCTGGAAAATAGAACGGTGGCGTATCGGAGCGTCAGGCGAGGCGTGAACGCGCGCCGGCCACCGCCGGTGTAGGATAGGTTCATTGAAAATAACGGAGGCGGCCGTTTTGACACGCGGCGTTCACAGACGGTGTGTGTTGGGCTTGAGCCTGTCCATGGGAGTCCAGCTCATGTGTGTGCAGGTGAGCAGGATGCCCTTCAACAGAGCCCTGAATCCATCAGTTCACTTGCCGTGCAGCAGAAGAAGAATGAGATGCCTCCTCAGTCAAGCCTCGATTCCTGACGGAAGAAGAAGAATGAGCAGCAGTCTCCTCTGCAGTCAACCCTCTGTTCCTGGCTCGCTTCGGACGAGGAGATGCTAAGAAAAACGAAAACAAAGAAAAACGACACATTTTAACTGATTATTTCACTCTCAAGGAAACAAAACATCAATCAAAACAAGTAAAAGCAGCAGGCCTAGGAGCATTACATTTTAGTTGGGGATTGCAGTACGATGATTAATTGTGTTTTTGTCATTGAACATGGGGGAACATAACTAAAACTTACTTAACCGGAGGGAACGACTATGTGTTTTAAGCTATTGAAAAATAGATCTACAAGCGCACAAAGTGCCGCACTATGAGCTTGTAGATCTTGTAGGGGGGGGGGGGGCTTCAGAGTAAAAGGGGCCATGTCTTTCCAGCATCCCAGAGCTCCTACTTTAAAGGCATCCCGGCACCGATTGTGTTAACAGCCAAAAACAAAAATTTCCAACTTTCCTTTTGCTTTAAGTAGCATGTGACATGTCAAACTAGGGCGTTTTCATGATTCCGAATCCATTCCAAGCATTAGTTTTGCACAAAATACACTCTCCTTGGGCTAAAACCAAATGTGCCCAAAATGTGCTGACCTAATCACATTTCATTTGTCATGACGTCAATGGCCGTTTTTAGCCCAAGGAGTAAAACTAATGCATGGAATGGATTCAGAATCATGAAAACCCCCTAGTTTGACAGGTCACATGCTACATAAAGCAAAAGGAAAGTTTGACATTTGACATTTTTGCCTGCCATAGGTCGTTAATGGTAGGGTCACAAGAAACCCCTATAAATAAAATGGCCCAATACCGACAGTCGGTCAGCAAGTGGATTCACAAATGTATTTATACAGACAATATTTTAAGCAAAAAAAAGAAAAAAAGAAAAAGACTACGAAATTTTCCACCCGTCCACCTCGGCTGTCAGACTAACCTGGGAAGTGGTCGGCAGCCGTGGAGTAAAAGTGTCCTCCTCCTCCTCCTCCCTCCTGCTGCTGCTCCTCCTCCTCCCCGTAGCAGGTGGCAGCGTGCATCTCAATCTGGTCCAGGGGGAAGGAGGCCTGACAGAGGGGACAGGCCATGGTGGAGGAGGCCTGGCCCTGTGGAGAACATGGTGGGTCCGAGGAAACACGCGGCGACGAGGAGCCTTGTAGAGCCGTGGTCATCATCTCTTCCTCCTCCTCTCCTGTCCTATTTTCCTTAAGAGGGCTTCCAGCTGTCCAGGATTCACTCGGACGCTCCAGGAATGTTGTCTGTCCAGACAAAAAGAAAAGTAAAGAGACATTAGTGTTGCTTGACCCATTCTGACCCGAGATCAGATTCTAAAAATGTCTATTACATCCCGACAGTTTCATTATTAACCCATTCTGACCTGAGATCAGATTCTAAAAGTGTCAAAAATATAGTGTTTTAAATAGCTAAAGCATAACGTAATGCTAACACCAAAACGGGTTCCCGCCTAAAATGGGTTAACCCATTCAGACATGAGCTCCATTCTACTAAATGTCTTCTAAATCCTGACAGAATACACAGAATAAAACAATGTTTCTATGCCAGGGGTTCTCAAACTATTTAATGTCAAGGAGCCCCAGAATTATCTGTATTTGGCCACCGACCCCAATCTGAAAATATGTAGTTCCAGGGACCCCCTCCCCAGAAGTAAAGATTTGAGTTAAAAACATTCGCTCTGAAAGAATATATATTCAAAGATATCCACCACATTTTCACGATTTTTCAAAAATAGCAGACCTACAAGCTTGTAGATCTGCTATTTTTCAATAGCATTTTTTAGCAAAAGGCCGATGCACACCTCAGAAGGCTAGTGACAGGTGCGTAGGGCAATAAAGCATACTTAAAAAGGTTATTTGAAAAACAAAGAAGGGTCGCGCACACTGTCCTGATGAAGGTCGAATAGACCGAAACGTTGAATAAAGAGCAACATTTTTGGCAAGTTTCTGACAGTGTGCGGGACCCTTCTTTGTTTTTCAAAGAGAACCTTTTTAAATAGCTAAAGCATAACATAATACTTAAAACACCAAAAGGGGTTCCCGTTCAGAATGGATTAAAGATGCGCGATAAAACGGAATACCTGTCAAACTACTGTGGAATGCCCTACCGGCAACAATCATAGACAAGTGACTCCTTACCCTCCTTCAAAACTTCTCTAAAGGACCACCTACTACAGGTGGCTGCAAATTGTAACTGGCCACTGTAAAATGTAAAAAGGTTTAAGCTTTCTATCCCCCCCCTTATCACTACTCGTATATACGTTTTTGCTCTTTTTGTATGAATGCCACAACATATTCTTATGTCATCCATGGGGTAATTTATTCACAAAGCTTGCTAAGTCACACTCGCATACCTAGAACGCCTTCTTAAAATATGGAACATGCTGAGTTTTAGTCTGGCTTACCCAGTTTGTCAGCTTTGTACAGTACGTACGTGTCCAGGATTATTACAGTAGTACTGAGGTGGCAACCCTATCTATTCCTTACACTAAGAAAGAAGGCATTTGTGTGGTAAAACTAGAGAAGATAATGAGTCAGAAAACCTGGGACAAAATGCATAGGGTGCAGTCAGTCACACCTGGCCTGAGTCAAACAAATTAGATTGTAAGCTGGGGTGTGACTACACACAAGTAGTGCATCGAGCTAATCACACAGCCACGCCTCTTGATAATGGAAGTGTGCACCATTTCACAGTGTTGGGTGAAATCACCCCTGAGGGAGGGAAGCCCCGCCCCATAGGGGTCCTCATCCCCTCCCCTACTGGGCATAAGCATTCCAGCAGCCAGCTTGTAGCATGGCTCGTTAGGCAATAGACTTTCAATCCATACCTTGAGTGGGTTCGAATCCTGCTCACGGCATCATTTTTGTGTCCACCGCAAACAACCTTTTATTTGCGGGTAAAGTGAAGTTTGCTTTGGTCCAACATGCGTTGCGTCGTGCTTGCGGTTATGTTTGGGGTTTGGGGTTAGGGTTAGTAATAGTAATGTCCCACATACAGTATGTTCACCCGTGGCTTTGTGTGGTGACACTCAAAGTGACTACTGGGTTGGGCTTGCTAGTATGTCTGTCAGATGCGGAATCTTCCGTATAAAGAGATCCATCTATGGTTGTTCCTGAGTCTAGACTGGAGACAAAATAAAATGTGAGTGGCGCTCTTATCCTCATACGTCATCATCACATTCCGGCCAATCACTTTTTTTTTTTTTTTTTTTTGCGGCTTACGCCTTTTATTGATTTTTGAAGGGACAGACAGTAGGCTGACAGGAAACGGGAGAGAGATGGGGAATGACATGCAGTAAAGGCCGTGTCGGGTCCGGGAGTCGAACCCGCGGCACACTGCGACTGGATTACCAGTCCGGTGCCCAGACCGTTACGCTACGGCCTGGGCCCGGCCAATCACTTTTGGCGTCCTCACATTTCTGTCCTCACTTTTTATCCTCAATGCCTACATTGCTCAGCCAATGAAATCATCGCAAAGTAATAGGGGTGCTCAGCCAATTAAATCATCGCTATGGGGTGCTCAGCCAATGAAATCATCGCAATGGGGTACACACAAACACACAAAGCTGGGCATAGGAGGGGAAAGAGCCCCTCAAAAGTTACCAGGCTTTTGCCACCAATCCATTGTAAAAGAAATGTCTCCATGTTTCTATGTCAGCGGTGCTCAAACATTTTCATGTCAAGGACCCCCAGAATTATCTGTATTTGGCTGCGGACCCCCATCTGAAAATATGTTGTTAACTTCCAGGGACCTCCCCCAGAAGCAAAGATTTGAGTTAAAAAGGTTCGCTCTCGGGGGCACGGTGGCACAGTTGGTAGTGCTGTTGCCTCACAGCTAGAAGGTCCTGGGTTCGATTCCCGCTCGGGGCGCTGTGGGTGCTGGCAGCGTGTTTCCCCCTCCGCGTCATCAGTGCCCATACCCGAAGGCGGGGTTGGCGAAAGGGCCTTTCTGTGTGGAGTTTGCATGTTCTCCCCGTGTCCCCTAGGGTAGGTACCCTCACAAAAAACATGCAGTAATCCTGGTCTCTAAACTGCCTCCCCCTGGCCAGCCGGGGCGCCTGATGGAGGGGAAAGGAACTGGTTGGAATAACGTGTTCCTTCCACATGCTACGTCCAACCAGGGAAACTCCCCCCTGTCAGGTGTAAAGGAGCAACTTGGACACTCAAGCATGAAGGAAGCATGAGTTAAGTCCGTTGCTCTCCCCAGGTTGGCGGAGGGTGTGTAGAGCCCAGGATCACATTAGATGATTGACACAGGGGTGAAAAATGGGTTACAGAATTGTGGGATAAAAAATATATTAAAAAAAAAAAAAAGGTTCGCTCTGAAAGATATTCAAAGATTTGCGCCACAAAGTACAACATAATGCTTAAAACACCAAGAGGGGTTCCCGTCCAGAATGGGTTAACCCTGGACTTTGGAATGACCTGCATGCCCTGAAGGAGACAGCAAATGTCACTGTTCTCTTTTAAATTATCTACTATTATCTAAATGAGAACGTTGGTCCAGTTGTGGTCTTTTCCCTGGCTACTACACCATGAAATCATATAAAGAATATACTGTATACATACATTAAACTCTTCTCTTTCTTCTTCCATCCTTTCATCCTGTCCTCCGTCAGGACTGGCCACAATCATGTCCTCCGGTTCTTTCTCTTCATCTGCTGGGGCTGAAAATGGAGACAAAAATGGTCCATTTGCATCTGATAGATGACATGTTAAAGCAACACTATATGTCTTAATCATACTATAATCATCATACTATAATTCAGTCAATGTCTGTCTGTCTGAATGTGTGTCAGAAACACTGCCGAATCTCTTCACCACCTGCACCAATCGCTCCCACTTTTCACACAGGCATTGACCATAATAATATGGAGGTCTTAACGAAGCCCTTTATCCAATTTAACAAATTATAAATTAATAATGCATTTATTAGTGAATTAAAAATGCGAAAATGCACCCAGGGTGCAGTACCCTCCACGGTCACAAGGGGGTGGGGGGGCAATATCTCACAACGGGTAAGGGCTAGTACAATATAACTTATACAATTGGGGTGGTTGTAAATTTGTCTGCCTGCTCTTCTATTGAGACATTTAGATTGTGCTAAAAGGCCATGTCATGTCTCAGTCTCACCTAGACACAGGATCTGACATGAATTTGACGTGAATGGTCAAGATTCCATTTATCCCCTGAGCAAGCAGGCAGACGGACCCCGTCCTCACGCTCATGTCACTATGACTCAGCCATAACCATGAGGAGTTCCCAATGCACTCTACGAGTGTGTTGTCTAACCTCAACGTGTTGTCATGGCATATACTGATGACATCAGGGATCTCCAAGGGGCAACCCCTATGGACATATCTGTCGGATGGACGGCAAGACACAGGTGTGCGAACCTCTAGTTGTCAAAACTAGAGATACCAGAGTCCGTTGTAGGGATGCCACCGAATAATCGATTTTCCGATTAATAGTTGCAGTCTCCGAAATCGATTTTAATATTTCATAATCGAAAATCGAAAAAGAAAAAAAAAGGTTCTTTTTTTTATAGCCAAAATATTGGCTAATAAGTAAGGCTGCATGATATATCGAACATGTACCTTCATCAAAGTGGAGAATATAAGTATAAATCAAGTTGAGCAAAGCCACTCTTCTCTGCCCTCTCTCTAACAGACACGGTTAACGGTCGCTTGTTAAGTGCCTGCCAGACAGACAATCAGATGAAATGAAGGCAGGTGTAGAGTAGAGTGTAGACTAGTGAACTGAACATGTTCTCTTTATATCAAGTACTTCATACCAGCCCCTTATGAAACTACTTCTCCCCAAATCCAAATGGATTTCATTTTCCATCCTGAACCGTACCATCGACGTCCATCTCCTCTGGTGTCCGACGCTGGTCAGTGGACTGGGGCCGCACTGGGAGGACAGTCTGGCTCTCTGACATCTCCTCTGATGTCCGATGCTGGTCAGTGGACTGGAGCCGCACTGGATGGACAGTCTGGCTCTCTGACATCTCCTCTGGTGTCCGACGCTGTTCAGGGGACTGGAGCCGCACTGGGAGGACAGTCTGGCTCTCTGACCGGGACTGGGAAGGACTCCGAGGCTGTGGCGAAGGTTCAAGTCAGCCATTCAGTTCATGATGTTGGGACCTATAACAAGACTGTGCTAGCAACCTAGAACTTACACAATGTTTATACATAAATAATTACATCAAAAGAACAAGATGAGATACAAAAGATAGTAACACGTTTTTGAAAGTATAGGCAAGACCCACACTCAAAACCTACTGGAAAGGGAACTTTAGCACATAAAAAAAATAACATGTAGTTTAGTTTTACATAATGACAGAAAAGTTAAAGAACAATACAAGTGCATGCATGCATACGCACGCAAACGCACGCATGCATGCACGCACGCATGCACGCACACACCCACCTCTGCTTTCTGGCTGGTGGGCATTATCAACACCTGTGTCTCGTCATCAGGGTCCAGTTGTGTCTCTGAAACAGATTGTAGAACAGCTACTGTATTTTCACTATTCTTAGTCTAAAATAGGTCAATTCTGTGGTTAATCAGACTACTTTGTCCCAAATGGGCTGCCGTAAAAAGGCGTAAAGTAGCGTAAGACCCAGCGCACATGCTCTGAGCTGGTACTCGGGATGGTTATGAAATGTTTCATCAGGCTTCTAGGATATATATATATTAAGGTAAGAAAGCGTCTAGTCCGGAATTCTTTTTTAAACCCAACTAAAACCCCACAAACCTACGAAAGTCTAATACCAAAACAATAGAATAATAGTAAGATAAACAAATCGGTCACCATGTTTGACACATTTTTAACCATTGTTTTAGTTTGTTTTAAAAGTACACAATGTGGGGCTTTCCCTTGACTGGGAGTCTACTATTCCATGGTAGACTTCCATCATGTGTTTACCTGGACACACTTCACAGTCAGTGTTGATTTCGTCGACTAATACTAGAACAAAAAATGTTCGTCGACTACCTTTTTCCACTGATGAAAACTAAATGAAAACTAAGCTACGATAACTAAAGCTAAGACAAAAAAGATTGACAATTTCGTCAACAAATAGAAACTAGACTAAAATGTTAGGAAGGGACTAGTGGTCACGAGATCCAGTATAAGTCATTTTACACTTGGTTGCATGCTAAAACTAGCCTATTTTCAGCAAGTGTAAAATCAGCCATTACGACGGCATCAAGGCCCGCCAAAACACATTTTAGTCTATTTTAGACTAAAATCATATGATATTTAGTCGACTAAAACTAGACTAACACTAAAACATTCCCGGGTGACTAAAATGTGACTGAAACTAAGTGAAAACTATGACAAAAACGAAAATCTGCTGCCAAAAACAACACTGGTGTCATCTATTCCATGTCCTTACCTGGACACACTTCTTCACAGTCAGTGTCATCTTCATCTGCTGCCGTGGCTCTCTGCTCCTGTTCATCCTTCAATTAGTATTATATTACAATTATTAAAACCCATTTTGACCTGAGATCAGATTCTAAAAATGTCTTCTACATCCTGACAGTTTTTTGAAAAAGCTATGTTTCTATGTAAAAAATAGCAGACCTACAAGCTTGTAGCGCTCCACTCGGTGGCGCGCTATGAGCTTGTAGATCTGCTATTTTTCAATAGCTAAAGCATGACATGATGCTAACACCAAAATGGGTTAGTTACATAATCGCAATTATTTTTTCCAAAAATAGCAGATCTACAATCTTACAACGAGACACATTGTAAGCTTGCAGATGGACTTTTTCCGCTATAATTGTTTTCGGAAAGTATAAAATTATCAGACAGTGATATCTTTGTAAATTTAAGTTATTTGTGATATCTGCCATGTGCAATTTTTGATTACGAAGCTTAAATGGCACTTATTTTATTCATAACGCCAAAAACACAATTACATCGTTAACCCATTCTGGGCGGGAGCCGGTGTTCTAACCCTTATGGACGGGAACCCCTCTTTTCTGTACAGTATTCAATAATTACAAATATTTGATGCTGCTATATAAATATTATAAAAAGTTTTTCAGAAAACAGTCAAAGTAAGTTCTTGAGTCCCAGCAGATTATGATCCCATTCCCACCGGCTATACCTCCTCCCCTGCTCTGCCTGTTGGCACTGCGACGGGATTCAACTCTTACGTGCGTGCGTGCGTGTGTTTGTTTGTGTCGGTCGCGCGTGTGTGTGTGTGTGTGAGAGAGACGTGTGCGCCGTGCATATGCACATCATGTGAGCGAGCGAGCGAGAGAAAGAGAGAGATAGACAGACACTGAAAGAGGCTGCGCACGCGTGCGTTCGTGTGTGTGTGTGACAGTGTGCGTAGCCTACTTTTGAGCGAGAGAGAGAGAGACAGACAGATACTGAAAGAGACTTTGCGCGTGTGTGTTTGATAATCAAATATTAATTCTGGTTTTGGTCTTACTTTGTTTATAAATCCAGACTCAAATTAGTATTGCCACCACCACCAATAAGAGCAGCTATGAGCTATCTCAGCCTATCTGCACAGTATACAACATTCACTGGAGCAGTGGAACTGGAACCCTCATGTTGTGTTGTGATGGTTGGTTGGTTGGTTGCCTTTTGTTGTTTGCTATAAATATGTATTGATAGGCCTACATAGCATAATCAAAATCAACACCAGTCCCCCCTGGTATTGGTATTATTATCACTGTGCTGAACTGAAGGCATGAATGAATGGCCTGGAAGTGGGAGCCCGTTTTTCTTTTTGAGTGGTGCAACCACTCCTATATAGACAACTATGTGTGTCCCTGGCTGGCTGGCTGTGTCCCTGGGTCTGAGCACGGAAATAGCATATTTTCTCCACCAAGTGTTTTGGATGCGGGGCGGCGAACCGGCGAGCCGAGCCGAAAAGTAACGAAATAGTTACTTTTCAAAGTAACACATTACTTTTTGGTTTAAGTAACAGTAAAGTAACTAAGTTACTTTTGAAATGATGTAACTAGTAACTGTAACTAGTTACTTTTTCAAAGTAACGGTCCCAACACTGATGGTGAGTGACAGCCCTACCTGCTCCTTGTTTTTATTGTCCTCCTGGTCCTCTTTGTTGTCGTCTTGTCCATCTTTGCTCTTGTCATCGCCGTTGTCGTCTTCCTGTTTGATTGATTGATTGATTACTTTATTATCCGTTTGCAGGGGGAAAAAGCATGCACGGGGAAGTACAGTTCAATAGTAGGTCTGCTAAGAGGATTTAAACCCAAGAAAGACTACGGCTTGTTCCCGTTGATTTAAAATCATTTAACACCTCATCTGTTGTCACCATGGTGAGTTTAAAATCATTTAACACCTCATCTGTTGTCACCATGGTAAGTTTAAAATCATTTAACACCTCATCTGTTGTCACCATGGTGAGTTTAAAATCATTTAACACCTCATCTGTTGTCACCATGGTGAGTTTAAAATCATTTAACACCTCATCTGTTGTCACCATGGTGAGTTTAAAATCATTTAACACCTCATCTGTTGTCACCATGGTGAGTTTAAAATCATTTAACACCTCATCTGTTCTCACCATGGTGAGTTTAAAATCATTTAACACCTCATCTGTTGGCACCATGGTGAGTTTAAAATCATTTAACACCTCATCTGTTGTCACCATGGTGAGTTTAAAATCATTTAACACGGCCCAGGCCGTAGCGTAACGGTCTGGGCACCGGACTGGTGATCCAGTCGCAGTGTGCCGCGGGTTCGACTCCCGGACCCGACACGGCCTTTACTGCATGTCATCCCCCCATCTCTCTCCCGTTTCCTGTCAGCCTACTGTCTGTCCCTTCAAAAATCAATAAAAGGCGTAAGCCGCAAAAAAATATCTTAAAAAAAAAAAAAAAAAATCATTTAACACCTCATCTGTTGTCACCATGGTGAGTTTAAAATCATTTAACACCTCATCTGTTGTCACCATGGTGAGTTTAAAATCATTTAACACCTCATTTGTTGTCACCATGGTAAGTTTAAAATCATTTAACACCTCATCTGTTGTCACCATGGTGAGTTTAAAATCATTTAACACCTCATCTGTTGTCACCATGGTGAGTTTAAAATCATGGTCCTCTTTGTTGTTGTCCTGTTTGTCAATGTTCTTCTCCTCCTCCTCCTCCTCCTCGTCTTCTTTCTCTGGTGAAGATGCCGACGTGCTTTTTGCTCTTCTTTTGGGTCGTAATCGGAGGCCACGTCTGCAAAAAAAACGTTATGTTGGTTTATTTCAATGTTGGTTTGATTCAAAACCCTAGTCTCCCTAGCCTAGACAGTGGTGGGCAGGCACTTTACCCCTGCACCAATTAAATTAATTGTATATGGGCACGGTGGCACAGTCGGTAGTGCTGCCGCCTCACAGCTAGAAGGTCCTGGGTTCGATTCCTGCTGGGGACGCTGGGGGTGTCCCCAGCAGTGCCCATACCGTGCCCATACCCGACGCGGGGTTTGAGGAAAGGGCCTTTTGTGTGGAGTTTGCATGTTCTCCCCGTGTCCCCTAGGGTATGTACCCTCACAAAAAACATGGAGTAATCCTGGTCTCTAAAGTTTAGAGACCAGGATTACTGCATGTTTTAGAGTCTAAACTACCTCCCCCTGGCCAGCCGGGGCGCCTGATGGAACTTGTCGGAACAGTGTGTTTCACCTTCGAGTGGGACGTCTGATTGTAGACTCAGCAGACGACTCTGGACTGGGAGCTTTCTACAGATAAAACAGTTCATAGCGTGTTAGGTTGTATTAATCCATGCAATTTAATTCATTCCTAATCATTAACATAACATTGAACGCACAACATAACATTGAAATAATAATAATAATACAAAGTAAAAAGCAAACACAGTTTTTTGCTTCTGTATTTGGAGACACTGTGCTTTTCCAAATGAGGATTTTAATGAAGAATGGCTGCTAAACCGATGAAAGTATACCTCTGGCTGTGGCAGAATGGGATCACTCCACTCCATCTTTCTCAGCAAACCTCTCTGAGCTCGTTTCAGACTCTTCTCATAGAACTCCAGCTGTTCCACAATCACCTGATAACACACACACACACACACACACACACACAACACCATCTCTTTATTCCTCCAGCTGTTCCACAATCACCTGATAACACACACAACACCATCTCTTTATTCCTCCAGCTGTTCCACAATCACCTGATAACACACACACACACACACACACACACACAAAACACCATCTCTTTATTCCTCCAGCTGTTCCACAATCACCTGATAACACACACACACACACACAAAACACCATCTCTTTATTCCTCCAGCTGTTCCACAATCACCTGATAACACACACACACACACACACACACACACACACACACACACACACACACACACACACACACACACACACACACACACACACACACACACACACACACACACACACACACACACACACACACACACACACACAACACCATCTCTTTATTCCTCCAGCTGTTCCACAATCACCTGATAACACACACAACACCATCTCTTTATTCCTCCAGCTGTTCCACAATCACCTGATAACACACACACACACACACACACACACACACACACACACACACAAAACACCATCTCTTTATTCCTCCAGCTGTTCCACAATCACCTGATAACACACACACACACACACACACACACACACACACACACACACACACACACACAAAACACCATCTCTTTATTCCTCCAGCTGTTCCACAATCACCTGATAACACACACACACACACGCACGCACGCACGCACGCACGCACGCACGCACGCACGCACGCACGCACGCACGCGCACACACACACACACACACACACACACACACACACACACCACCATCTTTTTATTCCTCCAGCTGTTCACACAAGACAGCACAACGTATGCGTTTCGGCTCCTCAGCGTTGTCTCTATCAAAAATCAATCATTCAATTGAACAATTTGAGGGGATAGCACCCCTTAAAAAAGGCTGGTTAGTACAGTATGATGATGATGTAACATCAAGCTTCATGGAGATGCTAATTTTCCTTTCCAGCTCGATTTGGCACCTGCCCACAGAGCCAAAACTACTAGTAACTGGTGTACTGACCATGGTATTACGGTACTGTGCTTAACTGACCAGCCAACTGGCCTGACCTGAACCCCACACAGAATCTAGGTTGTATTGTCAAGAGGAAGGTGTGAGACATGAGACTGAACAATAAATAAAAATGTACGGCTTCCATAACACCTCAACAGTGCCACAGGCTGATCACCTCCATGCCACGCCCCATTGATGAAATGATTTGTTCAAAAGTAGCCCAGACCATGTATTAACTGCATACATTAATATACTTTTCAGATGGTTGACATTTCTCGTTTAAAAAAAATATATTCTAATTCATTGGGATAGGATTTTTTGATTTCCATGAGATGTACGCCATAATCATCAAGATTAAAACAAAAAAAGGTTTTATATACTTCACTTTATGCACAATTAATTGAGAATATATTAAAGTTTCACTTTTTTTATTATATTATGGAAGATACAAAATATTCTAATTACATGGGATGGAGCTGTATACATATAGGCATTACCTTTAATCCACCCGACACTGAATGCCTATATATGAATGCCTCTTTATGTATATGAAATTTGTAAGTTAATGAGTAGTATACTGTGGTTACTCGGGTTGTTTTATGCGTATGCCGTAGCTGCATGATTTGCTTTACAGAGCAATGGAGAAAAACATGACTTTTCATGAAATCTGAAACCTACCTTTATTACGTCACCATCGACAGCCAGTTATACCCTGGCATTGGTACATATCTTCATTACGTCACTCTCAAATCATGTTTTTCTCCATTGCTCTGTAAAGCAAATCATGCAGCTACTCTAAACATAATTTGAGAGTGACGTAATGAAGATATGTACCAATGCCAGGGTATAACTGGCTCTCGATGGTGACGTAATAAAAGCTATGTTTCAGATTGAATGAAAAATCATGTTTTTCTCCATTGCTCTGTAAAGCAAATCATGCAGCTACGGCATACGCATCGGAGCACCGGACAAACAACTTTACTTGTGCGCTCTGCTTGCGCAAGTAACTAGAAATGCACTCTGTTACATGAATAACAGAATGATCATCCATTCCATACCTCTGTGTAGGTGTCTGGGTCGCGGCCCCGCGGGCAGAAAGGAATCCCCCAGCAGTAGCACACCATCACCCCTCCTCCGGCCTCCAGTGTGTGGGCAGGCAGCCTCCTGGCGAGGCCCTGGCTTGGACCGGGCCTGGGCTCGTTGCTGTTCTGTCCCTGGTGGTGCTTATCGCCTCTCCCTGGCAGCTGGTGGAGGCGGCGGGTGGAGGCACAGGGAGCTGAAGGGCCGGGGCAAGCGCCACCACCCTCCACGTCTCTCCTGGTACCGCTGAGAGAGTGGGGACAAGTCGCAGTGTTGATTTGGTCGACTTAAAGGACCACTTCACCACTTTTCAACCTATAGGTCCTCACTAATAATCATGATAAAATGGCACGATTTTTTTCTACTTTTTCTACTCAGTCTGTGTCTCATAGGAGGGATGTGGGCAGTTTAGAAACCGTCTTCCAGTGACATCATCATTAGGCAGATTTATTTTTAAACAAAAATGTTTAGATTTTCATTATCGTGAGAACGATGGCTTCCATTTTCGTATTGCAACATTTCAGGACTAGTAAGCCTGCAGTTTCTGTTAGCTTGTATTCCCCATCGATGATGTCACTGGAAGACGGTTTCTGAACTGCCCAGTGCCCACAGCCCTCCTATGAGACACACACAAACATTGTGCCATTTTTTTCATGATTTATATTTGTGAGGACCTACTATATGAAGATAGGTTGAAAAGTGGTGAAGTGGTCCTTTAAAACTAAGACGAAAAATGTTTTCACATCACCCAGCCGTTTACCACCACCAGTGATACTGGTAATGGTTGTGTGTCCTTACCGGTGCCTGGGGCCTAACTTGTAGTTGGGGGAGAAAGTGTGGATGCTTGGCCGGAGAAGGGCTCTCTCCGCTGGGAAGACAGGGCTGAGGGAGATCTTTGACTGGGAGACAGACAGCAGGACGCACGTTGCAACGGAATTTTTAGATTATTAGATTACAAATATACCATTTATTTTCAATAAGTGATTGTTAAAATAAGTTAAATAACTAATAGTATTCATTGCTATAGTGTTCAGTAACAGGAGGCACCGCCATGTCTCTCCAGCTCTTTAGAAAATGCATTTTCAGGTCAGGATATAATTGGAAGTGGAACACCATAAAAAATGAAGTTGATAAATGGGCACTCTCTCCTGGTTTGCTGACATTTTGTCTCCTTTTCTGATTCTCCAAGAGCTGGACAGACAGGAAGACTACTGTTAATACTGAACGTTGTTTTAACCTAATCATATCACTTACCCTACATTTAATATTAGATCCTTTTCAGATATCTCACTGTACTGTAAGGACCCAAAACCTTGAAGCTTTCATGATCCTTTGAATAAAGAAGTTGTCTCAATTCTAACGACATGGCCTGCATGTCTTTGATCAGTGAAGGTTGACCAAATTTACATCAGATAATAAAAATACAAAAAGGAAAATAATGTGCTGCATTTGGGTGCCATTTAATCTTTACCTTCCAACTGGTCCAGTCCGAGTCTTCCTCTCTCTCTGTGTCGGAGAATAATGGACTTTTGGGGAAAGTCAGGCTCTTGGACGAAATGACACTTTCAGAGTCTGTTTGACTCCTGTTGAGAGTGATGTTTGGTTTACAGGCCAACGAAGGTCTATGGCCTTGGCTTGTCCGGCCAAATACCGGACTTGTTGTATTAATACCCTGAACCTTCACTTCATCTTCCTCTGAGTTGGTCTCTGAGAAAATAGGAGTCCTGGGACTTCTGGAGAATGTTGGGGTATTAGGTATATTGGGGTACGTCCTGGAGACCGCTGGGTCTTTGGGGAAGGTGGGACTCCCGGAGAGGTTTGGTTTACAGGCCAACGAGGGTCTCTGATTTTGGCTTGGCCTGCCAAACACCGGGCTTGTCGTTGTGTAACCCTGCTCTATCAGAACATCGTCTTCTGGGTCGGACTCTGATAATAACAGACTTTTGGGAAGTGGTCTGCTGCTCTCTGTCAAATGATCAGTGCTTCTGGGGAATGTTGGACTCGCCGCGTTGGACAGAGATCTGTTCGGTTTGCAGACTAATGAGGGTTTCTTGTTGTTTTGGCTGACCTTGCCAAACACCGGACTGGTGGTGGAATAGTCCTGGCTCTGTGGCTGTGTGTCTACGTCGTCCACGTCGTCAGCCACGGAGAATATATCACTTTTATCAAACAAATGGCTCTCTGACAAACAAGGGTTCTTGGAGATTCCTTGACTGCCGAGGAACGTTGGACTTGGACTGGTCTCGGCGGGGACAACATTCTTGGACAGAGCTGGACTGTCCGATAACTTCGGGGTCGGTGGGGGCCTAAGGTTTTGGCTAGTCCTACCAAAGACTGGGCTCGTCGAAGACCTCGAGTCCTGCTCCCTCTGTCCGCCAGAGAAGACGGGACTTTTGGGGAACGTGGGGCTCTGGGGCAAAGCGGAGTCCGCGGTTAGGGAAAGACCTTTGGTACACGTGGGAGTCTTCGGCCGAGAAGGCGGAGATGACATGAAGTTCTCCTGGGAGCACGAGATGGATCCCGACTGGCAGGTTGCCAGTAACTCTGGGCTCATCTTGGGGATGGAGACTGAAGAATCTCTGAGGGCCACCGGAGGAGGCAGCTGGGAAGACTCATGCTGGGTGCAGTCAAAGTCCTGGGATTGGTCCATGTAAGAAGTGAAGGTTTACGTGAAAACATCTGATTAGGACATACGTTGTATGCAAATAACAGCTGAGAAATGAGCTTGTTCGCTACACATTCCATACGTTTGTTGATTAGGACTGGGCATGGGCAATGCATACAGTATATCGATATTATATTTATATCGTCATATGAAACTATCCCAGAATAGGGGGTTCATGTGTGGTCAAGCCCTGGCCTATATCAGACTTTCAGACATTTTCAAAATATTTTGAACATAGACAAAATAGCCAATCTACAAGATCACAACTTGTAGCGATGTAATTGCCCAGGGCTCTAGACCTAGGAGAGAGATGATACGTATATAGAGTAAACTTTCCATGCAATTTCCATCATTGGTTTCAACATATTCGTGAACGTGGCTTTAGGGATGCAATATAGATAATCAGACTAATCTATTTCAACCATTACATTTTTGGGGGGGAGATAATTTAAGTTAAGTTAAGTTAATAACATAGTAGACAAACATTTTCAAAACATTTCAAAGCTGATCACAATGTTGGTATATGACTTTTAGAACTCAGGTGTGAAGCCGTCTGACGCAGGAGCTTTACGTGAGTTTAGAAGTCTATTTATTGGCTATTTCAAATTTGTGGTTAATCGAATCGGTGACGCACTAAACATCAAAAGTATAATATAGAAACACGCTTCTCGATTAATCAGGAAACGTAAACGATGGAATAATCGTCCGATATTCGCTGCTCCCGTGCTTGCGGTTATGGTTAGGTTAGGGATTGAGGTTTCGGATCAATAGTATGTCGGAACTAAAGCCTGTACCCGTTCCAGGGACGCCCCAAAAGCAAAGATTTGACTTAAAAATGTTCGCTCTGAAAGAATATATATTCAAAAGATATACTCAGTGCCGCGCTACGAGCTTGTAGATCTGCTATTTTTCAACAGCTAAAGTATAACATGATGCCTAAAAATGAAAAGGTCCAACAGACCTGTGTGGAGAGGGGCTCAGAGGGCTGCGAGAAGGAGGAGGAGGGAAAAGGAGACCTCTGCGTGAAGATCTTCTGTGTCTGAGACAGGTCTGGCATCTCTGGCAGGGGGCTGGAGTCTTCATCGTTCCTCTTCCTCTTCGTCCTGTTGTTGTTGTTCCCCCCCGGTCCCTTCCGGTCTACGAGGAGGACAAAACAAACAAGGAAGCGTTGAGTCAAGTGAGACTCTCTCGTCAAAATGAAAACCTTTTAACCCATTCTGGAGGGGAACCTTGTTTGGTGTTTTAAGTATTATGTTATAGTTTAGCTATTGAAAAATAGCAGATCTACAAGCTTGTAGCGAGGCACTCTGTGCCGTGCTACGAGCTTGTAGATCTGATATTTTTTGAAAAATCGTGAAAATGTGGCACCAATCTTCGAATATATTCTTTCCCTGGAACAACATATTTTCAGATGGGGGTCGGTGGTCAATTACATCGAACTTAGGTCTAAATGGAATGAAAATGCATTGTATTTGGCTCTGCTCCCAGGAGGGCCGGGACGCTCCAAAACAATCAGCGCGAGCATGACACAGACTGTCTGATGACAAACCCCTTAGTAGAGCTGAAATAAACAGCTATCACATGGACAATGGACATGATAATACATAGACTTGTGAAGTAGAGCTGAAATAAACAGCTATCACATGGACAATGGACATGATAATAAATAGAAGTAGAGCTGAAATAAACAGCCATCACATGAACAATGGACATCATCATACTATAATTCTAACAATGTCTGTCTGTCTGTCTGTCTGTGTGTCTGTGTGTCACTGTGACTGCCGTAGCTCCTTACTGCCTGCACCAATCACTCCCAACGAAGCCCTTTTTTCGATTTGACACATTAATGATTATTAATGAATGTATTAGTCAATTACAAACGCACCCGGGCGCAGTTCCCCTCACTGCCACAAGGGGGGGGGGGCAAATATCTCACAACGGGTAAGGGCTAGTGATAATAAATAGACTATAATATAATAATAAATAAACAGCCATCACATGGACAATGGACATGATAATAAATAGACTTGTGAATCCATCATAGGGCGGAAGTGATTAGATTAGTGCCGGGATTTTCTTCAAAATAAAGGCGCTGAGATTGCCAGAAGATATGGGAGATTTTACTCTGAAAAGCCATAATGGCATAACGTAACATTTTTACCTCGCGATGGTCACGCTAACTTAGCGTGACCATGGAACGACTTTAGCGGCTAAAGTCTCTCTAGAAGCGTTAATATTCCAAACGAGACGTTTCTTGAAGTCAGAAGTATGCCCTTTTGGTCAAAACCATGGAGACTTCTCTAGATTAGGAGATACGAGGCGTTCTTTCTGAGCCGTAAAACCAAGGACTATTAAAGAGGACGAGAAGCGTAGAAGAGCGTACGGTGGATGCCATGTTGCTCCATGGAAGGAAAGAAACATGCACAGTTGAGACCAGGAAGTTGTACATGCCCAAATGTGTGCGTGTACAACTTCCTGGTCTCAACTGCGCATGTCTTTCCTTCCATGGAGCAACATGGAGTCGCCTGTACGGTCTTCGCTTCTCGTCCTCTTTAGATAGTCCTTGCCGTAAACAAGGAAGTGAACGGCAGCGCGTTCACATATAAAAAGAATCATATATATATATATATATCCGAATTTTTATTTTTTGATTGATATCAATAAAAAAAGTGCTATGACTGGAACCAACGGTTGGATTAGATATGACGTTTTTGTACACGTCCTACGGTCTGAAGGGCAGTCCATACTGTCTCCGACCACCGAACTTTTCGTCGGAAAGATCAGACTTGAATTTTTTCTCCGAAGTAGAGTTCGGCGAGTCACAACATATGGGAGTGCAGCTTTCAGAACATAAATTTGGAGGAATGCGTTTCAGAAGTTGCGAGTGACATCATGTTGTAGTTGTATCGGAGCTTTCAGACGAAAAGTTCGATGGTCGGTGACAGTATGGACTGCCCTTGAATGTGTTACTGTCACATAGGTTACCTAGTAGTTCCGGGTGTGTGTCTGCCCGGCAGCTCCTCTGTGAGGTCACCTCTAGCCTGGCAGAGGGTCCCGGGTCGTCAGAGCAGTTTCTCTGTGAGGTCACCTCTAGCCTGGCAGAGGGTCCCGGGTCGTCCGAGCAGAACTCCAGCCTCCGTCTGCGCGGGACACCGTCCAGCGGTGGTGAGGGGCTACGGGAGGGAGGGAGGGGCTGTGTCTGGCTCATCTGGAGTGGGAACAGAGGATTATAGGGCATGTCGTGATTCATTGTCGTATACTGTAATTGCAATTAACCCATTTAGACCATGAGGACGATTCTACAAATGCCTTCTAAATCCTGACAGTTTTCTGAAAAGCCCATGTTTATGTCAGTCGTTCTCAAACATTTTTTTAATGTAATTGGCTGCCACCCCCATCTGAAAATATGTTGTTCCAGGTAAGGGACCTTCCAGAAGCAAAGATTTGAGTTAAAAACGTTGGCACTGAAAGAATATAGATCTACAAGCTTGTAGTTGTCAGGGGCAAGATGACGTAAATGTTCCCTTCATTGTCAATGGCGTTTTTAAAAAACATTGAACTAAAAACAAACAATACAATACAGCTAAAATAGCCTATCTACAAGATACAGTTATGCATTGCCAATGCAGGTGAGGAATTTCAAACTGTTGTTGTAATGTAAAGTACTCTTCTGCCATCTAGTGGCTCTTATTTTAACTGCACTGTGCTCTGAGGACACAGCAGACCAGAACTGCTAATGTATTGGAAGTAGAACCATACCTCCCCTCAAATTCATTTGTATTGATATCGTATTAATATTGAATTGTGACTCTCCAAATCACAATCACGTCATGCCCCATTAACCTCAATAACCAAGAAATGTGTACGGTAGTCAAGATAATTTTTTTATCCCACAATTTGTGTAAAACAAAGGAAAAAGAGAAGAAGAATTAAAAAGAAAAGGGAAAAAAAAGAAGAATAGAGCGGGAAAGACAGGGTGAAAACAGCATCAGATACCATATGCTCCTTGTGAATTGTGACAATGATCTGCACCCTCGGGTGACTTATACACTTATCTAATCCAATGAGATAGCTTAAAGTGAGAGATGAGAGGCTGCCAATGTTTATAAAAGTTTTCAACAGAGCCGGACAGCAAATGTAATCTCTTCTATTTACAGAAATGACATTAGGTCCCGTAACCAGGATGTGTTTGAGGGAGGGAGATGGTTTTTCCATAGCAATAGAATACGGCGGCGAGCAATTAAAGAAGCAAAAATGAAACTATATATTTTTGTGTCTATTGTTCAGTCTGGTTCCCTCTTCAGGGACACCGAAAATATTCCAGTTCTAAATTGACCTGAACTCTGGAATAAAATGAACCCCAGATGTATGATGGTCCTTGAAATTAAAGTTGGAGAACCGTCAGTATTATATTTGCATAGCAGACAATGAAGTCCACAACAGCTCTGCCAGTGTGATAGTTTAACAAACGCTTCCCGACACACTCACACTCTCCTCGATGGCTCTCTGCAGGGCCTCGTCTTCCTCCTGCTGCCGTCGCCGAGCGGCATCGCTGGCTTCCTGTTCGCTCAGACGCACCGCCAGGTCAAACATCTCCTCCTCCGTCAGCTCTGAAGACACAACAGATCCTCACAACTCCTCCACATGTCTACAATTTCATTCTGTGTGAGTCTGCACTGCCGTCAATTCTCACGAGACCCTAAAAGCTGCCAGTGTTCAAGCTGTGTTCTGTCCACTGAATTAGATAGGACCAAACAGTCACAGACTGGGGCAGCTCTTCAACACATTTCTTCTTTTATTTTTTCGGACTCTGCTACACTGTCTCCCTCTCAGCTTTCCTACTGTCTGTCTCTCATACGAATACCGATGAAGTCGCCCTTTTACCAACTCGCTCTGGGCGTACAGTCCGGCGGAACTGCTCAGCCTGGTATTCCTAAAGTAACTCAAGTAAATGATGCTTAAACGGTTAAATCTAACATTTTAATCTTAACCTTAACCTTAGTAAAACGGGGCCTAAACCTATCCCTATTCCTAAATTTAACCCCAGTAAAACTAGGCCTAAAAGTAAACTAATTTCTAACCTTATTCTCAGTAAAACAAAATAATGAATACAAGGAACGAAAAAAACGAGGGTGAGACGGATTATGGGCGACGGTACCTGTTACCTCTCATACAGTCTCTCTCAGATTCCTACTGCCTGTCACTGCTACACCGTCTCCCTCTCAGCTCTCTTTGTTTTATATACTGTATATATTATATATATAATGTATATATATATATATTATATATACACACACACACACACACGTTGACAAAATGTTGAATGTCCTTGTGAGTCCTGTTATGTACCTTTTGGTGCCACTTTACTTTTCGCCTTCCTCTTTCGTTTAGACTGTGATGTTGCTGGACTCAAACTCAAAAACTCAACCTGCGGGAGCACAGAACAGAGAGGATGACAGGTTTTTTCTTTAGTTCGTTTTTTGCCTAGAGTTCATGCTTACACTGTTTATTCTGATCTCATACTTTTAAGTCGCTCTGGACAAGAGTGGCTGCTAAATGCCTAAAATGTATGGTGATTTATCAAAAACAGACTACACACACACACACAGCAAAAGAATAGGCTATTTTCGGTGCAAGACATGATTCCATTGAATAATTATATGGAATCCATATGACTGCAATCGGTCGTGGCGACTGAGAACTTTAATCCTTGTGTTTACTGTTTACCTAGCCTGGGCAGCATTCCATACCGGGTTTATATTCCGGTCGGGAGCGGATGGTAACTTTCGTCATGACATGTTGTAACTTGTAGTCAATGATTTGTAGTCATCTGGCAGGAAACCAAAAGATGGAATCAGTACTATGAATGGCGGAATTCTTATTCCGCCTTGTTTCCTGCCTGATGACTACAACAAAACAAGACTACAACATGACCTAGATTACCATCCACTCCAGAGTCCAGACCGGTTCACACGGCGATTTATGAACACGAGACCAGGCTTTCCTTCGAGGTGGAACGCCTGGTGACGCGAGGTTAGTACTGTTTACCTCACTGTCATCGCTGACTTCCTCCGATCTCTCCCCTGCCGTTGGTTGTGTAGTACCACCAGCGGCATCCTTGTTTGCGCGTTTCCTCAGAGGCATTTTGACCTGCGTCCTGAGTACTCACACCTGATGCAAAGAAAGAAAACATTCCTGAACCTCCGCTGGTCATGAATGAACTCCAGGAATCAGACTACATTATTAACCCTTTTTGGTGTTTTAAAGCATTACGTTATACTTTAGCTATCGAAAAATAGCAGATCTACAAGCTCATAGCGCGGCACCAAGACGTGCCACGCTACGAGCTTGTAGGTCTGCTATTTTCGAAAGAATCGTGAAGATGTGGCGTAAATCTTTGAATATATATTCTTTCAGACTAGAGAACGTATTTAAATTTCGTCCTCGGGTCTAAATGGGTTAATGGCCTGCTGGCCTGGACCAGCGAACACACCTTCCACTTTAAAATTTTAAATTTTAAAACTTTAAAATTAATGCCACAAGTTCCATAACCCAGTGGTTCTCAGAGTGGGGTCCGGGGACCCCCAGGGGTCCTTGAGGGAGTTCCAGGGGTTCCCCAGCTAAAGGATAGTTTGGAAACCAAATGGAACCTTATGGGTCTGTAACTCTTGAGTGTACAAATGGAACCAAATGGACCCGTTCCATTTGTACACTCTCAGAGTTAAATTAACATTGACTTTACTATTTTTACAATATATATTGGAGGTCCCAGAGATAGAAATGCCATCAAATGGGGGTCCGTAGACTAATGCATGACAAACTGGGGGTCCTTGAAATTAAACAGGCTGAGAATCACTGCTAGAGATATGCCTATGGGGCATGGGCATATCTTTTCAAATGGGGGTCCGCAGGGCCAATTAGTGTCCATTTGGGGGTCCTTGACATGAAAGAGTTTGGCCTTAAAAACAACATTTAAAAGAACTTCCAATATGAGCACTGAGCTGACACATTCAATGTCAAACATTAACAGCATATGGTCTTAGAAACAACACTCTTTTTCATGTTCAACGGGTAAAGTGAGAACATGCTATAACAATGTATAACAATGGAAAGGACTTTTTAAAGTTCTTTACATTCGACCTCACTCCGAGTCCAGCTGTCCGGGTTTATTTGAACAGCTTGGGTTTCCTTTCTTATTTACCGTACGTATAATTGTCTCACCACATAATTGTATACATATTATTAGTCATGTATTATTTGTATAGTAATAGTCATCTGTGCCAATTCCATTGTCAAGGACACCCACAATGTATGTTGCATTTGAACGTGGACACCATACAAGATTTGTGTTGTTAAAATGTTTCAAAAAAATATTTCACATTTTCAACATTTCCAATCTGCTGCATCTATGGTCAAAGTGGTCAAAACTGATTTTGCAGGGTTTGATTGATTGATTTATTAACAGTTTGCAGAATTACAGTATATTTCAAGCACTTTTTTTTTTTTTTTTTTTAACAGTTAACTGTGAGTGGACGACCCAATAAAGCACTACACTTGTTTACAAGAGGGTCCACCTTGTTCAATTCATCACAACCCCTCCAGGAACACCCATCCACTCCCAAGGACCCCGCTGTGAGAACCGGCGACGTAGAGTAATTGTTTTGTTTGTACACTTGTTTCAAAAGTGACATTCAGTTTGATAACACACACTAGCATCTTTACCAATATTCAACTTTGCTTTGATAATTGACTATTCCAAAACTACCTCCTGTAAAGGGACAGATATACTTCTTAGGTGTGTCTGAAACAGAGATGTGAGTGAACTTTATCCCGCTGAATAATATTATGTGTTAATGTTAAGTTGTGTTCAGCAGTACTCACTAACACAGTAGCACACTTTTCTTCACTTTCGGGCGGCCATGTTTGTTTTTCTTCTTCTGTCCTGTCACGTGACCAAGCAGAACCGCGCCAGTGCAGTTTTCGAACCCCAGAACTACAAATCCCATACGCCCCCTGCAGACGCCGGACGTGGCGTCTCGCGCGTTCTTCTGATTGGTTGGCTGTTGGAATTATTTTTCATTGTTTATCATTTCTATATAGTTTGTGTTCAATGTGAAAAGTGATATAGAAGTGAAGTTCAAAAAGAAAATGCATTATATTTAGATTTAATTTATTTGAGGAAAGCACGAACATGTATCCAGTCGATTTGGTTTAAAAATTAAAAGAAATAATAAAAATAAAATCTTTCTAGCTTTCTAGATCGATCTATTATTTTAAGAACACATTAAAACACAGGTATTTGTTTTAAAGAAATATATACATTTTCGCAGTTTGATGCGTGTTCTCAAATACCGGTAGTTATTTATTTTAAATTTATCCAAAAATCCTGTGTTTTATTGTGAAAAGCGTGGCCGGATGTCGTGTTTGTCACCACGGTGTGTGACGTCACTTCACTCTGGATAATCACAACAACAAATGTGACGTGACGTGGCTAATCCATCCATCCTGGCGAATACAAAAGGACACACGCATAATATAAACAACACTTGCATCATTTAAAAGGTTTGTAATAATGGCGATCGATTGCATTTGTATAAATTCATCTGATGGAAATGTAATTCTTATAATAAACATTGGACAGGGGAACAGACAGCTAAAGTGACATAACGTTATGTGTGTCTGAACTCTGAATGGGTGGCAGAGGGTGACAAACAATGACAGCGTTTTAACTTTTTACAACATGCCATCATTGCCATGGTAAAGGTATTTTATACTACAAGAGGTAAGCTATTACTGCTGTTGTACTTTGAAACTATACCAAGGTTTACTTTAAAAGCACTCTTATCTGACCTTATCTTATACTTAGCCTGATATATAAGACTGAAGAAGAAGTCAAGAACTCGATAGTGGGCTTGGTCTATGACTCTATATGGTATGGAACTACTTTTATACTATAGTTGCTGACTGTAACTTTCGAATACTAATATGCTATTTATTTATCTATTCGTTGCTGCCATTACACAGCGGTATAGATCTCTCTTCTCTGCAGGCTATAACTGCCATGTTTTCTTTATTTCTGCTGTACTGCCTTCCCTTCGGCAACTGATGTTCCCAGTAGGATGTCTGTCTGTCTGTCTTTCACTCTGTCTGTCTGACAATACTCCTTTAGCCACGCAGTGTCATACAGTTAAAATGATAAATACATAATATTGAACCTTTATTGATCCTCTCGGGGAGATTCAGCACACTCACTCACTCTCTCGCGAGTGCAGAGAGATATCTTGCCAATCATTTACTTCAGTGGTTTTCAAACATTTTCATGTCAAGGGCACCCAAATTAATATGTATTTTGCAGTGGACCCCATATTACAGCGACTATATTGGCTATTTTCGAATAACCAAAACATTTAATATGGCTTATTTAAGCGTTTAAACTCTTCCACATTTTGCTGGAGAGTGGAGACCCTGTGAAGCCCTTTCTAGGAACCTTATCCGTTTGTTGCCAGGTATGTGCTGCTGATACAGATGTCGGACACTGAAGCGTCCGCTTTGTCGGCTGGGGGCTCAGAGGTGGAAGAGTTGCCAGACAGCCTCCTCTCTCTGCCGACCCCACCCAATGACAGCCCCTCTCCGCCGACCCCACCCGACGAGAGCCCCTCTCCGCCGACCCCACCCGACGAGAGCCCCCCTCCGCCGACCCCACCCGACGAGAGCCCCCCTCCGCCGACCCCACCCGACGAGAGCCCCCCTCCGCCGACCCCACCCGACGAGAGCCCCCCTCCACCGACCCCACCCGACGAGAGCCCCTCTCCACCGCCCCTGCCCGATGACAGCCCCTCTCCAGTGTCTCCACCGCCGAGCCCACCTGATGGCGTCTCCACAGATGTTGCCCCCACCAGGAAAGCCAGGAGGAGAGCAGAGAACAAACCCAGTCCAGCAGCGGTCCAGGAGACACCGCCAGAGGCTCCAAAACAAGAGGAGAAACCAGCCATGGTAAGAATTATGATAATGTTTTCTCTGACACTGTATATGGTGTATTGTACCTGTACTGAATGTCAGTACGTTGCCTGACTTTTCTTTTTGCTAAAGGGGAGTTTTTCATTGCCACTGTCGTAAAAAGATGCTTGCTCACGGTGGGGACGGGTTCTCTGCCCTAAAATGTGAAGCGTCTTGAAGTTGAGGCAACTTGTGATTTGACACTTTAATAATACAATTTAATTGAAAGTTGCTTGCAAATGTGGAGAAGGTTTCTGCCTGATGGCAACATTAGCTAAACACCGACCAGCTCATCATGACATTTGGACGGTTTGTATCCAGAGGAGATATTAGCTATCAGCATAATGCAGTGTAAGAGCCGTCTATAAATACCATGTTTCTAATTATGCCAACTCAGCGCAACTCAACCCCCTTTTTTGGTACCAGGTACTGTACTTTGTTTTCCACTGCAGACACAGTACACTCTGCCAAGGAGAGCGCTGAAGAACAATTGCGAGTTGTCTGGAAACAATCTCTGTTTCAGCCGTACAGTCCCAACAAAGGCAGATTCTGATAACATTTAGTTGAGAAACCAGGCCATGCAATTGCTCAATATTGATTGATTTCACATTTACAATGGCTAGTTTTAAACTAAGGTTTGTTAACAGAGTGTTCTGGACATTCCATGCAGTATAGGGAAAGCTGTCATGGCGCAAGTAATCTCTCAAATGCAGATTCTGCTAACGGCAGAATCAACTAGAAAAAGTGCCCTTCCGGGCACAGGTCTCCACCAGGTTATCCACAGATCCGTGCAGTTAGAGGTAAAAACACTTTTTGGCCAGTTATAGCGCCACCTTGAGGCTGAGTTGAAATTGTTCATGTGGCATTTCGTCCTCGGCCTAGTGGGAATGTGGGTGCACAATTTCACGGAAATCACGCGATGTGTTCATGATTTGCAGCATTTTGTTTGAAACTGAGCACTCCTGTGAACTTTGGAAGCCAATCTTAACCAATCAGGATGGAGTCTGATAAATCTGAAAGACCCGTTTCGTTGAATGGCTCTAGAGAGACTGTGTACCAATTTGCGTGATGTTTGGACAAAATCTGTAGGTGTACTGTGCAAAAACTTGTTTTGCACAAAGCGGCCTCCTGGTGGCGCTATAACAGGCCGTTCTGGAAAGTTTGGGGCAGAGGTTCATGGTTGGCATCCAGGGAGTGTGTGTGCAAAATATGGCATCGAAAAACTTGTTTTGCACAAAGCGGCCTCCTGGTGGCGCTATAACAGGCCGTTCTGGAAAGTTTGCGGCAGAGGTTCATGGTTGGCATCCAGGGAGTGTGTGTGCAAAATATGGCATTGACCGGGTTAACGGTGGCCGAGATTAGCTGTTCACGGACACACACACACACGGACACACACACACACACACACACGGACGGACGGAGTGCAAAACATACTCTCCCCACATGCCTTCGGCCTGGTGGAGACAATGAAGCACCACTCCACTGCCATAAACATGCAGTGTTGTTGTTAGTAGTAATAGACACAGAAGCACACAGGAGGACGTTGACTAAGAAAGGGAAGGAGGCAAAAACCAGATTCCCGTTTCTAGAACCAAGTGGGCTCCCAGATTGCGACGAAAGTGACGATTTCCCCTTTCAGGGGTTTATGCAGACATGGAAACATTACATTAGGATAGTCTTGGAATTTTAAAACTGACCTTTCAGCGGAGAAGCGTCATGAGACCGGGGTCAGACTTGAGGCCAGTCTCCTCTCCGTGGACATGGTGGTGGAAGCTACTGGACATGGTGGTGGTGGAAGCTACTGAAGACATTCTCTCTTCATTCTGTCTGTGTTTTTTCTCTCCTCTCCGTCAGGAGTCCAGTCAGTCCACCGTGGCCCAGGGCGGTGGAGGCTGGGGCTACTGGGGTAGCTGGGGGAAGTCCATCCTATCTACAGCCACAGCTACAGTGACTACTGTGGGTATGTCTCGCACGCACGCACGCCAATGTATTTGTTACAAGTTACAACAGTGACATATTATGTTAACTTTCCCCCTGATTCAACTACTTATATATACTACCTTATATACTATTTACTAGTGCTGTGCTGTAGATCTGCTATCTCTACCAAATGTTGGCTCCCAGAATAGAGGGTCTACGCATGCATGTTGTGAGGGGGGGGGTGAAGTGGAGTGAGTTTAACGTTGTTTAATGCAAAGCTTTTCTGTTTGAACGTACAGTATGGGCTGTCAAGGCCGGAAAGTAGCGTTTTGCTACTATATTATATATATATAATAATATTGATATATTATTAAGCGTGCGTGTGTGTTTTGTCCAGGCCAAAGTCTCAGCCAGGTGATCGAGAAGGCTATTTTTCAATAGCTAAGCTAAAGTATAACGTAATGCTTAAAACACAAAAAGGGGTTCCCCGTCCAGAATGGGTTAAGTGTGTGTGTGTGTGTGTGTGTGTGTGTGTGTGTGTGTTTTGTTCAGGCCAAGGTCTCAGCCAGGTGATAGAGAAGGCAGAGACGTCGTTGGGGATACCCAGTCCTACAGAGGTGTCTGCCCAGGTCCAGGAGGAGACACAGTCACAGTCAGGTATTGGTACCCTCTACTCTGCTTAGACACTGAGGTCCAGTCTCAATGTCCCCTCCACGGACTCACAGTCTACATCCTAGGTCTACAAAGTAAGTCCTTCTGTGTGGAGTTTACATGTTCTCCCCGTGTCCCATGAGCCAAATTCCAATACCCAAAATCTCGGCCACTCGCTCACTCCCACTCGGTCACTCGGGGTCTTGGTTCTTCGACTCGTACTCATTCCTGTATACCTCTCTTGTGTTTCACTCTCACTTCAGCTGTCAACCTGAATCTACTTCTCAAGAGATCAATAAAGGTTTATATTATCTTATCCTGCAAACGGGCCAAACTCCAAATTAATTCTATGACGCATGGAATATGAGCCTCACTTTATCTCTGTGGTCGGTGGCGACCACTGTCGTTGTCAAGGTAACAAGGTGATAAAGTGATGTCCTATTCTACATATTTTATTACACTTCCTGCCCCGACTCATTCAGGTGACATTATTTAAAATCTGTGACGGTTCAGTAACAGCGTCGTAGAGTTTCATAGGGTGAGCTTTGTATCAGGTCATGAATGTTGTCAGACAGACAGACAGAAGTCATTGAAAGAGAAAATATAAAACGTTGTTTTTTGTGCGTGTGTGTGTGTGCGTGTGTGTGCGCTTGCGTACATACGTGCATGATTTCAGGTGATGACAACATCGAGACAGACGGTTCATCGGCGGTGGGCAGTGCCATGGGAATGCTGTCATCTTTTGGCAGTGTTGTTCAGAGCACGGTGAGCTTCCCATCGTTTATTACATAAACCTCTAATGACAATTCAAGTGAAATATTTCAAAACGTAATAAAACATCAAATTGGTATCCCGACCTGAAAATGCATTTTATGTTAAATAAAAGAGGTGGAGAGACTCCTGTTACTGAACAAACATTCTATAGCAACGAGTACAATCAGAATATAGAGCTATTTAACACTGGCGGGGTCCCTGGAACAACATATTTTCAGTTTGGGGGTCTGGCGTAAACTGACTCTGCCAGATGCGGGCGGTATTGGGTAACCATGTTCCCCAACACAGCATCCATCTGAGATCGCTCAGGGGATTGAGCTAACACTGAACCGCTCCGGTTCGAACCAATCAGCGTGAGCTAAGGGCGGGATATGTGTAAAACCGGATGTGACGCTATATAGACACGTCAATATGATTGGTTGTGTTTGCACGCCCACACGGTGATAGACAGACGGTCCCATCCAATCATCTACCAAGTATCTTGAAAAAAAGGAACCAGATCCCAATAAGCTGTTTGGATCTGGCAGCGACAGGTTAGGTCTGGCGGCCAATTTCATATATTTTATGCGACATGAAAAAGGTTGAGCACCGCTGACATTAGAAACAGAGGTTTTTCCAGAAAACTGACATTTGTAGAATCGTCCTCAGGTCTAAATGTGTTAACCCATTTTGGGCGGGAACCCATTTTGGTGTTAGCATCATGTTGTGCTTTAGCTATTGAAAAATAGCAGATCTACAAGCTCATAGCGCGCCACTGAGTGGCGCGCTACGAGCTTGTAGGTCTGCTATTTTTTGAAAAATCGAAGAGCGACTGACAGAGAAGACATTTTTTTAATCTGATCTCAGGTCAGAATGGAAAACTGTCAGGATGTAGAAGACATTTTTTAATCTGATCTCAGGTCAGAATGGGGTAACTTCTTGGCTGGACTCTAAATGCTGTAGTTCTGTTGTCCCAGAGTAAGACGGTGATCACGGGAGGTCTTGATGCTCTGGAGTACATCGGGAAGAAGACCATGGACGTGATCGCAGAGGGAGATCCGGGATTTAAAAAGACCAAAGGACTCATGATCAGGAATTCCACTCTGTCACAGGTGAACCTTTTTTTTTCTCCAGCTATTTTTTTTTTAAATTAGCTGTTAATTAATTTCTTTCAACCAAGGTTCATGTTTTAGGTTGTTACTAGAGAAAGTAAAAGATGATTTATTCTTTTCATTTGCTGCTTTCTTTAGTTTTAGGGATTTTAGCTGTTTTGGCTAAATGGGGCTAAATAAATAAATATGTTTTTTACAAAATCTTATAGCCATTTATTTTTTTATTTACTATAGTCCTACTAGACCCCAAGAAATTACATCTGGCCACAAAAGATCACGGGTTCTACTGAATGTGTCAAACTGACATATTGAGCCTATATGACACACGGTGTGGCTTCCCCCCAGTAGGCCTCCTTCACATTCAGTAGATCCTATGATCTTTTATGGCCAGATCTAGTAGGACTATAGTAAATAATAAAAAAAGAAATCGCTATACAATGTTGTAAAAAAAATACATATTTAGCCCCATGTTCGAATGCCCCCACCCCCCTGTCAAAAACAGCTAAAATCCCTAAAACGAAAGAAAGCAGCAAATGAAAAATAATTAACACTCATCTTTTACTTTCTGTAATAACAACCTAAAACATGAACCTCGGTTGAAAAATAAATAAACTTGTCCTTTAAGTAGATGCATACATAGATACCATCCAGTTTGTCCTCAAAGAAAGAATGAAGTCTCATTTTGTGCGTATGTGCATGCGTGTGTTGTCAGGTGCTGCGGGAGGCCAAGGAGCGCGAGGAGCAGCAGACAGTGGAGGAGGCGGTGAGCTCCGACCCGGAGAAGAAGAGAGCGGCTCATTATGGGATGTTGTTTGACGAGTTCCAGGGTCTGTCTCACTTGGAAGCTCTGGAGATCCTGTCCAGAGAGAGTGATGCCAAGGTACAGGGTAACAAGACCACTCACCCCGTTTCTGTTTTCCTCCCAGAACTTTCCCCAGTGACGGGTGGGAGAGGCTGGACAGCAGACGGCTGGACTTTGAATTTCTCTAACTCTAAACTTTCATGACAGCAGACAGCCTATAAGTACAAATATAATTTATGAAAAGCTACTACAGTGAAGTCTGTTCTAAGAAGTTGTTGTAGGATATGTGGGGATTATCTGACGAGGTACCATTTGAGTGGGCAAAACCTTACATATACTAAATAATACTAAATTGTTTATAGGGTAAATATATATATATATAAGTAAAATAATATAGCCTTTTATATTTTTCCAAAAAGAATACAAACAGCCAATAGCATATTACAAAGTTATCCCCCTCACTGGTGAAAATCCCGGGAGGAAAAATGGTACAAAAAAGGTACAGTACCACTGAGGCTCGTTTTATCTCTGTGGTCGGTCCATGGCAACAACTGTTGTTGTTGTTGTCACGGTAACATGATGTGATGAAGCGATGTCCTATAAAGCGTCGCAGTCCCGCCCCCTTTCACGATGACGCTAGAACCAGAAGTGAATTCCTCATTCATTTTCCTCATAGACTTTTCAAAAAGTATTTATTTAAAGACGATTGCCAACTGGAGTCGTGACACATCATGACGATAAACACAATGTTTTTCGCTGATCAAATAATTTGTAAGGCGAAAAACAAAGCAAAAAGTGTTCTATCCTGCCATGATTTTCTTCTTACTAATTATTTGATCGGCCCAAAACATTGTGTTTCGGGCCGTGCGTGTCATGATTTGTCACAACAACTCGAGTTGGCGTTGTCCGCGGCGTGAACGTCTTTATATAAATACTTTTTGAAAAGTCTATGAGGACAATGAACGGGGAATTCACTCCTGGTCCTCGGGAGGGGGCGGGACTGCGACCCTCTATTCTTCATACTTATTACACTTCCTGCCCTCACGCATTTAAGGTGGCATTAGTTAAAATCTGTGACGGTTCAGTAATCCGAGGGTCTCAGAGGGTGACATTGAGCCTTGGCCTCAGTATCAGGTTAATAATTGTTGTAATTAACGTGAATTAACATGCTGTCTGGGTCGATGCATACTGTGGCACCGGCACACAGGTTGAGAATGAATAAAAATCTAGATGTGTGTGTGTGTGTGTGTGTGTGTGCGTGTGCACGTGCGTGCGTGTAGGTGAAGTCGGTGTTAACCAGCCTATCGGGAGAGGAGCTGTTTCTGCTCAGAGAGGAGCTGAACCACATCAAGGAGTCCTTCTCTCTGGTGGAGTTCGACGACGAGGAAGGTCAACGTTCATCATATGTCGCATATATCCTTAACCCATTTTAGACCTGATGCCGATTCTACAAAATCCCCCCAGAAGCAAAGATTTGACTTAAAAACGTTGGCTGTGAAATAATATACAGAGAAATTTCTAAAATAGCAGATCTACAAGCTTGTAGCGCAGCACTCTGTGCCGCGGTACGAGCTTGCAGATCTGCTATTTTTCAATACCTAAAGTATAACATAATGCTTAAAACACCAAAAGGGGTTCCCCGGCCCAGAATGGATTAAGATGAGTTTATACTAGCAGGCTTTCACAGCAGAGAAACACACATTGGGTCATTCATTAACCGTTTGGCTTGTTTTCCCAATGTCAGATGACGATGGGACAGAGTTTTTGATGGAGCTCACTGAGGCTTTGGAAGGCCTCCACGTATCTGTCACAGCAGACAAACTGGGAAAGGTACAGCTACACACACACACCAGTGTTGTTTTCGTCGACTAAAACTAGGACGAAAAATGTTCGTCGACTTCTTCCACTGACGAAAACTAAATGGAAACTAAATTAAAACTAAGCTATGATGACTAAAACTAAGACTAAATATATTGACAATTTCATCAACAAATAAAAACTACAACTAAAATGTTGGATGGGATGGGACTAGTGGACAAGAGATCCAGTATAAGTAATTTTACACTTGGTTGCATGCTGAAAATAGCAGATCTACAAGCTGTAAGCTTGTAGATCAAAACAACACTGACACACACACAAACACACACACTTTTATTATTGACACCTGTGGTGCTGGAAAATAGAAATGTAGAGTTTACACAATGCATGCATAAACTTCCCTTAATGATTATATCTGGTTTCAGTATTTATTTATGATGTATTTTCTCTATTAAGGTTATTGTAGCAGCCAATTTGTATTGGTGGTGGGGAGGGCGGGGCGGGGCCGGGGGTCACGAGACATGGCCAAAGCATTATTTCAGGGGTCCCCACAGACAAAAACGCTGAGAACCCCCTGTTCTAACAAACGGTGATCTTTATCCTATTTATGCATTGTTTTAAATGAAATGTCATCCTCTACCAGGCGAGTCAGAGCGCGTGTGAGCAGATCAAGGAAATGTCCAAACCCTCCCAGGAAGAGGACGTGAACGGAGGAGAGGCAGTGATGAAGACATTCTCCGTAGAGGTGAACGTGGCACTCTGTTCTTCTGAAACATTCTCCGTAGAGGTGCAAACATGGCACACTGTTCTTCTGAAACATTTTCCGTAGAGGGGCAAACATGGCACACTGTTCTTCTGAAACATTCTCCATAGAGGGGCAAACATGGCACTCTGTTCTTCTGAAACATTCTCCGTAGAGGGGCAAACATGGCACTCTGTTCTTCTGAAACATTCTCCGTAGAGGGGCAAACATGGCACACTGTTCTTCTGAAACATTCTCCGTAGAGGGGCAAACATGGCACTCTGTTCTTCTGAAACATTCTCCATAGAGGGGCAAACATGGCACTCTGTTCTTCTGAAACATTCTCCGTAGAGGGGCAAACATGGCACTATTCTTCTGAAACATTCTCCGTAGAGGTGAACATGGCACTCTATTCTTCTGAAACATTCTCCGTAGAGGGGCAAACATGGCACTCTATTCTTCTGAAACATTCTCCGTAGAGGGGCAAACATGGCACTCTATTCTTCTGAAACATTCCCCGTAGAGGGGCAAACATGGCACTCTATTCTTCTGAAACATTCTCCGTAGAGGGGCAAACATGGCACTCTGTTCTTCTGAAACATTCTCCATAGAGGGGCAAACATGGCACTCTATTCTTCTGAAACATTCTCCGTAGAGGGGCAAACATGGCACTCTGTTCTTCTGAAACATTCTCCGTAGAGGTGAACATGGCACTCTGTTCTTCTGAAACATTCTCCGTAGAGGGGCAAACATGGCACTCTATTCTTCTGAAACATTCTCCGTAGAGGTGAACGTGGCACTCTGTTCTTCTGAAACATTCTCCGTAGAGGTGAACATGGCACTCTGTTCTTCTGAAACATTCTCCGTAGAGGTGAACGTGGCACTCTGTTCTTCTGAAACATTCTCTGTAGAGGTGAACATGGCACTCTGTTCTTCTGAAACATTCTCCGTACAGGTGAACATGGCACTCTGTTCTTCTGAAACATTCTCCGTACAGGTGAACATGGCACTCTGTTCTTCTGAAACATTCTCCGTACAGGTGAACATGGCACTCTGTTCTTCTGAAACATTCTCCGTAGAGGTGAACATGGCAAAAGTTTCATTCCAAAGACTATGACTAAACTAAAATAGAAGTTTGCTGCCAAAAACAACACTGCTTCTGAAACAGCGATCGTCTGTCGGGTGGAAACCTCATACCGGATGTACAAGTTATTTTAAAAAAACATGTCGTTCCGAGCCTCACTCTGAGCCTCGTTGCGAGCTTGTAGATCGGCTACTTTTTGATGCTTTGCTTTTGTGTGTGAAAAGTAGGGCATTCATTTACAAATTGACTGGATACACAGGAGGTTCTTCTGCCCAACTGAATATTATACAGCAAAAATATACGATACGCATTGCATCTTGATATTTGTGTGTGTGTGTGTGTGTGTGTGTGGGGCTCAGGGGTAGAGTGGCTGCCCAGAGATAGTGTCCTTGAGCAAGACACTGAACCCCTAATTGCTCCTGATGAATGGGTGAATGTAATGCACAATCGCCTTGGATAAAGGCGCTATATAAATGTGTGTGTGTGCTCAGGACGTCCATGCGGAAGCCATCCGCAGCCTGGCTGAGCTGACGGCTCGCTCCATAGAACAGTTCCACAAGGTGGCCGAGAGGATTCTGTCCAACAGCACGTTCCGCTGTGGCGCCCTTCAACAGGCCAAGGCCCTCGCACAGTAAGTTCAGCTGCAACAGGCCAAGGCCCTCACACAGTAAGTTCAGCTGCCACAGGTCAAGGCCCTCACACAGTAAGTTAAGCTGCAACAGGCCAAGGCCCTCACACAGTAAGTTAAGCTGCAACAGGTCAAGGCCCTCACACAGTAAGTTAAGCTGCAACAGGCCAAGGCCCTCACACAGTAAGTTCAGCTGCAACAGGTCAAGGCCCTCACACAGTAAGTTAAGCTGCAACAGGCCAAGGCCCTCACACAGTAAGTTAAGCTGCAACAGGCCAAGGCCCTCACACAGTAAGTTCAGCTGCAACAGGCCAAGGCCCTCACACAGTAAGTTAAGCTGCAACAGGCCAAGGCCCTCACACAGTAAGTTCAGCTGCAACAGGTCAAGGCCCTCACACAGTAAGTTAAGCTGCAACAGGCCAAGGCCCTCACACAGTAAGTTAAGCTGCAACAGGCCAAGGCCCTCACACAGTAAGTTAAGCTGCAACAGGCCAAGGCCCTCACACAGTAAGTTCAGCTGCAACAGGCCAAGGCCCTCACACAGTAAGTTAAGCTGCAACAGGCCAAGGCCCTCACACAGTAAGTTAAGCTGCAACAGGCCAAGGCCCTCACACAGTAAGTTCAGCTGCAACAGGCCAAGGCCCTCACACAGTAAGTTAAGCTGCAACAGGTCAAGGCCCTCACACAGTAAGTTAAGCTGCAACAGGTCAAGGCCCTCACACAGTAAGTTCAGCTGCAACAGGCCAAGGCCCTCACACAGTAAGTTCAGCTGCAACAGGCCAAGGCCCTCACACAGTAAGTTCAGCTGCAACAGGCCAAGGCCCTCACACAGTAAGTTAAGCTGCAACAGGTCAAGGCCCTCACACAGTAAGTTAAGCTGCAACAGGCCAAGGCCCTCACACAGTAAGTTAAGCTGCAACAGGTCAAGGCCCTCACACAGTAAGTTAAGCTGCAACAGGTCAAGGCCCTCACACAGTAAGTTAAGCTGCAACAGGCCAAGGCCCTCACACAGTAAGTTAAGCTGCAACAGGTCAAGGCCCTCACACAGTAAGTTAAGCTGCAACAGGCCAAGGCCCTCACACAGTAAGTTAAGCTGCAACAGGTCAAGGCCCTCACACAGTAAGTTAAGCTGCAACAGGTCAAGGCCCTCACACAGTAAGTTAAGCTGCAACAGGCCAAGGCCCTCACACAGTAAGTTAAGCTGCAACAGGTCAAGGCCCTCACACAGTAAGTTAAGCTGCAACAGGTCAAGGCCCTCACACAGTAAGTTAAGCTGCAACAGGTCAAGGCCAAGGTGGACTGCCTTTTTTCACTGACAAACTAAATGGAAACTAAGCTAAAGGTGACTAAAACTGAGACTAAATATATTGACAATTTCGTCTACAAATAAAAACTAAACTAAAATGTTAGGAAGGGACTAGTGGACAAGAGATCCAGTATAAGTCATTTTACACTTTGTTTGAATGCTGATAATAGCAGATCTACAACCTCACAACTCGTCGCGAGCTTGTAGATCGGCTATTTTCAGCAAGTGTAATTACAAAGTGTTACGATGGCATCAAGGCTGCCAAAACACATTTTAGTCGACTAAATCAACTGTAGATTTAGTTGACTAAAATCTTATGGTATTTAGTCGACTAAAACTAGATCTGTCATTAAAAAAAAGTTGTTTCAGTGATTCTTAGTTTTAAGGGTAACCGTTGTATAATTGCAATATTGCTTAATTCTTGCTTAAAAGTTCTCAGTCGCCACGACTTTGGATTCCATAGAATCCAATAGCATGTCTTCTATAGGATGTCATGTCATGCACCAGAGAATTAGCTTACAACACGTCACATATAGCCTATTGTCGGAGTTATTTGTTATTTTAAGATTAAAGGCTATTTTTGGAAGTGGTGAAACTAGCAATAGAATATACATTCAGAAGCATCTTCATAAACCCGTAATGGTCCCAGATATTAGTGTGTGTAAAGCCTCAATATGGGTTCCTTCAACTGTTTGGTTGTATGTAGAACAGCAAGAACATGGGCTTAGAACCATAATACCTAAACATAATTCTACATCGTTTAGGACAGTGGTTCCCCAACCTTTTCATGTCAAGGACCCCAAATTCATACTATTTAGCCCCACGGACCCCCAATTGAAAAGATATGCCAGGGAACCCTATAAGAGAAGATTTTTACGGCTCTAGCAGTGATTCTCAACCTGTTAATTTCAAGGACCCCCCCAGTTTGACATGCATTATTCTACGGACCCCCATTGAATGGCATTTCTATCTCTGGTACCCCAAATTTATATTGTAAAATCAACGTTAATTTAAATGGACCCGTTAGACCCGTTAGGGTCCATTTGAGTTACAGACCCATAAGTGTCTATTTGGTTCCTAATTATCATTCAGCTGGGGACCCCCTGGAACTCCTCAAGGACCCCTAGGGGCATTTACATTCAGTGTCTCTTATATTATAGACTAGACTCACTAGAGAACTAGCAACAACTATTATGCAAATTTCAGTTGAACTTCATGTGTTGAACATTTCTTCCCCCCCCCCCCTTCCAGAATCACCATTGTTCTGTGTAAAGAGATTTCTCTGCTGTCCAAGAAGTTCACCTCTTGTTTAACAACTATTGGGGTAAAACTGTTCCTGTGTCTTCTGATAAAAATGTATCATCGATGCTCTTTGTGTAATACATTGTCTTTGTGAGACTGAACGCTAATCGAGATGAATTTGTTTGCGTTTAACAGTCCAGCGAGAAGAGAGACGTTCTCAACCCGCTGATAACGGGAGTCTTCCTCGAGGTGAGTTCTGTCTCATTGACCACATGGACAGTTAGACCCGAGGCCCATTCTAAATAAAAATGTCTTCTGAATCCTAACGGTTTTCTGAACGGGACCCCTCCCCAGAAGCAAAGATTTGAGTTAAAAACGTTCGCTCGGAAAGAATATATATTCAAAGATTTGCGCCACATTTTCATGATTTTTCAAAAATAGCAGACCTACAAGCCATTGAAAAATAGCAAGCTCATAGCGCGGCACTCGGTGCCGTGCTATGAGCTTGCTATTTTTCAATAGCTAAAGTAGAACATGAATGCTTAAAACACCAAAAGAGGTTCCCATCCAGAATGGGCAGAATGGGCATTCTGGAACTGAACAGTGGCAATAGAAACACATTGATTAAAAAAAAAATCTTTGGTGGGTATGTTATATCGTGTCCGTGATATATTAAAATCAATCAATCATAAATCAATCACGTGTGTCAGTGGAACAAACCGTTGGTGCTCTTCCTCTCGCCAGGCGTCCAACAGTGCGTCTTACATCCAGGACGCCTTCCAGCTCGTCCTCCCCGTCTTGGAGGTGTCCCACATCCAGCGGACAAACCAGGAGTGACCTACGACCCCCTTCCAGCTCGTCCTCCCTGTCCTGGAGGTGTCCCACATCCAGCGGACAAACCAGGAGTGACCTACGACCCCCTTCCAGCTCGTCCTCCCCGTCCTGGAGGTGTCCCACATCCAGCGGACAAACCAGGAGTGACCTACGACCCCCTTCCAGCTCGTCCTCCCCGTCCTGGAGGTGTCCCACATCCAGCGGACAAACCAGGAGTGACCTACGACCCCCTTCCAGCTCGTCCTCCCCGTCCTGGAGGTGTCCCACATCCAGCGGACAAACCAGGAGTGACCTACGACCCCCTTCCAGCTCGTCCTCCCCGTCTTGGAGGTGTCCCACATCCAGAGGACAAACCAGGTCCAGGAGTGACCTACGACCCCCTTCCAGCTCGTCCTCCCTGTCCTGGAGGTGTCCCACATCCAGAGGACAAACCAGGTCCAGGAGTGACCTACGACCCCCTTCCAGCTCGTCCTCCCCGTCTTGGAGGTGTCCCACATCCAGCGGACAAACCAGGAGTGACCTACGACCCCCTTCCAGCTCGTCCTCCCCGTCTTGGAGGTGTCCCACATCCAGAGGACAAACCAGGTCCAGGAGTGACCTACGACCCCCTTCCAGCTCGTCCTCCCTGTCCTGGAGGTGTCCCACATCCAGAGGACAAACCAGGTCCAGGAGTGACCTACGACCCCCTTCCAGCTCGTCCTCCCCGTCTTGGAGGTGTCCCACATCCAGCGGACAAACCAGGAGTGACCTACGACCCCCTTCCAGCTCGTCCTCCCCATCCTGGAGGTGTCCCACATCCAGCGGACAAACCAGGAGTGACCTACGACCCCCTGACACCCAACATCTCATAAAGTGGCGTGCACAGTCAGATACACTAGGTGGTGTACAATGTACAGTATGTGGTGGTGACATTGATCAATTCTTGAAAAAAAGCTTCTAATATATTATTTAAGCCCCACAATCTATGAATCTCACACTATTAAGGCAACCGGCCGGTTCCACGGGCTGCACAAGGTGCCCTTTTTCCCCCACTTCAGCACCTGCCCCTCTAAATGACTGTGCATGCCACTGCATATAGAACCAGTGGCGGACACAGTTCTTGAGTCAGTGTATCGACACTGCTGGGCAATTATTACCCAATTACAAATTATGTGAAAGCTGCTCGGTCAAATTGGCACTTGAGTTAAAGTGCTTTAAGTATTCAAAAGTATAAAATGTAATATCAATGTATTGCTGTATTGACATTTTGAAACTGTCCCCCAAAATTCAAAACATAAAAAAAATGAAAAATCTTAACATTTTTGAAATGTGTAATAATGGTTAATTCGTAATATATTTTTGTAATTTTGTGTCCCTTCTTAGAAATGTATTGGCGTCAAAAGTACAATATTTGTCTTTGGAATGAGTTTGTAACCCTACCATTAACATCCTATGGCAGGCAAACGTGTCAAACTAGTGGGTTTTCATGATTCTGAATCCATTCCAAGCATTAGTTTTGCACACAAAACACTCCTTGGGCTAAAAACAGCCATAGCCACTTGACCAAAATGTGCTGACCTCATCACATTTTGTCATAACGTCTATGTCCGTTTTTAGGGTTAGGGTTTTTTGTGCAAAACCAATGCTTGGAATGGATTCAGGCATCATGAAAACCCCCTAGTTTGACATGTCACGTGCTACTTAAAGCATAAGGAAAGTTTGACATTTTTGCCTGCCATAGGACGTTAATGAAAAAAAAGTGCCCAATAGGCCTACTAACAGCCGGTCAGCAAGTGGATTCATGAATGTATGTATATAGACAATATTTTAGGCCAATAAAAAAAAGATACCAAATTTCCCACTTTAAACAAAAGAAGCCCGTCGGCTGCAAGACTAGTATTCCATATCCTATGAATTAATCAACACTGAATATCCACCAAACACACTGGGACAAAAACAATTGACCTTGACTTGTAGACTAACTAATGCCCGATGTGGCCGAGTGGCGTGTCGCACACTGACATCACATCTACATGCATAATAGAATTACAAATTCTCTCTTTATAATGGGAGAATTGGTACTCGAAGCCTAAACTGGTGACCACCAGGTGGCGCTGAAAGAGTTTAAAGTCTGTAGAAAATGAGACGTTTTTGTTTTACTCTCAACAAGTTAGAGTTCAAGGCTGACCCTGCAAAGCGTCATGCATGGAAGGAGATATGTATTGACTAAACAGTGTTGTGGGTTGTTGCAGTGGTTTCATTTGTGTGGTGCTGTCACTGAATAGAGTCATTATGCTCCAGTACAGACTACTTTTGTTGTTTAAGACTCTGTTCCAGTCTAAATGGTAAATAAATGGTGCATTTATATAGCACCTTTATCCAAGGCGCTTTACATAGATTGCGCATTACATTCTTGCTCAAGGACCCTTCGACACTAACTCTGGAGGAGCCCGGGTTCGAACTGGCAACTTTGCCGCAATCCACCGCCGCCCCAGTCTAAAGCCTATATACACTCTGTGCGTCGGTGCGTAGTACTAGTATGGCAGTGTCACTTGAACAGACAACTGATTTTGTCGGAAAAAGTATCAATAAGTTATATAAAGGGCTGACAAACACTTATCAAGTTGTCTCTAATGATTCTTGAACTGATCCAAGGTCTGTTTTTATTCGTTTGAGTGCAGCAAAACAGTTTCAGAGTAAAGAGATGATCAAATGGAAACTGGACAGCTTTGCTGTTCTGCTGAGCCTATTTTGTATTGCGATCTGTGATGGTAAAAGGGACATGTGGCAGTAGCCTGGTAAAACCACTCCCCCTGCTGGACAAATGTGGTAGGACATTGACTTGTTTTGTTTGTGTATTCTTGTGCACATGTTATAAGTCTCAAAATTAGATTTGTGTTCTCATTTGGTCTCAGCACACATTTGGAAAAACAAAAGCAGACAATTTGTGGCTTTAGACTTAAACCAGAGGAAACTACTGTTTGTTTTAGAGGGACTAGAATTATAATTATTAAAATCTCTGAACTGCTTCAATAATACTACTTCAAGCTGACCATGAGATTAAGATATATATTGCCCAAATCTTCACATACCCAGTACCCCAATTGTTTCAGTCATCCATTGACATTATTTAATAAATCTTGTTAATAATAATCAATATAGTTATTTAAAGTTTCAGGTGTTTATATAAATGTGTGCCTGACAAAACAGCACTGTGGATCAACAGTGTGGAACTTTAGAATAGACTTTTGGAACCAATTGTTTGGGTTGTAAACTCTTGTAAACGTTTTGTTAACGGGCTGTAAAATGATTCTAACATCTGGTTGAGGTTCTCTGGTCTTCTAAGTGTTTGGGCAGACGGTCAGCTCCAGGTATTTTAAATAAAACATGCTGTTTTTGAATTAACAACCCTGTTTTCATTGCACTCGCGTCATTTTGTGTCATTCAGTTATTTTGTCCCGTTTTTGTCAAATGAAAATAGTTTTGGCGTTGACCATTACCTAGTGAAAATTAGGAATGTCCAGATACACTTTTTTCGTACCCGATAAATATATATTTGGGCAACTCCAAATCAAACTCCACGTGCCCCAACATTTTATTCAAGGACAGTGACAACCCCTTACATCTCTAGTAAAAATCCTTTAATTTATCCATTTGTACCTCTGAGGGTATACAAATGTAATATTGTAAACCATTACTGTGTCTGTGTCAAAACGTAATCCAAAACTGATTATGATTATGAAATGTTTCCACACTGTCAAATACACGAGAAAGAGTTTGAGCTGAAATCCCCCGTCAGTGTTCTTCAACCCATTTAGACCTGAACTTGGTTCTACAAATGTCTTCTAAATCCTGACAGTTTTCAGAAAAAGTTTCTATGTCAGTGGTGCTCAAAACAGAAACATTTTCATTGTCAAGGACCCCAAAGATTATGTAATTGGTCATCTGAAAAGATGTTGCACCAGGGACCCCCCCCCCCCCCCCCCCCAGAAGCAAAGATTTTAGTTAAAAACGTTCACCCTGGAAGATTATATTCAAAGTTTTGCACCACATTTTCACGATCTTTGATTTTCACGATTTAAAACACCAAAAGGGGTCATTTCATTCTTCTGCCAAATGACGAGACTCACAAACAACGTGAAACGATAAATAAATCACAATAAAGTCCACATAACCTACTGGTCATATTGTCGTATTGGTATGTGGACTGACGTGACGAAGCTTTACTCACAAATAACGCAACCCGCAAATTACGTTAAATTATACATTATGCAAATGCCAACAACATACATCACACATATGTGATGTGGATTGGCCTGGAGAAGCATTACCCGCAAATGACGCGACGCAAAATACATTGTCAAATTTGTCAGCAATACAGTAACACTATGAATGACAGACAGTACATAACAACTTTATTAGTTGTAGTACTAGTATTACACATCCAGCTCATATGTTCGCACCTCTGTGATTATATGGAGATTAACCACAGTCACTTTGCTGTACAATCGCTTCACTTTTCACATTTGCACTTTTCACAGTATTTCAAACAAATCAAATATAAAAGAAAACAGACTATACATCATTTTCTCTCTCTCTTTTCCCTGAGTGATTTCCTGAAAACAGCTTCACTTGTGGAAATCTCGAAAGCAGTTAATTTTACTGTTGAGGCACAGGTGAAGATTGCACTTCGAACATTTGAAATTAGACTTGCCCTTACACGTTGGGTATTTGCAGCGTTTCCTGCTACCATCAACCATTGGCCAGTGACCCACAGCATCTGTACGGACCTCCAGTGTTGGAATAGCCTTCACTGGACCTCTGTGTTTCTTCCTTTCACATTCCCTCTCAACAAAAGAGGAAGGCTGCCCCCTCTTCCTCCTGGACAGATCCTTGCCTTGCATGCAGAGTGCCTGTGCTACCGATGACCTAAAATCGAGCAAATCCTTCTGCTTCTTTCTCGGAACATCCAGCGACTCACAATCACGTCGATACAACAGTAAGCTGTTTGCAATCATCATATCGACTAAATGAAAAAATAACCTTTGATAGTACTTTTTTGAACTTATCCGGATGCGATATTTTCTCGATATTTTCTCGAGAGAATCGTCGCCGCTGCCAACAAACTTGTTGTACAGGCTGATGATGCTTGTGCATTCTGTTTCGACCATACGTTTGGACTTTCTCTCCCTTATTCTGATGGTACAAACAGGCTGGGCACTGGCAAAAGTGCTGGCAACGATCACCGCTCTGTTGTCAAACAATGATTTAGTTGCTCTTATCTCTACACCGTCGACAACAACCTTTTTCTCTTCAAATGTCACTCTTCCCTTCTTTTTGAAATCCATGTCTGAGCTGAAACTGCACCCTTGCAGGCGATCTTCCTGCATAGTAGCAATGGCTGGTATCCCCTTGTTCGCAAGAGTAACAAACAAATCCATGGTGGAAAACCACTTGTCAAAATACAATAGGTGGTTGACACCACGAGGAATGATTTGTGCAAGCTGTAGGACAATATTTCCATTCGCACCGATGTCATTGTCAGGTTCTCCGGGTGCAGGATTAGTTTTGCACGTGTATACGTCGAATGAATAGACCAGACCTTTTGTATCACGAAGCACAAAGATGTTGTAGTATCCCCATGTGTGTGGCTTCTTGGGGATATGTCGCTTAGGCCCTTTCAAAGGGACCATTTGCTCATTGACAGACAACATTTGATCTAGAGGGAGACCCTGACATTTTCGGAGAAGTGAATCAACAATTGGCCTTATTTTGAAGAGCTTATCGTCATTGTTGGCTGCCATGTTGCCGTTGTCATTGAAATGGATGAACCTTTTAATTTCTACCCATCTGTCTCGGGACATCACATCGGCCACCTGTGCTATTCGACATTCATTGGACCAGTACATTCTTGACCGTGGCACACGTATAATACTCATGTACACCAAAGTGCCCATAAACTGCTCCAATTCATTTCGGTCCAATTGAAGGGCCTTATTTGGACTGGTGGTTTGCTTGCAATATAGATTACTTTGTTCTACAATACCGTCCAAAAGATCGGCGTCAAAGAAGTCCCGGAAGTACTCGATGGGCTCTCTGACTCTGGTATTAGCGGAGGGAAGAGCACCTTGCCACGTTGGAATGTCTCTTGCAGAGTTGTGTTGTTGCACCGTCTCCCACGATACCCGTCGCGCTCTTCTCCTCGCGGCGGCGGCGGCCGCAGCAGATGGGCTCCGTGTACCCGTGGCACCGGTGCTGGCAGGTGCATCATCACTGCTGCTTTCATCACCTGGGTATACACAGGATATACAAAATGTCTTCTGAATCATGAAAAACCTCATGTCAACCATCAGTTGGTCTCAATATTTCATGTCAAGGACCCCAAAAATTATATGAAATTGGCCCCCGACCCCCCCATCTGAAAATATGTTGTTCCAGGAACTTCCCTCCCCCAGAAGCAAAGATTTGAGTTAAAAACGTTCGCTCTTCATTCTCAAAAATAGCAGATCTATAGCCTCGTAGAGCGGCACCGAGTGCCGCACTACGAGCTTGTAGATCTGCTATTTTTCAATAGCTAAAGTATAACATAATGCTTAAAACACCAAAAGGGTTTTCCCCGCCCATAATGGGTTGTGTGACTTCCGTCTATTCAAAGCTGACTGACCTCCACTGGTCTCCTCCCACTCATCACTGTCTTCAGTGACTTCAGAGTCTGACTCAAGTTCAACTTCAATTTCAGAACAGTGTGACGAGACGTCTTCATCATCATCATCCTCTTCTTTCACTGCTGGTGATGTCAACGTTGAGCCATCAGGCTCCTCTGGCCTTAGAAGTATCTCCTCTTGTTCCTCTTTAATGTGTGGCGGCGGATGCTCTGGTTCCTCCTGGAGCAGACTGGGGCTCCAGGACCTCCAACCCTCCTCCTCTTCACACCCATCCATCTTCGTGTTGGTCAGTACAGCAGCTTGCTCTCTCTCATTCATCCCGTCAAGCTGTCCAAACGATGGTGTCTCCACGCGTGTGTGCCCCAGGTGTAATGAAGGTGCCCAGTCAGGATCACTCTCAAGCATTTCCATGGCTGGCTCGCCTGGGGGAAAAGAAAAAAAACATCAACATTGCTAATTAGGGCCAACTGGCTCATTTACATGGATGTGAAAACAGACATGTTGATTAATGTGCACTGTTCCTGGTAAACAAATAAATACTTATGTAACCTAGTTATGCGTGTTGTTAATAAAGTATTCAATCAAAAACACTCGTACACCAAAAAGAGAAAAGACACCCATGTACAACTTCCTAAACGTCAATGCTGTCCACGACCACAACACCAGAGTACCACCTGTAGTGTATATTTGTATGTCACCAAATGTCCTGATGAACTGAAAATGGAGGACACAGGGAAGTAAACATGCTTTACTGGGTATTTCAATCTTTTTTTCTTTTTCTTTTTATCCCACGATTTTGTAACCCATTTTTCACCTCTGTGTCAATTATCTAATGTGATCCTGGTCTCTACACAGCCTCCGCCAACCTAGTCCCCATATATGAGGGACATGGGGAGAGCAACGGACTTGAACTCATGCTTCCTTCATGCCTGAGTGTCCAAGTTGCTCCTTTACACCTGACAGGGGGGGAGTTTCCCTGGTTGGACGTAGCGCGTGGAAGGAACACGTTATTCCAACCAGTTCCTTTCCCCTCCATCAGGCGCCCCGGCTGGCCAAGGGGAGGCAGTTTAGTCACTAGGATTACTGCATGTTTTTTGTGAGGGTACCTACCCTAGGGGACACAGGGAGAACATGCAAACTCCACACAGAAAGGCCCTTTCGCCAACCCCGCCTCGGGTATGGGCGGGGTTCTTTCCTTAAACTGTCAATCTTATATGCAGACCATGTATTGACCTTGTTCTTTCCTTAAACTGTGCAAACTGTTTATTCCAACAACAAAAAAACATTTACAATCAATCAATTTTAAATTGAAAGGAGCTTAAGTATATACAAGTCAGCCAGGATATCACCACTCCTCAAAAAAACAACTCTTGAACCCTAGCTGATCTAGGCATCGGCGGGACGGCGCTGAAGTGGTTCTCCTCCTACCTCTCTGACCAGACCTACCAGGTTTCTTGGAAAGGTTTGCTATCAATCATCTCCCTTACCCTCCAAAGTGGGGTCCCGCAGGGATCTGTACTTGGTCCCCTCCTTTTATCACTGTACACCAAATCCCTTGGCACTATCATCTCGGCTCACAATATATCCTATATCACTGCTATGCCGATGACACACACTGTTTCTATCCTTCCCCCCCTCTGTCACCCAGGTGGAACAGCGCATCACTGCATGCTTGGCTGACATCTCACAGTGGATGTCTTCCAACCACCTCAAGCTGAACCCAGACAAGACTGAGCTTCTGTTCTTCCCAGCTAAGGGCCGATTTATACTCCTATTTTACCGCTGTTTCGGCACTGTAGTGCTGAAATGATTTTGGCTCGTCAGAAATTTTCAGTAGCACCGAAGAGCCAACTTTAGGACGGTCACGGTACCCGCCCCCCCGAACCTCAAATGACGTCACATTGTAGGCTCTACAGCGCCGAACCGACTTTTATTCGGCTCTAAAATAGGAGTATGAATCGGCCCTTAGTCCTTCCCTATGCGGGAACTATCTCCGTAGACGCCCTGGTAACGTCTGTCCCGACAGCCAGGAACCTTGGTGCTGTCCTGGACAGTCAGCTCTCGTTCAAAACACACTTCACAGCTGCCACTCGATCCTGTAGGTTTACCCTCTAACATACGACAAATTAGACCGTTCCTCACCCAGGAGTCAGCCCAGCTCCTAATCCAAAACTTGACTATTGTAACTCCCTCCTTACTGGCCTACCGGCATGTGCACTTAAGCCCCTCCAACTGATCCAAAATGCCACAGCTCGCTTGGTCTTCAACCAGCCAAAATTCTCACATGTCTCCCCCCTTCTTCAAAGCAACCAAAGGCATGGCTCCCCCATATCTTACAAGTATGATCGTACCCTACAAACCCTCCCGCACACTCAGATCAGCCAACGCAGGGAAGCTGTAAGTACCTTCACTAAAAACACCAGGATAGCGCTCCACACGTCCCAAACTCTTCTCCCTTCTGGCTGCAAAACTATGGAATGCACTACCCATCACAATCAGAACTGCAGCCTCTTCCGCCGTAGTCTGAAAACCCACCTTTTCAGACTCCACCAAGGCCCGTAGCACTTGCCCTAGCCCGTTAGATAGCACTTTATGTAGACTTAGATAGCATTTTAAACAGACTTATAGCATGTTACGTAGACAGCACTAGAATTTCATTTTATGTAGTCATAGCAGTGATAGCACTTTATAGTACACATGTATAATATAGTATAGCATGTATAGTTTACATATATAGTTTCATGATATAGATACTCCACTGTTACGTTCTTAGCTTACGCATGTTTCATGATAACTACTTTTTATATATGTGATGTATGCCATGCTTTTTGTTATTGCTTATTGCTTAATGTAAATCGCTCTGGATTGCTAAATGCCTAAATTGTTGGAGGGGGTACAGCATTGAGTAAACAGAGCTATGTCACATTGCATCGTTATAACTTATATGCATGCTTGTACAGGGTATAAAGCTTTTTGGGACAAATAGCAGCATTTGTCAGAACAATTTAAATAGTATACAAAAGAAGTAGGTGGTTCCATTCCATTGGCTAAGCTTTTATAACAAGTGCACAAATCTTGCTGCTGTGTTGTTCGCACATTGTTGTATTTCTCCCAATAGGTATGGGAGTTTTTTTGTTGTGGTTGGTCATGTTTCCACTTTGTGTGTGTGTGTGTAATCTGTGGGAAGTATGCGTCTCTGATATCTTGGTATAGTCGGCAGGTGGTTAGAAAGTGTAGCTCTGTTTCCACCACATTGTGTGTGGGTGCACACTGCATAGTGTGTCTGTCTTCGTGGGGTCTGTCTGTGGCAAGGCTGTATTCTATTTGTACGTCTCTAAATGTTTTGATGAATTAAACATGGTGGACCCTCTTGTAAACAAGTGTAATACTAATGCTTAATAATTGGGTCGTCCACTCACAGTTAACAATCTTTGTATTGAGTTTGTGCTTGAAATGTACTGTAATTCTGCAAACTGTTAATAAATCAATAAATCAATCAAAATGTCTGTACCTGAGTCTTTCCTAAATTTTGGATTGTGAGTTTACAAATGTATATTCTCTTTTTAGTGTTAGATAGCATTCCATTTTGCTTTGGTTTTGGGTTGTCTCTTTTCCATTATGCCAGGTAGCTTTCCTTTTGTTTTTTTTTATAATAATGGTTAAGTGAAGTTAAGTCCAAAGGGTTTTTGTGCTTGCGTTTGTGAACAGATTCCCTGGACCAGCTGACTAAACTATAGTGAGCAACCCTGTAAGTTTTCACTATGGTTGAGGGCTAGCCATGTTATGGAGCGTGTCTGGGTTGCTTTCTTTGGTTTATTTTTTAAATGTAGGTGCTCTCTTCTTCAATCAAACTCTGCACAGATTGTTGTAAGAAGTTCGTGTGTATTGTGGAACAGCAGCAGCTCTTGGACATTTACTTATAGGCTACTTACTTTAATATAGCAGAGACAGAAAATAGACGTTTCATGTGTTTGGTAAAAAACGTACCTTTGTGAAAATGCCGTGAACAGACACGGCTGTGCTTGCGTAGCTTGTCGAACGTCAACTCTTCGCGTCCTACGGCTGAGATCCAAGCCATGCGACGTCTCTTAGTCAACTCGGCCATCTGAGCCCCGTGGTGTTGCTTCCATGCTGGGAAGACGAAGAATCTAACGTTGTCCGCCGTGGTCTGGGGCGTCCATCTGTTGTGGCACTTAATAACAGAGCAGCTCTGCACCATTGTAGTAGTAATAATAGTAATAGACTACCATTGTAGTAGTAATAATAGTAATAGACTATCTATGACTGACTGTCAGAGTCTTTCTCGTACAGACCCACAGTCTATGGTACAGACAGACAAGTGAGACGACTAACACACCAGTGTTGCCAACTCTCGTGAGAGAAATAGGCCTAAGTTAACCCACCTCCAAAAACAAGCCAAAACAAACCCAATAATAATTATGACCATATAATCCTAATAAAAAGATTTTATGCATTATCATTAAAAATACTATGTAAGTCTATGATAATTAATGTTTTAGTAATTTATTATAGGCCTACTAATAATTAGCCTATAAAGAAAAGAAAAGGATCTCTGGAATAAAAGGAAGTCGCGGGAAATAAGCAGACTTGGCAACCCTGAAACACACACATCCGTCCTGCATTGTGTGGTTTCAACCAGAGGTCCGGGGACCATCAGTGGTCCTTGAGGCGGTTCCAGGTGGTCCCCAGCCAAATGATGGATAGTTGGTTTTAACCAAATGGACCCTTATAGATTTTTTACTGTTGAGAGCATACAAATGAAACCAAATGGACCCGTACGGGTCCATTTGGTTTCATGTTGTGAGCTCAAGAGTTACATTATTGTTAAACAGATCTGCATTACTTCATTTACAAGAAGTCTACTCCACGGTAAGATAATGTAGAATAATTGTTATTTTGATAAACATTTGCCAAAAGCATGGAATTGTAGACAAAGTCTTATCCAACGACAAAAAAACATTCTTTAGTTTTGGGTCTGAGTCAGCCAGGCTAAATAAATCTCATCAAATGGTGGTCCCTGGCTAAAATGCCAAATAAATAATGGTCCTTGACATGAAAATGGTTGAAAAATACTGCTCTAAATGCAACGGCAGCAAATGTAAGGGCATTAGGGCTATGGAAACAGAGCTCTAATGCAACGGAAGCTAATTTAAGGGCATTAGGGCTATGCATTATTAGGGCTATGGATCAGACCTCCTCCTCTTCTGACTATTATTTTCCGGTGTCCTATCATCTCCTAGTCTACCGTTCTGCCCCCCACTGTTGGTTTTAGGTAGGCCTACTGTAGGCCCTATCAGCGCTTCTCAAATCTTTTTCATGTCAAGGACCCCCAGATAATATGACCACTGTGCCGTTATCATCAACAACATGCCTCAGGCTCATTCTATATTATGCATTCCATTGTATCCATTTTCATAAGATTGTCCAAAAAAAAAATCATCACCAAACAAACATTACCCCTGTTCTTTTTGTTCTGCCGCGTTACTGGCGTGCACGACCGATGACTTAATCCACCCCCACCCCCCGCACGCACGCACACACAAGCTAGTCTTTATTTTTTATTTTTTTTGTATAGTTTCCATGAGTAAATATGTCCCAAACCGCCCCCTAAGGTCTTCCACCGCCGGCCTGCTCGCTTTGCCCCAAAAAATGGCAACTAAAAAATACGGGGAAGCAGCTTTTTGCTTCTACGGGCCGTCGGCATGGAACAAGCTCCCACTGTACCTTCGTCAGGCAGCCTCTGTAGACATTTTTAAAGCTCAGCTCAAGACCCACTTCTACAACATTGCCTTTAATTGATCTTATATTTTTTATTTTTCATGTCCTCACTGTACTGCATTACTGCTTGTTTTTTAATGTCATTGCCTTGCTTTTCTTTTATTCTCCATTGTTCTGTAAAGCACTTTGAGCTGCATTTCATGTCATGAAAGGTGCTATACAAATAAAGTTTTATTATTATTATTATTATAGTAATAGACTGACTGACATTATCTGGCTGCATTGAAGTGTAGCCTATAATATATGATTCAACTTTTAACGTTAATTGTTTTAAAATGTTAGTTAAAGTTTGACATATTTACATTTTTTGCCTTATATTTAAAGTTATATTCATAATGTGCAACTTTTGCGATTGTATAACATTTGTTAATGTGTTTATAAACAATTCATCTACTACAAATAAGGCAGTGTTGGGACCCTTACAGTCTATGGTTGGGACCCCAGAAAAAGTGCCTAAAAAATTAATTCCGTTTCATACATTCAACATTTCACAACCTACTGTGTAATGATAGGTAGAAAAGAAAAGCAGCGCACCTTGGCCCAAAATGGCTGATTGTATGCAACACCACAAACTGTCACAGCATCTGACATTTGTAGTTGTCTACATTCTCCACTACCTCAGCATTTATGTTGGAGGTAACCTCTTGGTCGTGTCATAGTCCACCACCATCTCCTTGGTCTCGCTAGCAGTTTGCCATATATATATATATATATATATATATGCATTTGCAGGAAGACAACAGTCCCATAGCTCTAATGAAGGCATATAGAGCTATATACTATACTATACTATACTATACTATACTATACAATACTGTTACGCAATACATATGGGCGATTGGGCGTAAATAATACTGTAGGTGGTTCTGGACAACTACCTATCCACTCAACTCGACAACGGACATAAAAATGTGTATATTATAATGTTCTAGATAGATATAATCATACATCAGAGCATTTCAATGTGTTTCTAATTCTTAAAAATATAAAATAGACACCACGTTTGTCAAAAATGTCAAAGGTTCACTCGTTTTCACATAGCCATATGGTTCCAGACACACCCAATCATAATGCGTTTGTAATGGTCCAAAAACATGACAGACACAAAGTTTGGCCGCGATGGCGACCCCAAAGGTCGCCAGCTGTACATTAATGTCAGCTGCTGTGACACTTTGTGATACTTGAATCAATGTTTCATACCATATGTTGTAATAATTCTGACCTTTATTGCATTTGTCTTTAGTCCTGTCCATTTTTTGCATTATTCAAATTAGGAGGGCGTGGTAACAATTTGATAGCTTTGTAGCCTTTGTGGGCCGAGGTGCGCTGCTTTCTTTTCTACCTTTCATTACACAGTAGGCTGTGACAATTTTTATGTATGAAACTATGAAATATAAGCTTTTGGCAAAATTTACTATGTGTAGGCTATGCTTCATGTGCTGGGTGCCAATCACTTAAGTTGAAGCATTTTCTTAACCACATTTGTTATATTTCATATTTCAAAACCAGAAAAATACTTGTTTACATCATGGTCATCAAGACATACAACCCACGAACCCCTTTCTCCCCTCACTGCTTTTTTCCTTATTACCCCCTCTATGATGATTTCCTGTTTTTGGATATATAGAAGTGTATATTTTGTAAGTCTCAAAATGTTATGATGAATTGAACAAGGTGGACCCTCTTGTAAACAAGTACAATGCTTTATTGGGTCGTCCACTCACAGTTGACAGTCTTTGTATCGAGTTGTGCTTGAAATGTACTGTAATTCTGCAAACTGTTAATAAATACTTCAAACAAACAAATATACACACCTATGCAAAAGAAAAATCATCAAATCACTTGGTTAGAAAACAGGGAAAATGTGCAGGCCACTGTTGGGGTTTGTGTATTTTTGTTATAATCCCCATAGGGCAGGGTGTCCAAACTTTCTTCAAAGGGGGCCATATTAGCCTATTATTATAAAATATTAAAACACCCAATTAAGGGCCAACTACATAATGTACATTTCTGGCAGACTGGATATGCCTTATCACTGACCATATCTGGAATGAATGAATGATTTTATTTACGTGTCTGACTGCCTTTTGCAGCCCATCCCTTAATACGGGATTATTCAGACAACATGCTGACACCAAAATATTAAACAAAAGTAAAAATCACACAATGTATACATATTCATAATAAAGATTACTGTACATTCAAGTATTCCATTTTGTCGAGAGAGACTGGATATACCTTGCTGGTCGAAGGCCCTTATTGTTAGGATACATCACCAGGACCAAAACACGGCTAAGCTTTACCACCTCTTGGACCAGGCGGCGCCACACGGACTCTCCCCTCAGCACTCTGACCCACGCTGCCCCAGTGTTGTTTTTGGCAGCTGGAATGTTTTAGTGTTAGTCTAGTCGACTAAATCAACTGTAGATTTAGTCGACTAAAATCTTATATTTTGTCTTAGTCATCATAGCTTAGTTTTTATTTAGTTTCCATGTAGTTTTCGTCAGTGAAAAAAGGTAGTCGACGAACATTTCAGTCGACGAAATTAATCAACACTGACGCTGCCCCAGTCTCCGCCTGGTCCCTTTGCGCCCCCCGGTTGCCTCCCCCCCCCCCCCCCCCCCCCAAGCCTTTGATCAATAGTCAATGGCTTCTATTTCAGCATGCTATTAAACATTACAGGAATGGAAGGGCTGAAGTTTCTATTAGCATGGAATCTTCCTCGACATTGTCATTGGTATGAAGTGTTCATAGCCAATGACTCGAGACGTGGAGTGAGTATAGACGGAAATTGTTATATTAACCGCGTGCCAAGGAAGGCCACCATCCACTGAATGCTGCATGTGTGTCATGTGTGATTCCGGCTCAAATCTTCTGCCGCCAATCAAAAGTGAATTTGCTCGCATCAAGGCAGGGACGTCTGCCCGGAAGCCCATATTCGGGCAAGGGTTTGCTCTGCATTCATTACGTCACACCCAAGTCATAGTCATAGTGTTATTACAGAAGTTCTGTAATTTTGTTATTTTAAAACATACCAAGAAATTATGGAACACACTCAAGAGATGCATGCAAAGCTGGAGAAAACACAAACGGGAAAAGAGGGTGAGGATGAGAAGATCCATAGGCAGTTCTGGTGTGAGGAGATGGAGAAAACACAACTGCCGTGGCATGAGAAGGAAAGACAAATGAAAGAGAAGTCTGAAATGCAGAGGCGTTTCAAAACACTACTGGCTAAACAGAAGCGGACATTGATTGAAGACTTATGCACAGCAGAGGAAAAGATTAAACTCTTGGAGAAAGACAAGGCAGCCATCAAAAAGGTCCGCATGAGTTTGGCTGGGAAGTTAGAAGAGGCAGCGGGCCTCAAAAAGAGTCTGTCTGAGCAGGAAAAAGTAAACAAGACCCTCGATGAAGAGAACACCAACCTCAAAGAGACTCTGTCTGAGAAGGAGGAAGAAATTGTCACCCTCAAAGCTCTGAGTCTGGCTGAGAAGAAGGAAGCAATCAGCGTTCTCAGTGAAGAGATCAACCACCTAAAAGACAGACTGTACGAGAATGCAGAGGAGAACACGCTTCTCATGGAGACTCTTTCTGAGAAGGAGGAAGACATGGCAGCCATTCGGGAGACCGTGTCCGAGAAGGAGGCAGAGATTAGGAGCCTCCAAATGGCTATGGCTGACAGAATCTGGGAGAATCAAAGGAAGGAGTGGAACACAAAGGAAAGGGAGATGAACGCTGAGCACCGGGAGGTGCCTGATGAAAGCTACCATGAAGAAACAATAATGCTCCAGGACGAGCTGGAGCGAACAAAGGAAGAGCTGAGACGAAGCAGAAGGAGAAATGAAGACGTTACTGAGAGGTGTGCGCTCCTCTCGAAACGCCTGCAGCTCATCAAGGACGCTTACAACGCCCAGGCCTCAGAGTATGAGAAGACAACATGACATCATTGACTTATTAAATAAATAAAGATTCACTTGAATATCATTTCAGGCACGTTTAAGATTCCGGACATAACTTAAATATGGGTGGCAGCGGCTCAGGGGTAGAGTGGCCGCCTTGGAAGCGGAAGGTTCGCTCAAGGACAGCGATGTCTTAGTGTCCTTGAGCGAGACGCTGAACTGCTCCCATTAATGAGCAGGCTGGTGCCTTGCATGGTTTCCCCCGTCATCGGTGTCTGAATGAGTGTGTGAATGGGCATTCGATGTAATGCAAAATGTAAAGCGCCTTGGATAAAGGCACTATATAATTGAATTGCACCAGTTTAAAAAAAATGGCAATGTCTGAGAGGGACACATTTAGTTGTGTCAGAGCCAAGGTCATGCAGTCTCACCTATAGACACAGGATCTGGCAGGAATTTTGATTCAATTTATCCGCTGAGCAAGCTATAAATTCAAGCTATTAGTTAAATGTTAAAGAAAATCACACCGTGTGAACCGAGTGGTGCAACTCCCCTCTCTCCCCCTTCCTCCTCCTCCCTCCCTCTCTCATATTAACAGTGCAGCACTGTCTCTGTTTCTGGCAAACAGCGCCCCTACTGGTACTAATAGTCATATACTGGTGCTCATTAACGTACACATAGGTGAACACAGACACACGGACATTGCTGTTCCTTGGAGTGGTTGCACCACTCAAAAAGAGAAAGAGGGGCACTCTTACATCAGCCAATCAAATCATCACATCCCGTAGTACAAACACACCTACACACAAAGCTGTGCATAGGAGGGGGTAGCGGTATTCAATCAAACGTAAAAATCACACGCGTGTGAAGTGAGGGGCGCTCTTATCATCTTACAATTACAATTACAACATAGCCTAATGTTTGTTTAAGCTTTCTTAAACAAGCATCGATGAAAGACAAACATTATAGCTGTATATGAGGGGCAAATCTAACTTATCCGTCTATATTTCCTAAACAGGGATGAAACATATCCCCACACCAGCCTTCAGCTATTACGGTCCTAGCATCTGGAACAGCCTGCTGGAGAAACTGTGGCTCTCTAATCTGTGGAACTTTTCTTTTAAAGAAATGTTAGCCACTTGTCTTTTAAACCCTCTAGACTAGGGTTCTTCAATGTTTTTTCGGGGCTAAGCAACCCCTTAGCTGAGTGAGACGCAAAGCGGGGAAGGACCCCCACTATACTACATACAGTAGACCGGCAGATGTGTTGTCTACCCTCATGTACTGTACATGTACATCTGCTGCTGATCCCCCCCCCCACACACACACACACACACACACACACACACACAATCCTCCAATGGATGGTTATGCATTATGTCATATGGCAGCCAAGTCTATGGGATTTTTTCTATTTAGAGCACTTAGACGTAAATCGTTTTCCAGCAAAGTCTATGGACTTTAATGTTTTGTTTTAGAGTATTAAATTACAACATAGGACGTTATGTGGCCACTACTGTACACTGGGCATGCCTCACTTCACACAAGTGTGATCTTTCTCCCTTTCCTGGAAAACGATAAGGGAAGAAAATATATAAAATTTCACCCACTGATTTGCACCTGTGAACCTGTGACAATAAACCAATGCAGACTTTCAGGCTCTCCTGTACGTAGAGACAATATGAGGGTTCTTTTTTTTTCAAAGCGGTGGGCTGTTCTGAGCCTCAACATTCAACAGCAGTGGTTTTCAACTTCTCAAGTCACTTTTTGTCTCAGGACACCCCCTGAATTACCCCCAGGGGTCCTAAATAATAGTTTGGAACCAAATGGACCCTTATGGGTCTGTAACTCCGAGTGTACAAGTGTCTACCACATGTACATCTGCTGATCTACGTGTGTGTGTATATATAATCCATTTGTACACTTAAATTAAATTACACTTAAATTAAATTAATTGATTTTACAATATAAATTGGGTTCCCAGAGATAGAAATGCGATTCAATGGGGGTCCGTAGACTAATGCATGCACAAACTGGCGCTCTTTGAAATAAATACAGGTTGAGAATCACTGCTAGAGCCGTAAAAATCTTCTCATGGGGGTCCCTGGCATATCTCTTCAAATGGGGGTCCGCGGGTAAAAAAAAAAGAAAAGAAACAAAACATTTGGGAGTCCTTGACGTGAATACGTTTGGGAACCACTGCTTTATAGCACCTTACGGGCTGTATTTTGCGTGTCTTAAGTACCAGGTCTTATTCCCTAACTTGAGTAAACTAAAGACCTGGAGGCGTGATCAATGCTCTTTGGCCACTCAGAATAGCCAAATGGCATTGATCACGCCTCCAGGTCTTTAGTTTACTCAAGTTAGGGAATAAAACCTGGTACTTAAGACACGCAAAATACAGCCCTACATGTCATATTGGGGCACGTAGCGTACAATGATTTGGATCCAATGGCAATTCCGACGGAGCATTAGTCCGACATGCGGGAACAACGGTCGGACTAGCGCTGGCCACCGCTCGAACATGCGCTGCTCCCAGGGCTCGTGGTTATGGTTTGAGGTAGGTTGTCGGTCTAATGACTGTCGTGTCGGACCAGTAGTGTCGAAAATAAAGCCTGTACCCCAATAATTTTGTTTATCTTTCCACTTAAGCTACAGTATGTCACAAACAGAGCCATCTAATAGAAGAGTTACGATATTGAGGGGGCAGAAACCGAGCGCTCAAGGGCTGTTCATGCAGCCTGGAGAGGGACAAGCATGGAGTTTGAAATACATTGTTTTCAACGATTTTAGGCACGTGTGCAACATTCCAGCTGTTTTAAAGTATTGTACAGTAACTACTAACGTCTCTGTAATGTTTATGTTGTACGATTACTACAATACAATCTAAAATAAAGGGATGTGAGATCATTACAGCTGGGCTGTTGCCTGGGTCCAATGCATTTCTGCCTACTTCCGGTCCAGGACTTGTCCCCATTTGTTGTCACCATTCTCAATAGACGTCTATGTAGGAGAGCCGCCATTGGACTGGCCCCATGAAGTGAACATTTATAACTGTCTATACTCTATACTGTCTATGGCTCTGGTCACAAGTTAGCTTCCATGAGGACAGATTGAAAAGAGCATTACACTTGATGTTTAACCACTTGAACCCCAGCATTCCTATTCTGGGGAGGGGGGGGGGACACTATAAACTCACGACACATGTGAGCTTCCAGATTAGCTATTTTTGGCCAAGCGAAAAAGAACACACACCAAGTTAACGGTGCAACTAAACCGTTATATTGGGTGCGCGTGTTTGGTCGGACGTACTAACTGTCCTACAGTCATGAGTCCGACATCCTATACACAAAACTCAACCCTAAAGCCAAATTCTAATACCGGAAAACTCTGCCACTCGCCCACTCAGACTGGGTCACTCCAGCATGGCGAATTATGGTGAAAGGGTGACCTGCTGAAACATGTGACCATCTTGTGGATAGCAGATCTACAAGCTCGTAGCACGCCACCGAGTGGCGCGCTACGAGCTTGTAGGTCTGCTATTTGTGAAAATGTGGCGCAAGTCTGAATATATATATTCTTTCACAGCGAACGTTTTAACTCAAACCTTTGCTTCTGCTGGTCCCTGGAACATCATATTTTCAGATGAGGTTCGGCAGCCAATTACATATGATTTTTTTGGTCCTTGACATGAAATATAGAGCACCACCGCCTAAATGGGTGGCCTGAATACCGCTAGGTTGAACTCTGATAATAAACAAACACGGGTTCCATTTCCGTTATCTTCTATGGTAGAACAACGTTCTACTATCCTTGTCCACCGTGCCACCCAACTGAAGAAAGACCCATCACACACACTTGTTTCTTTTTTTTTACATTAAAAATAGAAAACAATTTAATATACAACTGCTTAACAATGTCTGATGTAAAAAACAACATCAACCACAAAAAACATCTGCTTCGACAACGGCCCACGAGCGCAGCGCAAAGCAACATGGACAGGAGAAACAGCAGCCATGTGTTGGGTTCCACCCTTAGAGGTTCCACCCCTGGACACGCTCATACAGACGGATGGACAGACGGACAGATGGACAGACAAGACGCATGACAGACGACCCTGAACCCAATTTCTAAAAATGCATCTTCAGAGAGGATTTATGGGGGCGACGGGGAGGGACGCAGGGGGGGAAAAAAAGCTAAAAACATCTTTTGTCGTTAATGAAATTGTACACGTTTTTTTAATTTACATGATTAAAATACAACCCTTTTTTTTTAACAACAGAGAAGGAGGGAGCCCAAGGTTTGAAAGACAGAAAATGGGTCTGTGAAATTTCTTTTAAAAAGAAGGGATTTCCGTCAAGAGGGATGCATGCGAGACGTGTAGAACTGGTACCAGCACTGTGAATGTGGACTTGTTCTTAGAAGTGAAATGCTTCTCATAATTATATAGTTATAAAAAAAAACACTGACTTATGCCCAATGTATGCTTCATGGTACGGCGGTGCCACGGCACCGAAATGGACGATTTCCAAGCTCACAACGCAGATGCGGCGCATCTGTGAGATCGTCCATTTCTGGCCCGCAGCGCAGTCGCGTGACAAAGTATAAATCGAGGCTTTTTTTCCGGCTGCTAATGTCTGCCTAAACCAATCAGCATCCAGGGAATGACGTTCAGCGCTCATGAACCAGGAAATTCATCTCCATGCTTGTTTTCTCTCTCTCTCTTGTTTTGGAATTCAGTGGCGGGATGGCGAGATGAACGGAGGACAGAGGGGAGGAAGAGGGCACGGAATATTCAAGGGAAGGAATATTTCATCTGCTGGTCGAGTTTAAAAGTTAAAACAAGCGTTTTTACCACTTGAAGGTGTGTTGTGTGTGTGTGTGGTCAGTGTTTGTTGTTCGCCTCTTCCTGGTTGGTGGTGCTGGCAAGGCCGTTCTGTGATTGGCTGGACCCAGAGCCCAGACCGTACAACCTCCCACAATACTTTGCGTCGTCAATGTTGTCCTCGAAGAATAGCTGTGCGGGAGAAAAGAAACAATGTTAATCTAATGCAATACAAATGAAAGAGCTTCATCCCTAGATAGGAGCGGTGTGGAGGCCAGCGACTCAGAGTCTCCGCACGTTCGCATTTCATTTCACATCGCTCAAGATTTTTCAAAAATGTTTAAAAAAAAGCACATGTAAAAAGCACACGTTTTAAATCCTAAGAGTTTTCTGAAAAACGTATGTTGAGATGCTGGATGCTTTCACGATGTTAACTGAAGTAGTGAGTACCTCTTTCATTCTGAAGAAAGCCATTCCAGTCAACAGGGAGTCTGATCCAGCCTGATGCTGTCTGCCGATTCTCTTCAACTCCAGCTGGTCAGCCACCTCCTGAAGACCACCCTGTGCACGCACACACACGCACACACAGAGTCACACACACACAGTCACAGAAAATAATATTATTACCCAAACTGTGAGATTGCAGTCACCAGAGAGATCTTTCATAAAATAGCATCCTACTTAGTAGACCTCCGTTTTGTTTTATCATATTTTATTAATAAGACAACTGAAAGGTTGTAGAGTCATTATTGTAGTGTGTTGAGTTGAGCATCATACATATTAGGCTTGACCACAACATGTCATATTTTATAAATGCATAGACCTGGGGGAATGCAAAGCTAGCGCACTGGTTTCTCTTCACCCATTGGGGTTCAGGCAGCGGTTCTTAACCCATTCTGACCTGAGATCAGATTAAAAAAAATGTCTTCTACATCCTGACAGTTTTCTGAAAAAGTTTCTATGTCAGTCGTTTTCAAAAAATAGCAGACCTACAAGCTCGTAGCGCGCCACTCGGTGGCGCGATATGAGCTTGTAGATCTGCTATTTTTCAATAGATAAAGCTATTATATAAACGTAATGCTAACACCAAAACGAGTTCCCGCCCAAAATGGGATAAACACCAACTCTGGTTGTGAGCATCAACGATGCAAGCAACTTTTCTTTTTTTAATTAAATAGTTATACAAATGGCAACTCTTCCGTTGAATCAAACTCTTGCCGAACCCAGTCGGGTGGGAAAATGTCTGACTTGAGAACCCTCGAATCATAATTATTAATCTAAATATATAGCAGCGTCGATAACCTCTTCAAGTGTGTTGTGGAATCACCGTTTAAAATTCAGAGATGCTCGTCTCCGCAAAAAGGCTATGGAGTACTTTCTTCTTGGCCACAATCAGGCTTATTATATTATGAAGCACTAAACAAATGCCATGCCAGGTCACTAGGTGGCAGTGACGGACTGCCAGATAGACCGGTCACTCATGTAATAGAACAGGGGTCTGACCTTTTTTAAATGAAGTGCCATGTTTTTTATTTCTATATTGTCAGTGCCAGGATAATGAGACTAGCAGGACACTGCCAAAGGCATCAGGAACTGCCAGCCAGCAAACTGGTGCTCTGGGAACCAACACACGGGCATCGATCACGAGGACGCCCCACGCTAACATACGTGGATGTACTCAAGAGTACAAAGTACCAACGAACTGGCCGGATGTATGGAGAATCGGGATGACTGGAAACGACGATGGAGGGCTCGTCTGAGGACGACCTAGAGAGATATTGTCAGTGTGCCATATCGACATTAATTCATTTTAATGGCACCACGTAAGAAATTCCAACATGTTTGGATTGTCCACACAATTTTCTTTCACGTCATCGTTAAATTCATCATTAAACTCAGCAATAACAGAGTTCAGTTTTAAAGAATGTAGAACGCAGGATGTAATTTACTCACAAATGTGAGGCACTTCATTTATTTGACTGCATTTTTTAAAATAGTATATTTAAAACCAAAAATACTCACACAGCTAAGGTTGCCTACCCCTGTAATAGATTAAGACCCACGTGCTGTGGGTTCACTTCCTATCACTCACCATCGCTAGTCGCCACAGTCCGTCTGTTATTTGCTCATTCTAAGAACTCCAAATAACATATGCATATGCATATATACATATGCGTTGTGAGCCCATGTGAGCCATGATGTCACAAGTTTTGCGGATTCAACGTTTTGCCCGTTTACATGGAGACGGGAGGATACAGCGTTTTCAAAGATTTCCACTCTGGAAGGTGTGTTTTCACTTTGCGTTTTCACCTCCTGAAAAGGCTGTTCTCGTCTAAAGGGACACCAGATGGTTTAGTTTGCCGTTTGCTATGAACACCGTTCTCGTGTAAAGGGGGTCTTAGTTTTTTAGAACAGATCACATTTGACACCGACAGTTTGAATGTCTTTACTCTTGAGAGACTGTAGCTGCAGGACCACACTGGTAAACAAGCGGTTCATTGCGCTTTAACACGCCATCCTGAGTTTATACTTTTATGTCTTTTATCAAAATCAAATCCAATTTCATGTGCCTTTCACTTTGAAAATTAGCATTGCTGACAAAGTTGAACCTTGAACCATAATCTAAAACCTTCCCCATAGTACTGTACTGTACGTCGATTGGTCTGCTAACAACACGAGTGAGTGAGCTTGCGAGATTTAGGCCAGCTAATGTGAGGCCAGGTTGTTTGGACCATAGATATATATATATATATATATAAGAAAGCTTGATGGCTCACCCACGCTGCTGGCCAATGAGAGTGACGTTGCTACATGGCGGCCATCTTACCTCGGGGCAGCATAACATTGTGTCTATGGGGCATGTACTTTTAAATAACCATAACTTTCTTAATTTTCAACCAATGTTCAAGCGGGTTGGTTTGTTATAAAAATAATTATATTTTTATATAAGAAGGCCCGACTCACACCTTCAGATTGACAGATTGATGTATAGCTGATGCATCAGAGATCAGAGACTCTGCTTTGAGCCATCTAGCCTTTATATATGTCTATGGTTTACACCCACACACACACACACACACACACACACACACACAGTACATGCAATGTGTATCATTGTCAGTGTTGATTTCCTCGACAAAAACTAAGACGAGAAATGTTCGTCGACTCGACTACCTTTTTCGACTGACGGAAACTAAACGGAAACTGAATGAAAACTAAGCTGCGATGACTAAAACTAAATATACTGACAATAATGGCAACAAATAAAAACTAGACAAAAATGTTATGTTAGGAGGAGACTAGTGGACAAAAGATCCAGGATAAGTCATATTTACTTGGTTGCATGCTGAAAATAGCAGATCTGTTATTTTCAGCAAGTGTCAAATCTGTCATTACGACGGCATCAAGGCCCGCCAAAACGCATTTCAGTTGACTAAATGAACTGTAGATTTAGTCGACTAAAATCATGACATTTAGTAGACTAAAACTAGACCAACACTAAAACATTAAGGGTGACTAAAATGTGACTAAAACTAAATGAAAACCATTCAAGAGACCATGAGTGAAACTAAAATCTAATTATTTGCTGACCAAAAAAACACTTGATCATCATGTACCTTGAGGTTCTTGCAGCTCTTCATGAGGTATTTAACGTCATAGATCGCCGGGAAGAACAGGTTGAGAATCTGGAAGAAGTCGTGTTCCTCTTCTGGCAGACGGGTGTCTGTTAGCAACTTCACCAGGTAGCCAAAGTCATAACCACTAGAAACAACATGGGAGACGGGTGTCTGTTAGCAACTTCACCAGAGGCCTGTTTCACGAAACTTGGATGAACTAATCCAGGATTTAGGCCAAAGCCAGGCTTTTTCAATCCTGATCTTTACAGCCTGGTTTATTCCGTTCCACTAAAGCCAAGCGAGGCTCAGAATTGCCGGATTTGGCGAGCCGGGATCAGCAAGCCTGGCTTAATAGACAGTCTGGCTTTTTGTCTCTAGACCCATTCTGTAGAACACAGATTTACTGATCCTTCTTCTTCATGGGGTATTAAGGCAATTTGCACCCTTAATAGTTGCATTACAGCCCCCTTCTGTATATCTCATTATCTTTACTAATCTATTCAAGACTTACTGATACAAGGACTTAACCTTCTAAAATAAATACTGCTGCTGTAATTAAAGAGAGAACATACTCTCAATAGTGGATAGACTGAATGATTAACTACCCCAAAAATATAGTTTACATTTTACCACTACTACTAACTTAAAACAGAATTCTTAATATTGTAAGCATAATTATATTGTCGCATTGTGATATTTGGCCATAACTCCCTCCTCTGAGGGAGCTACCTTTGGGGAAGGGGGTTGTTGTCCAGACAGGGCCGGGTCATGGGTTCATGTAGCATGCCAAAGTTTGTGCTATTGCCATTGAGAATGCATTGGGCGTTTAAGTTAAATAACTCAGAAACTACAAAACATTTCAAAGTAAAAAGTTCCAGCATGTGTCTCCACAGTAAGCTGAATTTTACAAAGTGTGAATGGAGTTTCTAGGTGAAAGTGATTTTTTTAAGTGCCACTATCTGCCTATAAATGTCTCAAATTTGAAAGCACTATATTTCTAAAACTATGAAACATTTCAAAGATTCCTTTTCAGGCACACATGTTCACCGTAGGATGAACCTAAATAGGTTTGAATGGGGTTTCTAGGTGTAAGTATGTAGGACTAGTAGTGGGTGAAACGTTACAATGGTAATATGTTGTAAAACAATGAGTAATGGTAATATTTAGTGGTTTTCACTTTTACAAAAAAAAAATAATAATAATATAATATAATAATTCTTCTTAACCGTGCACTTGTACGACAGCAAACCTATTCATGGGGAACATTCACCAAAAGCAGCTGATCTACAAGCTCACAAGCTGTCATGATGTTGTGCAGCCTATATATTTTGGTTATTTGATTTTATATAGTGCTTAAATTAGTCCTTTAATGCAGACCGATACAAATAAGGCAACATAAACCCATAATAATTGAATAAATCTGGAAAACATCATTGGTTTGTGATCAGTTTGACTGCTTAATGAACAGTAAAGACATCAGGATTAGGTTAAACCTGGCTGTTAGCCTGGTCCGGAGCAGGCTAAGTCCAAAGCATTAGTTTCCATGGTAACTTATGTAGCATCACTTTCATGAAACCGAATCAAGCCTCAACATATCCAGGTTAACTGGTTAAGTTAATCTGGCAAGATCAACCAGCTTTCATGAAACCGGTTAAGCACTGATCCAGGATATATTAAGCCAGGATATGTGTTAAAGCCCGGCTTAATCTCTAATCCAATTTTCGTGAAATAGGCCCCAGGTAGCCAAAGTCATAACCACTAGAATCAACATGGGAGACGGTTTTCTGTTAGCAACTTCACCAGGTAGCCAAAGTCATAACCACTAGAATCAACATGGGAGACGGGTGTCTGTTAGCAACTTCACCAGGTAGCCAAAGTCATAACCACTAGAATCAACATGCATACAGGTTATTATCACATTAACCAACCACCGACTTAACCCATTTAGACCTGCGGAACATTGTTAGTTTTTACTCACATTTAAGTAATCACAGAATAGCCATCTTCACTAGAATCTAGAGCCCTGCACAGGCCTAAAATATAGGCCCTGGCCCGGCCCGGGCCTGTGGAGGTAAGGCCTGGGCCCTAAGCCCGTTGGTAAAGACGAAATATATTTGTCGCTTTATTGCTGCACGCACTGTCAATCAGCACAACGTGTTGTGAGCTTGTAGGTCGGCTATCGCGGACTCACGCTGCATTATAAAACCCAGACCCACACTACTAAGAACACTTATTGCAGTTTCTGCACTGTACAAATCCAACTTTGTTTAGTGTGGTAATAATGCTCCTGCAGTATTTAAATTTGTTTTTATTGCGGACTGAGGAGTCGATCCTGAGACTTCAGTTCTGTCAGATTAGAGCCTAGAACAGTAGCCTACTCGGGGGGTGTGTGTGTGTATAAAGCTGCGCTGTATAATAATTAGGAGAGAGAGGACGAGAGTATGGTGTGGCGGTGTGCGTGAGACATAATGTAAAACAGTTGTTTCAAAGTCTTTATAGTTTTTACCAGATTTTAGTGTGCTTGTGTGTGTGTGTGTGTGTGTGTGTGTGTGTGTCACGTCACTATGGAGCAGACAGCAGCATGCTGAAGCAAGACCAGTCTGGGTGAAATTCACATCGGAAAATGTATATAATGGTCAGGGACAGAGACGGCTCGGGCCGGGCCGGACCCGTCGGGCTTGCAGGTCTCTACTAGAATCGCACCACGGATCGTTGGTGTTAAGTAGTTCAGGGATTCTCAACGTTTTGGGCTGGGGACCCCCAGAAATGTTGTGGCCATGTCTTGTGACCCCCGCCCCCCAATACAAATTGACCGCTACAACAACATTAATAATAGAGAAAATACATCATAAATAAATACTGAAACCAGATATAATCATTAAGGAAAGTTTATGCATGTACTATGTGGTGTACTATGTAAACTCTTAATCTCCATTTTCCAGCCATTCAGTTGCAAAAATAAAATAATCTGGGGAGCCGCAAAATAATTTGGTGACCCCCTGAGGGGTTGCGACCCCCAGGTTGAGAACCCCTGAAGTAGTTAAGAGCCTATTGAAGATTGAATGGTGGTCGCGCCAGAAGTGGAACGATACAGGAAGAGAAATGCGAGAAATACTTATAAAGAGAAAATCTCTAAACAGGGTTTTTACGCCCACGTGGATTCCTTCACAGGGAATTGAATGGTGGGTCATATTTTGGAGTGCCATTTAGTGTAAAAACCAAAAATAGCTACACGTTGTCCGTCTACTGCAAAGTCGTCCTTGGCCGCATAAAAAAAAAAAAAAAAAGGGGGTACAGGCTTTCCCGGGTCTTAAACCCTATTTGATGATATTCCCAAGGGCTCTACTCTAAATATCTGTGCTGAAAACATGTCGCTTTGCGACGTGTTTTGCGAACAACGTCCCGAGCAGAAGATCAAACCACACACACCCACACACACGTACCTGTGGAAGGAGAGCCACTTGACGTTCTCACACAGGACCAGTCCGGAGGTCATGAGGAGCTCGGCGAAGTAGAGCGTGTCGATGCCTTCCTCCTCGTGCTTCTTGAACTGCAGGCCAGAGTTCTGCAGCAGGTCTATGGAGTCCTGGGAGTACATGTCCTCTCTGCAGTGGCGGAAATAAGTACTCGTGTCTTACTTAAAGAATCAAAACTGCGATATAGCAATGCAAGTAAAAGCATATTCAAAATGTACTGGAAAACTGCCTCCCCCTGGCCAGCCAAGGGCGCCTGATGGAGGGGAAAGGAACTGGTCGGAATAACGTGTTCCTTCCACGCGCTACGTCCCACCAGGGAAACGAGGAGCAACTTGGGACACTCATGCATGAAGCAATAAGCATGCATGAGTTCAAGTCCGTTGCTCTCCCCAGGTTGGCGGAGGGTGTGTAGAGCCCAGCATCACAATAGATAATTGACACAACAGGGGTGAAAAATGGGTTACAAAATCGTAAAAAAAAAAGAAAAAAAAAGTACACGAGTAAAAGCACAAACGTATTGGCATAAAAAACAAAACAAGTAAAAAGTACTCATTATGCAGAATGTCCCATTTCAAAATTTCAAAACGTCGAAAAATCTTTTGAAAATAGGTCTACAACTTCACGGCAACGGGTGTCTGTCCCCGTTAACAATGCGCTAGAGCAGCAAGCTATACCCCTGAGAACTGGATTGCTGAGGTGGAGTAGTGCCTACCATCAGCTCCCAGTACATCCCGCACCCAAGCCATGCTACTCATACGCCGAGTTGGTGATTCCCGGGTCCAAAGGTGAGAGCTCTACCGAGTACCAACTGAGCTAGCCGGACACAGACTTACATTTAACCCACCGAGTCCCACCGAGTGCCGAGCTTGGAGGTCTGCTATTTTTGAAAAATTGTGAAAATGTAGTGCAAATCTTTGAATTTATACTCTTTCAGAGCCACCGCTTTTAACTCAAATCTTTGCTGGGTCGGCGGCCAATTACGTATAATCTCGGGGGTCCTTGACATGAAAATGTTTGAGAACGACTGACATGGGTTTTTCAGAAAACGGTCAGGATTTTAGAAGAATCTTTAGTAATTTTTAGTAGAATCATCCTCAGGTCTAAATGGGTTAACTACTTAAAAGCTATACTACACATGTACCGGTAACTTTCTTTGTGTAATTCGTTTTTTACCAATCTGGAAGGTAGAGAATACAATTTATTACAGGACTTGGCTGAATGATTGATCACTGAATTCATCGCTCTAATATTTTTGAATAATGGCCGCACTCAATAACAGACCGCTAAGACTAATCAAAGACCCGGAGCACCTGGCTCATATCAATCTGCATTGCCGTGTAAACAAACACACGATGTCATTTACAGCTAGAATGGTACACTCAACTATGTTTTTGAAAACATTTGAAGCAAAGAAATAGACAACGCAGTGACCGAATATTGATTCCAAACCTCCCGCTGTTTTCCGAAAAGATTGAGGACGACCGGCACTAGACAAAACTTAGGCCCAGGCTATACATACTCGATCTTTAGCAAAAAGGATATTTTCGTACTCGGTTTTAGAAAAAAACCCTGCCCATACGACAAAGATATCCGTGTCCACACATACAACCCAAAACGATCATTTTTGACTCCAACAAGCATCCCAGGCCAGTAGGTGGCGATAAGAAATATGTAACGCAATAGAAAAATGTACTGAGCATGCGTGGTGAGCTGGTTTCCCAATAAATCCCCCACGTAACCCGGTAGTACTAAAAACAAAACAAACAAGGCGTGCAGAAAGGGCAAATTTAGAACTTCCTGTTTGAGAGCTAGCAAATTTAAGACATCAGGTTGCTTTCAGAAATGGATAAATGCTATTCACTGGAGTGCATGGACTTTATAAAGTGGACACTGGACAAAAGACGGCTCCGCAAGGCAACTGTTGGGACAAAAGTCCATGCACTCCAGTGAATAGCATTTATCCATTTAGATATCATTATTATTATTATAATTATTTAATTACTTATTTTTAAACAGAAACATAATGTGTGTCTGATAGCATCATTTAAATGCTTAATTTGTAGTTTTAATGTGCAAATGAAACTTTTTTTCAATACTCTAGACTCTAGAGTATTGAAAAAAAGTTTCATTTGCACATCTCGACGATCTCTTCAAAATAAGAGTACCCTCTGAGAGGGTACTCTTATTTTGAAGAGATCGTCTTAAATATGCTCACTGGATTTGCTCACTAGACAGTGCCCCAGCAAAGATACATGACTCTGTATCTCTATGCTCTGTATACAGCTCTAACTCTAACCTAAACATAACCACAAGCAGGGGAGCAACGCATCCTTCACCAACCTTAATCCAGTCTTTTTAATGCAACCTTAATACAAAAACTATTAAAAAGTCTGCGGTTGTAAAAACAGTGGCGGCAGTGGGGCGCGAACCAGCGAAGCATATATTAAAAGTCGGCGTAGTAGTCCACTAGGCTAGCGAGGCAGCTGGCAGAATGGGGTTTATATTAGGTGAGGTTCCGCCCGCGCGGGTGGCGCTAGCTGCCATCGTGTTTGTTGTCGTTTCTATGGTAACCTCGCTTTCACCTCGGAAGTTGTTCGTTTTTCAATCCATGAACTTCTGCGCATGCTCAGTGTTAAAAGCAACAACGAACTTGCGCGACTAGGGAGGTGACGTCATCGTTCCTCAAAAACTCAGTTTCGCATGACTACACAGCTCCACCATCCGGATCTTTTCGAAGATCTCCACTTATTTATCCGTTTCCTGAAACCTCCGTTTGAGTGGCCGAAAACGCCGTTTGCGTGTGGCTGAAAGGCCCAAACGCACATAGAAATGTGCGTTTGGCTAAAGATCCAGAGATGTGTAGCCTATCCCTTAAAGGATGTAGAGAGAGTAGACCAGAGAGACAGACAGACAGACAGACAGACGGAGATAACCGAGACTCAGGACAACAGAGAGCAGTAGAGCAGTGTTGTTTTTGGCAGCAAATTTTGAGTTTTTGTTTTAGTCAGTCCCTTGAATAGTTTTCATTTAGTTGTAGTCACATTTTAGTCACCTGGAATGTTTTAGTGTTAGTCTAAGTTTTAGTCAACTAAATATCACAAGATATTAGTCGACTAAATCTACAGTTGATTTAGTCGATTAAAATGTATTTTGGTGGGCCTTGATGCCGTCGTAATGACTGTTTTTACACTTGCTGAAAATAGCTGTGAGCTTGTAGATCGGCTATTTTCAGGATGCAACCAATTGTAAAATGACTTATAGTGGATTTGTTACACAAAATTGTCAGTAAATTTAGTCTTTGTTTTAGACATCATAGCTTAGTTTATTTAGTTTCCGTCAGTGGAAAAAGGTTAGTCGACGACGAAATCAACACTGCAGCAGAGAGACAGACAGACAGGACGTACGTGAGGTTGAACTTGAAGTTGAACTGCCAGGTGGTGATGCCGGGCGGATAATCTCCTTCCTGGTTCATGAAGGTCAGCCCGAGCTGGATGATCTTGAGCAGGTCCACGTTACACCTCAGCAGCTGGTACTGGTAGTCCACCGTGCTGCGGAACTCTCCGATGGGACGCACCACAACCCCGGGGAACTCTGTGTCCTGCCGCCAGGGGGGGGGGGGGGGGGGAGGAAGGAAAGATGCTAGCGTTTCTCACTACAAATGTCTTCTAAATCACTTTCTAGCCAATATATTATATATCGTCACTGTTGTCGTGGAAGAAACATCTTATCTCCATATTCACAAAAAGCATAGCCTGGGGGGTCCACCTATGCTTTCTATGGCATAGGCAGCTCCCGGCAGGATCCGCCGGGAGAATCTAGACGGAGCTGCGCGACATGAGACTAATTAATTAGAGCGAGAGAGAGAGGAGTGTGTGTGTACGTCAATTTAACAAAGGTGCAGACGATCAGAAATCAGCAGAGTGATCAGACGTTTGCGCTACTCTATGCCGAATTGAAGTGGACTCGGTCCCAGACTTTTGTTTTTCTCCCTGGAAATAAAAACGTCTGGGTTTCCGAGGGTACAAAAAGCATCAAAGGTAGCCGAATATACAAGCTTGAGTGAGTCACTTCGCGTTTTGAGCATGTAGATCTGCTACTTTTAATGCCTTTGAATTTGAAGCCTGAAAATGTACAGTTTTGCCCATATGGGGTTTCCACCCGAAATACGATATAATATAGCTCAAATTTAAAATGACACGCATGAGCTGCTTTCCCGGTTCGAATGGTTATAGCAGTGGTTCTCAAAAGGGTGGTCTGACGTTCCAGATTTTTTTTTTAATAATTTTTATCCCACGATTTGGTAACCCATTTTTCACCCCTGTGTCAATTATCTAATCGTGATCCTGGGATCTACACACCCTCCACCAACCTGGGGAGAGCAACGGACTTGAACTCATGCTTCCTTCATGCATCAGTGTCCAAGTCGCTCCTTTACACCTGACAGGGGGGAGTTTCCCTCATGTTTCTATATCAGTTGTTCTCAATATTTCATGTCAAGGACCCCAAAAATTATATGTAATATGCCGACGACCCCCATCTGAAAATATGTTGTTCCAGAAGCAAAGATTTAAGTTAAAAACGTTCACTCTGAAAGAATATATATTCAACGATTTGAGGCACATTTTCACGATTATTCAAAAATAGCATATCTACAAGCTCATAGCGCGGCATGCCGCACTATGAAGATCTGCTATTTTTAAAAAGCTAAAGTATAACATAATGCTTAAAACACCAAAAGGGGTTCCCACCCAAAGTGGATTAAACATTCGCCCAAATCCATTCCCTGGCCTATTAGTAATTACTTTCAAACAAATTGTCAAGTCCACAAATATACAACACAGGCTACTCATCTCCACCCCCCCTTTATCATACCGGTACTAGTCATGGTCAGTTTTCTATTAGATACAGAGCTACTACACTTTGGGACAAATACTCTACTGGTTCACAACGTTCTTCTCTGAACTTGTTTAAGAACAAACTGAAGGTTGTTCTGATTGACCAAATCAATTCATTATCATAGTTTGTATTCTCTTCTCGTCTCTAATCATAGTCTTAGATTAGCAAGTATTTTTGAATCGTGTTGTAGATTTTATATATATACACACACACTGCAATCATGTCTTCTGGAAATTGTTTATATCTTGTTATGTCGATTTCTTTTAGAGGTTGAGGACTCTTCCTGGCACTTTCCCTTTTTTATTTGTGTATGCTTTAACTGATTCTGGGCGGGAACCCATTTTGGTGTTAGCATCATGTTATGCTTTAGCTATTGAAAAATAGCAGATCTACAAGCTCTTGTAGGTCTGCTATTTTTGAAAAATCGAAGAACGACTGACATAGAAGACATTTTTAGAATCTGATCTCAGGTAAGAATGGAAAACTGTCAGGATGTAGAAGATTTTTTTAGAATCTGATCTCAGGTCAGAATGGGTTAATGTATTTCTCTATACTGTGCAGAAATAAAAAATCAAATCAAATATTTTAAGGTTTCTAGTATGGATACAGGCTCAGCTACAAGACACAGGCAATGCTGCCGAGTGCCGAAACTCAACAAGAGATGATCAATCATCAATCAGTTGACAAACCCTCTCCCGTTTACACTACACACTTAAAATATATCTTTACCGAAAATACAGCCGTTAGTTACCATTGCGATGAAGTTGTAGCTCTGTATGATGTGTCTGATCTTCCTCATCTCCTCCTCCACATTGCTGGCCCAGACCTCACAGATTATCTGGCTGGAATCTGCGAGTGCGGCTGGCATTCTGGCAGACTGAGGAAATGACTGAAGACCTCAGATGAACTCCTCCTAACAGCGCTGCTGCTGCTGCTGTCGTCCGGAGACAGTAGGGAGGGAAGGAGGGAGGAAGGAAGGTAGGTAGGAAGGAAGGAAGGGCAGTCTGCTGAGAGAAATGAAGTCACCTCTGGAAGGAAAGTGAAAAACATGCGAGAGGTTAGTAAAAAAGAAACTCCCCTATCTCTCTCCCCCCCCCCCCCCCCCGTCCTCTCCTCTCTCTCATTAGCAGGCAACAGTGCAGCACTAATAATATATCTCTCTCTCTCTCTCTCATTAGCAGGCAACAGTGCAGCACTGTCTCTCTGTAGGTCTGCTATTTTTGAAAAATCGTGACAAATGTGCGGCAAATCTTAAATACTCTTTCAGAGCGAACGTTTTTAACTCAAATCTTTGCTTCTGGCAGGACCCTGGAACAACATATTTTCAGATGGGGGGGGGGGGGGGGGGGGGGGCTGCAATTTTTCAACGGCTAAAGTATAACAATGCTTAAAACACCAAAAGGGGTTCCCTTCCAGAATGGGTCCCTGTACCTCACTTTATTTATTATATTCCAATATTAAGAATATAGGAATCGTTAAAGGGAACCATTAAGGAATCGGACCATTAAAATGATTGGGAGGGAATTGTTAAGAAACAGGATCCTAATGGATCCCAAACCCGTCTCCACCATAGACTGTAAAAAATATGGACAAAGCGTTCGCCGGGTCTAACATGGACGTAAAATGAAGCCTGTTATTCCTGCACTGTAAGTCGCCATCTTTCTAGATCCGTTTGGTACCAGCTGGCCATTGGCTGGCTCCGTTTTGGACCAGCTGGCCATTGGCTGCCCAGACAACGAGGCGGGACTTCCCCCCTTCTTCTCCGTTGGTTTTTATTTTGACTCGAGTGGGAGGGGAATCCCGATCATAGACTGTAACGGTAGCCACGCCCCTCAGAACATACGCGATGTTTTTTTTTCTTTATGGTCATTTTTGTAATTAATGGGACCATAATTTTCCAAAAAGAATATTATGACATTAGAAATGAGACTTTAAACTAGTGACTGGAAGAAGAAAGTATTCATGACCATGTTTATTAAGGTAATACAGTCTAGGTGAAGTTGGGCCAAAATACATGGGCCTCTATGGAGCTATGGGGCTTTTTGGGTCCAGTCCAGCGCCACAACAGGCCATTATTATGAACTACCGATTTCAAATGAGGCTTCACGAAATATCTGGCTGACTGCCCCCCTGGTCTCCACTTACAACAAAACATACATTTAGTGTGAGACGTGAGTACAACATTTCGGTCATCAGGTATATGAAACGTATACAAACAGTACAAAACTCCCATAGGCAGAAATGGCAGATTGTCAGGCTTTAATGTTTAATTTAATATCCAAGTCCATAAGTAAGGGTTTTATGGAAGATGCTTCTGAATAAGTACTTCAGAAGTTTAATTTACAATACCCATTTAGACCTGAGAAAAGATTCTACAACTGCCTTCTAAATCCTGAAAAACCCTATGTTTCTATGTCAGTCGTTCTCAAACATTTTCATGTCAAGGACCAGCAAAAATATATGTAATTGGCCACCAACCCCCATCTGAAAATGTTGTTCCAGTGACCCCCTAGGCTAGAAGCAGATTAGAGTTAAAAACCTCTCGATCTGAAAGCATATTAAAAGATTTGCAACACATTTTCACGATTAAAAAATGAGCTTGTAGGATCTGCTATTTTTTCAAAAGTATAACATAATGCTTCAAAGTTCAAACACCAAAAGGGGTTCCCGCCCAGAATGGGTTAAGCAACAAAGCGACTTTGGGTACCCAGAAAAGCGCTATATAAATCGTATATATTATTATTATTATTATTAACACATAATGTATTGCTAGTTTGCGTGTTCGACCCATTATTCTTTAATCTCATAGAAATAAAAATTAATCTTGTCACGTCAACTGTCAACTTTTGTCCATCTTTGCACCAGGAAGGTTGTTCCAGAGAGTAGGACTAGGACCATAGCAGAAACTATAAGGGGACCTGCATCACACGTGGATGTGTGGCTCCAACCGCTTCAGGATCATTTCTAAACTAGCCTGAAAAACTATCAGGTTTTCCACAAAAAGGAGGTACCCTTGGATAGGGATGCACCGATCCTTTGTAAAACAAAATGTAACAAACACAGATATAAATGCACTGAATTATTTATTAAATAACTGTGCAACAATTAGACCAGGTTAATGTGTGGTTAAAGCAGGCTAGCCTGGCTGCATTCCACATGTTATACTGTCAATACTACACTGCTGTGTCACAGAGGAGGTAGAGTTGTTTTCATACTGTAATTACACATAATTATCGGATCGGATCGGATAATGGATCGGCCACCGATCCGATACCCGATCTAGAATTCTAGCCTGGATCGGCGCCGATCTCCGATACGAGTATCGGATCGGTGCATCCCTACCCTTGGATCAAGACTCAATAAAATCGATGAATTTGATCGATTTCTTTGATCGATGTGCGCTGCGCATACACAATTACACATATATATATATAAGATGTGAAATGTAAAGTCAAAATAACTCTACGATAGCCTTGATGCAAGGCTAGAAAGGATGAATCCTTTACTGCCGAGTGCTGACATTATACCCTAGTCTCCTTTCTAGTGTTTGTAATTATTGATGACATGTGTTCATCTCGTATGCTACGTCGATGAATTGAACACATAGGACCACAATGGAAACAAGTCCCCAGGACTTATTTTGTGTTATCCTTAATGTCTTGTCTTGCTGTACCACGTGCCGATTACATTTCTGACTAATGAAGTATTCAAGCAGAGCAGCTCAGATTCAGTTGAGAAGCAGTGAGTGGACATTTTCATGTCCTCTGTGTCCTCCAGGGTAGGTAGTGGCAGAGCCATCTAATAGAAGAGTTGCGATGTTGAGGGGCCGGAAACAGAGCTCTCGAGCACCGTTCATGCAGCCCGAAGCCCTGAACTGAGAAGCTGGAGTTGGAAATACATGGTTTTCAACGAGGGCGGCTCAAATAAGAGCTATTTTAAGCATGTGTGCAACATGACAACTGTTTTAAAGTATTGTGCAACAACTAAAGTCTCTTTAATGTTTATGTTGTACGATTACTACAAAACATTGACAATCTAAAATAAAGGGATTTAAGATCATTAAAACTGGGCTGTTGCCTGGGTCCTATTAATTTCTGCCTACTTTCGGTCTCGGACTTGTCCCAGTTGGTTGTCCCCATTCTCAATAGAAGTCTATGTAGGAGAGCCGCCATTGGACTGGCCCCATGAAGTTAACGCAGTTTGCGTAACTCTGTCTACATCTAAGGCTCTGGGCAGTGGTTCCCTCACAAAAAGCATGCAGTAATCCTGGTCTCCATTAATACTGCCTGATGGAGGGGGAAAGGAACTGGTTGGAAATGAATAACATGTTCCTTAGTTCCATGTGCTACGTCCAATGGGGGAAACTCCCCCGTGTCAGGTGAAAAAAGAAGCGGCTTGGACTCCTCAAGCATTGAAGGAAGCATGATGTCAGTCTGCTGCCCTCCCCCCAGGTTGGCAGAGAGAGTGTAGCGCCCAGGATTACATTAGACAATTGACACTGGGTGGATAAAAGGGCGTTACTAAAATCATGGAATATATATATATTATTATTCAACTTTCAGCATGATCACAGGTTTTAAAAGACAGGTGCCATTAAAAATACTGAATTATTTTGCCCATCACAAATATAAAACTTTAAATCTAAAATGCAATAGTCTATCTAAAAATCCAAATTGTGTAAAACTCAAATCCACTATAATTTAAAAGTCTGCACATGTATGGGATTGGTGATTTTCTGTATCTCTCAGTTCTGCATGATGGGGTGTCCAGGTCGTCTCCATTTCTAGTTTGACGTCCAGAGATCTCTTTCCTGATATATATATATAGCTCAATCAATGGAACCAAAACCACGTCGTCACTCACTGTGTGAAGTGAGGGGCGCTCGTCACAAACATTGACCTAAACACAAACATTAAACCTGTATAGAGGAGGGGCTAGCACCCCTCAATAAACACGCATAAACACATCATGTAATGTATTTGTATAAGGCAGTGGTTCTCAACCAGTGGTCCAGGGACCACCAGTGGTCCTTGAGCAGGTTCCAAATGGTGCTCCATGGCTCAAAATATCGAATAAATAATGGACCTTACTATGAAAAAAAAAGGTTGAAAACCAATGTTTTTAAAGCTTCTCGGTCAAAGGTGTTTGTAGTGAAGACGGCACACTCACTGCATCACAACGCCGACTCTGGCTTCTTTAGCATCATCGGCTAAGCTAATGCTAACCTAGATATGTATATAAACGCCACGGTCTTTTACTAAAGCTAAACCACTTTGTTTTTTTAGAACCGAATTAACGCCCGAACACGAAACGGTAACCGGTCGTATTATTTAGTAAATGGTATAAAAGTGTGAATAAATAAATGCGTCGCACCTGATGCTGTGAAGGATGGATGATGCCTTCTGGGTTGTTGGGGTTGTTAGCACCGCGTTGAACTCTGACCCGGACGTTAAAACCAATGCAACACACACACTGAACCACCACGCTGTGATGTCGCCACCTGCTGGCCGATAGGTTTAAGTAGTAGTAGGTTAGGAAGGAATCACATATTAACAATTATATATCCTTTCTTTTCTTGGCCTTTATTACAGTTAGTTTTCAAACATTTTCATTAGTCTCGCGTTGCCAGACTGCTGCCTCTCGCAATTGTCGCATTCGCAGATTGTGGAATAGTTGTTTGGCTACGCGAGACTACATTTTCATTGACAACTTATTATAAGGACTCCCAAATTAACATGCATTTGTCCACAAACGCCCCGATCTAAAAAGGTTTTGTACCAGTAGGCCTACATAGTCCATGAGCTGGACAAGTTTTCATTACGAAATAAGTGGTCAAAACCATACGTATATTAAATTGTTTATCAGGGTCAATATAAGTAAATTAATATGATAACCCTTCCACAGGAGTATAGCTTTTTCATATTTATCTCACATTTTGTTATTTTCACCTATAAAAAAAGAAAGAAAGAAAAATAACTAGTGTTCACATGACACTTCCCTAGTTGATGAATTACATGAAGACAATGATTTATTGTACCGGTATTACAAGTTTTCTGAAATTGTATATTTAAATATGCAAATTGGGAATTATAGCCTATAGGAAAATATGCCCGGTTTTGCCTAACTTTCCAGAATCAAACTCAGAATATTGGATAAAGCCAGACTCATCAATCTCATTTCATTTTGTTAACATTTTAAAGTCAAACGTTTTTAAATGAAGTCCATACAGTAGCCTACTGTATCATTGAATAAATAAGAATATACTGTGAGCAGACATAAAATAAACACTTTTTGGTGGTCAAATTCTATTTTTTTAAACCCTTTTAATACAACTCAAGTCAAAATGAAATAATGGTTTGCTTTATATGACACAAAGAGTTTGAAGGACCAAATGATCAGTTTATCAAGTAAGATGAGTTTAGTTACGTGGAAATGTATATGCCGAAAGTGTGGACCCAGAAAAAATTATATTTCAAACATATATGGGACCCAGGAAATGCTCCGATTTCAATAACTTCAAGGCTCTGAGCTTCCCACGACCTGCAAAGGCACTCGCAGTGTATCACACATCCAGTGTATGCCAATTAGGGCATTACAGACACCATCTCCTATATAGGGCCTGGCGTAGCTTGGTGAAGTCAATGTACCTATAACCCGGTTCTTCGTTCCACATTTCTGGAACATATATGGGACAGGAGATCTCATGCAGAGAAGGCCAAGTTGAGCACCAACACATCTGTCATCTGCTGTTATTACAACAACACTGTATAGCCTTCAGCTGCAGCATGAGCTGCGGCTGAGAGCGCCCTGTTCTTGGTTAGACCTCTGACCACTGATGCTTGGTGATGCACAGGCAGCTGTCCTCACAGGTGACGTAGAGCTGCTTGTCTGTCCACTTGTCCCTCTGCTCAGGTGTCTTCCACCCATACTTGAATTGTGCAGCAAGGTTCATATAGGTCTCAGAGCTGCTTGTCTGTCAGCTTGTGCTTAAGTTGTCCCTCTGCTCCGGTTCATAGGTCTCTCTCTATAGTCTCTACCATAGATTGTAGAAAAGGTCTCTACACAATAATGGCTCAAAAGTTGATCATAGATTTCTTGTAACAATGTGTGTGTGGTAATATAGGGGTCCACATATGCATACTGCTCCACCACAGGCAGCTCTTCGTCCAGAGGCTCCACAGGCTCCAGGGGGCCCAGCTCAGCGAGGAAACACAGCGAGGTGAGAAACACTGTGTGTGTGTGTGTGTGTGTGTGTGTGTGTGTGTGTGTGTGTGTGTGTGTGTGTGTGTGTGTGTGTGTGTGTGTGTGTGTGTGTCTGTGTCTGTGTGTGATGTCATAAAACCTGTGGACCCCTGTCGGCCCCCAGGTCACACTTTGAGAACCACTGCCATAGTCATGGTTACATTATTCATTCTATCATTCATGGTTTAATAACTAATAAACATTGCATGGATGCACCTGGGACCTATCCTCAGTGATGTATCCTGAGGTCAACAGGGTTTCGGGTCTCTCAAACATCATACCCCTCACTCAGGCGACCCAGCCGGGAGTGATCAAGTCCCGACTTACGTCCCAGTAGCTACCCTCAATCAGTCCCACTAGGGAAAAACCAGGGGCACACAATCCCTTGGAACTACTCCAGAACTACTCTGCCAGGGCTGGGAGGTACACTTCTGGCGCATGGAGGGACTAGGTTCTGTGGGTTGTCTCCAGTCCGGGCCCCTCCTACGTCTTTAAAAAGGTGTCGAATCTAAATCTGACTTCATGAAATAAGGAAGGGAAAAAACATCCCCAGAAGCTCAACCATAACAACCATTACAATTTGTTGTTTTTATTATGTTCATTCAAAAAATGTTGATTAAAAACAAATGGTCAATTTAACTTTTTTTTGCAAGAAATATAAACAGAAATAAGGCCTCATTTCTGTGAACACAGGATATACAGCAGAGGAATTACTCTATAGTGGTTAATGAAATAGCACACCAAAACTGCAAATACAAATATAGATAATTATTACAATGTTAGCATGTGATTATAATGCATAATGTGTAAACTACTTTAAGGTTGAAAAAAACAAATCCAAATGATCCTAAACTAACTTTAAAGCTGCACTTTTTTAACAACCTTTTAGCATTATTATGTCTCACAAAGTTATACAAGTCATAACACTAAACAGCACACTAACTTTAAATTCATACAACAGGCATCAAGTAACAGCAATCTTGCTTTATCATCATATAAAAGTATAAAACTAAACAGTAATCTATCTTTAAGATCATATAAAAGTCATAAAACACTAATTAAAATCATACACAACAGGCATCAAGTACCACTAAACAGTAATCTAACATCTATAAAAATCCAGTAAAAGCCAGCTATATTTGCTGTAAAATATATATAAGATAATATGTGTGTGTGTGTGTGTGTGTGTGTGTGTGTGTGTGTGTGTGTGTGTGTGTGTGTGTGTGTGTGTTAGGTTGCGCACAGGTGGTGAAAAACAACCATGCTGTTTCCGTGCTCATACCCACCCAGCCACACACACACACACACACACACACACACACACACACAGCTCCGTAAGGGAGTGGTTGCACCACTCAAAAATGCAACAGGAGTCAATAGTCATCATACATCCAAATGACACAATCAAATTTGTGTCCAATGAATTATAAGAATGAATAGTAGAAACGGCAGGCGTTCTATTCCTGGAATGCTAGCATGCTATAACGGAATGGAAGCCATTGTCCTCTATAACGGAATGGAAGCCATTGTCCTCTATAACGGAATGGAAGCCATTGTCCTCTATAACGGAATGGAAGCCATCGTCCTCTATAACGGAATGGAAGCCATCGTCCTCTATAACGGAATGGAAGCCATTGTTCTCTATAACGGAATGGAAGCCATCGTCCTCTATAACGGAATGGAAGCCATTGTTCTCTATAACGGAATGGAAGCCATTGTTCTCTATAACGGAATGGAAGCCATCGTCCTCTATAACGGAATGGAAGCCATCGTCCTCTCGCGTTAATACAAATACAAAATAAAAAAAAATAACATTGAAATCTTGTTTCAAAAATAAAATCTGCCTGACGATGATGACCTCACACCGTCGTCTCTGCGATGTCACTTCCTGTGTCCACGTCGTCGTACTGTGGATGCTCCACGTCACAGATCACGCTGTCTGTACGTGCACGCACGCACGCACGCACACGCACACACAATAGAAAACAATTACAATGCAGCTGTGTTGCTTTCATCACTGTGTACTATAAGGTCAGCCTTATGCAGCCTGTCAGTTTGTACCTCACTGTAGTTCATTCAACATGTAAACTGTCCTTATGTTAGAGATCTAATAGGATCCATACCCAGTCTGCCAGGATCTGTGTCCACGTTATCATAGACCTCCTCTGGGTCTTCCACCTCATAGATCACACTATCTGTAGAGACACACACACACACACACACACACACACACACACACACACACACACACACACACACACACACACACACACACACACACACACACACACACACACACACACACACACACACACACACACACACACACACACACACACACACACACACACACACACACACACACACACACACACACACACACACACACACACACACACACACAATTACAACCAGGCAGTAAGACGCTCTGAGGGCGAGGTCGCGTGCACGCATCCGCTTGGATGGCGGGCAGCAGACTGATGGGCGAGCGCTGGCGCTTTGGCATGGAGGGTCAGATCAACATATGGAATGAATTCTGTACTGTCCATATATGGAGTGTGTCTCAACATATGGAATGTCCATATATGGAGATCTAACAGCGGGGGCATGAGTGTCTTGAGTGTACAGGGTCTGATGAGGGCCCAGGTGGGGGACCGGGCCTTAATTTCCGGGGCCGTTAACACATTCAGACCGTACGACGTGTGGAAACGTCATAAGGAACCCAATCATCGGCGGGTTGCAATGACGTGTGTACACGTCATCATCTTCAATGATACCAAACGAGAGAAGAATATTCAGATTTTATTTTTTATACCCCTAGGCTGATTCTGCGGTTACCTTTCAACCTTCCCATGTGAAACTGTCCCCCACCATCAAGACTTTTAAATCTCGCCTTAAGACCCACCTTTACACCTTGGCTTTTAATTCCGTTTGAGAGTTCTGTGTTTTTCTTTGGCTTTGTTGCTATGTGTCCCTTTCTACTGTGTGGTTTGCTGGTGTCTTATGTTTTAGCTTTACAGTGTATACGCTTTTAACTTTCTGTACAGCACTTTGTGAACCTTGAGTTGTGAAATGTGCTCTATAAATAAAGTGGATACCCAGTCTGTCAGGATCTGTGTCCACGACATCATAGACCTCCTCTGGGTCTTCCACCTCATAGATCACACTATCTGTAGACAGACACACACACACACACACACACACACACACACACACACACACACACACACACACACACACACACACACACACACACACACACACACACACACACACACACACACACACACACACACACACACACACACACACACACACACACACACACACACACACGTATGTTATTTAGACAATGTGCCTTTAGGAACATCTTCCACAAGTTTAACAGTGAATCCAAACTTTCCTGCAGGTTGAGTGTTGATGTCACGTGGCTTAATGTGGACGACACTCTCTTCTTCGTCAGAGGAGGAGGAGGAGGAAGAGGAGGAGAAAGATATTCCTCTCTGGATTCGTCTCAGAGCCGCTGCTCTGACTCCAACTAAAACAACACAGTGATGGAAAAAATAAAATACTCTTTTCGTCGACTACCTTTTTCCACTGACAAAAACGACATTGAAACTAAGCTATGTTGACTAAAACTAAAATTAATATTGACAATTTCTTCAACAAATTAAAACTAGACTGAAATGTTAGGAAGGGACTAGTGGACAAGAGATACACTATAAGTAATTTTACATTTGGTTGCATGCTTAAAATAGCAGATCTACAAGCTCACAACGTGTCACGCTGCGACGTGTTGTGAGCTTGTAAATCGTCTATTTTCAGCAAGTGTAAAATCAGCCATTACGATGTCATCATGCATACATTTTAGTCGACTAAATCTACAGTTTCTTTTTTACTTCAGTAAAGGTATCAATACTGGTAACTGGACAGAATACAAAATGTTCTTAACCCATTCAGGGCGGGAACCCCTTTTGGTGTTTTAAGCATTATGTTATACTTTAGCTGTTGAAAAATACTACAAGCTCGTAGCATTGTTTTTGGCAGCATATTTTGATTTTAGTTTTAGTCATATGGGCTCCATTTTCGTCACCGCTAAACCCCATATCCCTAAACGTCTTTGCATTTTTTTTACTATTTTGCAAAACATTTTTGAATAGATAAAAAAGTCTACAAGCTCACAACGTGTCAATGTAGATTGGCTAGTTGAACTATTCAAAAATGTTTTTCAAAATAGTAAAAAAAAAAAAAAAAGGCAAAGAAGTTTAGGGATAAGGGGTTTAGCGGTGACGAAAATGGAGCCCTATAGTCTCTTTAATAGTTTTAATTTAGTTTTAGTCGCATTTGAGTCGAACGTCTTAGTGTCTAGTTTTAGTCGACTAAATATTATATGATTTCAGTCGACTAAATCTACAGTTGATTTAGTTGAACAAAATGTATTTTGGCGGGCCTTGATGCTGAAAATAGCTGATCTACAATGACATGTCTAACATGACATACATTATGATTTAAAAACATGAAATGGAGCATCCTGCATAATGAGTACTTTTACTTTTGGTACTTAACTACATTAAGACCTGAAATCAGATTCTACAAAATGTCATCTAAATCCTAACAGTTGTCTAAAAAAAACAATGTTTCCATGTCAGTGGTGCTCAAACCATGAGGCCACTAGAGGCGGGATCAACGCGAGACTTATGACATATTGAAGCGCTGCCACAGCGCAAAACACAACCTAATAAGACTACAACTACAACTCAAAATTATTATGGAGATATCAGATTTTTGTCCCGCTGCTTCCGGGTTCATCGTTTCTGCTTGAGAGAGCCCAGATGCAGGCAGGAGGAGGGAACTTTGTGAACTCAATACTGCCGCAATCTGTCTGAGTCAGGTTAGAGTCCACAGAAGTGAACCTTTCAAGCCTGTTTTCTCAACTCACTGTTTGTCTTCAAGACATTCATTACTCTATTAGCCATATCTTCAAAACTGGTGGGTCAAACTGAACAACCAATATGTCAATTTGAAGCTACTATATGATTCCCTGCTTTCATATGACATGAAAAAACGAAATCCAATGGCATTCCCTCAGTCAAATCTGGTCACATATCACTCACCAGGAAGAGCCGATGCTGTGCTTTCATTTGTAGTCTGCCAATGAAAGCAGAGCATTGCAGAGCAAAGTGCAGAGCTGCCAATCTCCTCGTATTCAGCATCTCCATTCTCCTGGTGCTCAGCATCTCCATTCTCCTGGTGCTCAGCGTCTCCATTCTCCTGGTGCTCAGCGTCTCCATTCTCCTGGTGCTCAGCATCTCCATTCTCGTGCTCTTCCTCATCCTCATTCACTTCGTATTTCTGTGAAGGTCTGTTTACTGCATAAGAACACACTTAGAGTTAGTAAAGTTATACTGGTGCAAGAATGTAAAATAAAAATACAAATAAAACACCAATATGTTACAGGTTGTGGAACAATCACTGTGAACATTTCACTTGATAGTGAAATAATGTTTCTGTCTTTTCACCGTTGTGTTCAGTAAATATGTAAATTAATTAAATATGTTAATGAAATGTTAATGTTGGTTTGTAATGGAGGACTAACTTAACACTAAGGCTGACTATGGGGACATGGTGATACTAGAATGTCCAAATACTGCCCTCTTGTGACCAGACAGCAGCACTGATGCATCTACATTAAAATGACTGGTTAAAGAACAACTTAAAAGAAAATGCTGCTTTCTTTCGTTTTAGCTATTTTTGACAAGGGAGGCGGGGCATTCAACAAGTGGCTAAATATATATATAAGTTACTCACAGTAAACACTGAAGAGTTTTCCCAGAGACAATTATAATCTAAAGTTACTAACAGTAAACACTGAAGAGTTTTCCCAGAGACTCTATTATAATATGAAGTTACTAACAGTAAACACTGAAGAGTTTTCCCAGAGACTCTATTATAATATGAAGTTACTAACAGTAAACACTGAAGAGTTTTCCCAGAGACTCTATTATAATATGAAGTTACTCACAGTAAACACTGAAGAGTTTTCCCAGAGACTCTATTATAATATGAAGTTACTCACAGTAAACACTGAAGAGTTTTCCCAGAGACTCTATTATAATATAAAGTTACTCACAGTAAACACTGAAGAGTTTTCCCAGGAAGAGGCAGATGACACCCATGGTTAGAACCACAAGGACAGTGGTGGTCCAGGTCCTAATAATGAGAGGAGGACTGGGAGGAGCTGAAATCAGGTGATCAACCAACATGGAACTCAGAGTCTGGATTTTAGCCAACATTCAAACGGAAATAGATCTACAAACAAACTCACAGCGCAAGATCTTAACTACTTCCAGCGTTAATTATATAAATATGACAAATAGCAGGGAAAACAGCCGATCTACATGCCTTAAGGCTTCATTCGTGAAATAAATGAATTCAAGGCTTCATGGGGTGTGTAATAAGTCGTTTTGGGTGAACTAATCCTTTGTGTAGTTGATTTGTATTGTCAAATATGAATTGATAATTGGTTAACTCATGAGTGGCTAAATAAAAATAGCAATTGAATATCAAGGGGAAAATTACAAATGTAGTTTGATATGATTAATATTGTTTGTGTTCTATTTATATGAAAGCAGGTTTGGTATGAGGTATATTTTAACCAGGAGTGTGCATTCTCTCCACCGCAACGCTATCATTCAAATTAAATAATAGACACCACTACCTATACATAGGTACCTTCACAATAGATTTCAGCTGGTGTGACATTCTTGCAGGACTGCACACTGACACAATCTCTGATGTCCAACTGATTGTCCGTACAATCCAGGGTCGTTTGCAGGTCCTAAAATCAAAATCAAAACTTGTCTAAAAGTGTCCAAAAGACAAGTGAAGCGACTTTGAGTACCTACTTAATAAAAGCATTATATAAAGAAATCTGAGGAATTCCTCCCCTTCTTAATAAAACAAAGAGTGAACAGTGTTCTACCTCCTCTGTGTGATTCACGTCTATCTTGAAGTCCTCCCTGGCGTCTCCACATCCGAGCTGCTTGCACACCTGGTTCTTGAAATGCTTCGTTAGTTTTAGGGGACAAACATTATACTCCGACTGATCTCCATGTCGGACCTGAAGTGTTCCTCCGCACTTATCTGTGGTTTTGAACTCAATGCCACCTGTAGAACAAGTTAGAATAAACACCTGCTTTAGACACCTGTAGAACAAGTTAGAATAAACACCTGCTTTAGTCACCTGTAGAACAAGTTACAATAAACACCTGCTTTAGTCACCTGTAGAACAAGTTAGAATAAACACCTGCTTTAGACACCTGTAGAACAAGTTAGAATAAACACCTGCTTTAGTCACCTGTAGAACAAGTTACAATAAACACCTGCTTTAGTCACCTGTAGAACAAGTTAGAATAAACACCTGCTTTAGTCACCTGTAGAACAAGTTACAATAAACACCTGCTTTAGACACCTGTAGAACAAGTTAGAATAAAACACCTGCTTTAGTCACCTGTAGAACAAGTTACAATAAACACCTGCTTTAGTCACCTGTAGAACAAGTTACAATAAAACACCTGCTTTAGTCACCTGTAGAACAAGTTACAATAAACACCTGCTTTAGACACCTGTAGAACAAGTTAGAATAAAACACCTGCTTTAGTCACCTGTAGAACAAGTTACAATAAACACCTGCTTTAGTCACCTGTAGAACAAGTTACAATAAAACACCTGCTTTAGTCACCTGTAGAACAAGTTACAATAAACACCTGCTTTAGTCACCTGTAGAACAAGTTAGAATAAACACCTGCTTTAGTCACCTGTAGAACAAGTTACAATAAACACCTGCTTTAGTCACCTGTAGAACAAGTTACAATAAACACCTGCTTTAGTCACCTGTAGAACAAGTTAGAATAAACACCTGCTTTAGTCACCTGTAGAACAAGTTAGAATAAACACCTGCTTTAGTCACCTGTAGAACAAGTTACAATAAACACCTGCGTTAGTCACCTGTAGAACAAGTTAGAATAAACACCTGCGTTAGTCACCTGTAGAACAAGTTAGAATAAACACCTGCTTTAGTCACCTGTAGAACAAGTTACAATAAAACACCTGCTTTAGTCACCTGTAGAACAAGTTACAATAAACACCTGCTTTAGTCACCTGTAGAACAAGTTAGAATAAACACCTGCTTTAGTCACCTGTAGAACAAGTTAGAATAAAACACCTGCTTTAGTCACCTGTAGAACAAGTTAGAATAAACACCTGCTTTAGTCACCTGTAGAACAAGTTAGAATAAACACCTGCTTTAGTCACCTGTAGAACAAGTTACAATAAAACACCTGCTTTAGTCACCTGTAGAACAAGTTACAATAAAACACCTGCTTTAGTCACCTGTAGAACAAGTTACAATAAACACCTGCTTTAGTCACCTGTCCAACAAGTTACAATAAACACCTGCTTCCCTTTATTCACCTGTACAACAAACTAATTAAACATTGTTTGGAAACGGTTTGAGTGGAGGGTACAGCGAAACAAAGCAGATTATCCACGCCCTGAAATCCACTGATGTGTCAAATGAAAATAAGAGTATGTTTATGAAAATACACAAAGAGTAATTCCTCTATAACAGTTTTTGTCCAAAATGCAAACGTACAGACTCAAAGCGGCTAAAAGAATCATACAGTATCTACTCTACTCAAACAGACGCTTTTCCCTCTGCAGATCTTTATCTAAGCTGTCAGAACAGTGACAGTCATCACACACATTCACCTGTACAGTAGACAGACACCAGGTCACCATCACAGCGGCCCCTGACCGTCTCACAGTGTCCAAGGTTGGACTCAAAGCCGAGGCAACGGACGTGGTAAACATCCGAGCCACTTCCTCCATGCGTGTTGAAGTGGAAGGCGTTGCTACAGCCCAGCTCCTGGCAGACTACCTGTGAGTGTCTGTTGTCCCAGTGATCGCTGCACACGCCCACGCCATCCATCTTCACCTCGCCAGAGCAATTCCCCGACAGCGCAGCCACGGGGGATTCTGGGAAAACATGCGTCAAATCTCAACAAATCCACCAATTTCTTTTATGAAAAAAGCAAACACATGGACTGTGACTGATAAGAGCTAAGTAACCCTCATCCAATAATGTTCAACTCGTTCATATGAAGACAATAGAAAGAAGAGACTGTGCCCGGGCAGGGGTCTCGATGCGTTGCGTCGGGGCCGCTTCTTGGGGCGGTGGCCCTGCCGCCTGGAGGGGTGGCGGTTGCCGCCTTTGAGTGGAGCATGCATGGGTCTGCTCTTGTAATGATTTGGTGCCTATAATAACTGTTGTCTGCCTTTTTAATATATGTATTAATGTACTGTATGGATGTATTCCCTGATTGGGAGTCTATGAAAATTCGAAAGTCACTTGTCATTATGGTTCATTGTCCTTGTCATGTCTGTGTATATTCAATCTTTTTATTTATAATAGTGTTGTGCCTGAGCTGTTTTTCTTTTCTTTTCTTTTGTTTGTTATTATGTTCTTGTTGTGTAATGTCTGTTTGTCTTTAAAAATATAATAAATATACTTTATTAAAAGAAGAGACTGTTCTTTTCCTCATTTCAACATCTATCAGTCTTCTTTATATTCAATGTTTGTACAATCCTGTGTGAATATAATACTAATAATAGTAATCACTGTACATTGTGCAAACGTTTGTAATCCCCTCAAAAAGTTGCACTTGAACATGCCTATGAATGCAGACCGTGCTGAGGTTGTGAACATGCCTATAAATGCAGACCATGTTGAGGTCTTGAACATGCCTATAAATGCAGACCGTGCTGAGGTTGTGAACATGCCTATAAATGCAGACGCTGTTCAGGTCAATCCTCGCTTTAATTTGGAATACTAACCAATCCTAAACCTAAACCCAATCCTAAAATGAACCTTAAACCTAACCATAAACCTAAATGTTGTAATGCAACGTTACTACAGTATATTAAGTAAAATGTAACATTTTGAGGTCTAATGGTAAACGTTTCTGCAAAATTGTACAATGACAAGTTTTCCTGTGGCGATTGGGTTGTAATAACTGGTATTACCTTTGCATTGGAGATGGAGTCCTTGGCTCCCGGAGGGTCTCTTGTCACGCTCACAGTCCCAGATGGTCTTTGGTTCCTCAACACCAGTACAGTTGAAGCTCTTCTCCCACACATCAGAAGAACCTGCTGATGCTGTATGGTTGTTATATCCTACAAGGTTGAGATCAGCACACAGCTTCTCTCCCTCCGTCTCTGTCCAGCCGTGGTTAGAGAGCATCCTGGAGCCATTCTCACTGTGAACAAACACATCTCCTCCAGAGGCTCTTCCAGGATCTTCTGAACGTTGTAGTCTGATCTTCTGCCAGTCTGAGAGGAGAAGTAGCAGAAGTAGCAGGGACAGAGCAGAGCTCATGAAAAACAAGAAATATTCCTGAAGAGATCATAAAATCATAAAACACGTTTTACATAAATGTACATGAATAGAAATCAGAACAGCATATTTTAGACATACCAGAACACTGGAGGCCACCAAGAGAACAATGTCCTTTGTCCTGCAAAGTAATGTTACGGTCTGTCAGTCCTGACACGACTTTACTTTGTGGCAACGGTCCAAAGAATTCAAGAGTCTCTCCAGTCTCTCCACATTGCAGATCCTTACAGATGGTGTTTCTGACATCAGAGTTGTTCAGGTATTCTTTACAGACAGGGTAACGTTGGCCTCGATAGAGTATCTTCAGATTCCCAGAACAATGATCTCTGGAATCCTGGAAATCAGCCTTGACACTGGCTGCATGGAGACAGACAGTATTAATTATGAAATTATTTAAAGAAATAATCATAAACAACATAATGTGTTTTTATGCAGGGTTAGGGTTAAAGGACCACTTCACCACTAGGTGGGCTGTGGACCATTCAGAAACCCGTCTACCAGTGACATTATCGTTAGGCAGACTTTATTTTAAACAAAAAACAAAAATATATATTTAGATTAGTATTAACATAATGTTAGTAGTACCGTTGGCATTTGATCATTTTGAATTTCACAAAAATAAATCCATCCAAGTAATTAATTATGAAGGTGTGAAGTACAAGTGGTTAAAAATAATAGCATAGCTTTAAACAACCTGCTAAATAAAAATCAGACCAGTCTGAAGTGAGTGGTGCAACAGCACCCCCTGTTGGTACTCTAAACATAGGGACGGACATAGGGACATAGATAGGCACATTGCTGTTCAAAACTCTGTACGTAATTTAAATGTAGTGTGGGTATTCCTTCATAGAATACTTTACCCGAGCAAACCACGACGGCCGGGTTGTTGGAGCAGGGCAGAATACGTCGATGGTCTAGATGGAGCCCTACATCTTCATTTTCCACAATGACGCTTCCAGTCAGGTTGGTGCTGTGTTTGGTCGGGTACATTCCCAGGATGGTCACCTTCCCCTCGCTGTCCTGGTCGATGCCGGTGAAGCCACGCCCACAGCCCAGGTCTTTACACAGCATGTCAGAATTGGCATCAGTCCAGGTGTGTGCACACACCCCCCCGCAGCCTGCATGGGTGCACACCTGCACTGTCCCCCGACACTGCTCTGTCAGGGTTGCATTTATAGTACCTGTTGAAATGCAACATGTTGGAATGGAATCACAGGTAGCAAGGACATCATGACAGACAGTGTTACCAAACTATGTTCTGTGGATTACTGGATGGCATTGTGGATGTTTTGGCACGATGACAAACAGGAACATCTAATGCAGGGGTAGACGTTAAAGGGATATTTCACTTAAAAAAAAAATCTTTTGGTCATTTTTTGGGTCAATACCCCAGACGGTTTTTAAGTTGTAACTTCAAACTCTATATTTTAAGTTAACCATTAACCATAACCGGTTCCGGCGAGCCGCCGCGCGTCCGAAACGGTAGAGAAATGACAGAGCTACCATGTGGGGGTCCCCGGGGGGTCCCCGGAACATCCAGACCCCCAGGAACGCGCCCAGGGGGCCGTGCTGTTTTCGTGCTCAGATGCACCCACCCACCCACCCAGCCAGCCAGCCACCCAGCCACCCACAAACATAGCTCCATAAGGGAGTGGTTGCACCACTCAAAAATACACGCCCCTCACGTATTACAAAGGTAATATCAGTCACCAGAAAAGAATATGTGTTTTTTCAATGAATCTATCATGGTTAAGATGGAGTTTGATGTTATAATGGGTTTGTTATAGGAAGGGGGCGGGGCAGCTAAAATGAATATCAAATATCAAATTATTGAATCAAGCAACTTAAAAACTGTCCAGGATTTTCACATAAGCCTGAGTAGATGATAAAATCTACTAATCAAATGATTCCCGAGCGCGGCACGGCTGCAGCTCACCGCTCCTTGGCTGCGGCTCACTGCTCCAAGAGATGGGTCAAATGCGGAGAACAAATTTCACTGCGGTAACGTGTGTGACAAATCGTATGACTTTGACTTTAAAATGACCATCGGGGCACAGGTCTCCACCAGATCAGGTAAGGTTGTGGCCTCCTGGTTGCGCTATAATAGGCCAATGTGAAAACAGTGCCATTTCTACTTACACCTTGGATGGCAATTGGATGATTTGAGGCATTTTGTTCCAAAAATGTGTTTAGCAAAAATCCACCTGTTGGTGGCGCTATAACAGGCCAATGTGAAAAGGTGGGATATATTCTCTAAATCAAAGGTTCCCAAACGTTTTAGCACAAGACCCAAAAGAGAGATTAGACGTTTGCCCGGGACGCAAACCAATGGAGATAGCAGACGTATACAAGCTCACAATGTGACACTTCACGTCGCGTTGTGAGCTTGTAGATCGGCTATTCTTTTACTACATTTATTCATGGAAATGAATAGATTTATTTTATTCATCAAATACTTTTGAAAAATGTTGGAATTGTTTTGAATTGATGAAAAGTCGTTAGTTTCTTTTTTAATGAATGAATGAATGAATTAAATTAAAATAAAAAAATGTGCGAAACAGGGGGAAAATAGATAGAAAGACAGACAGACAGACAGACAGATAGATAGATAGAGCAAACCTCTAATCTGACTTTTGGGTCTTGAGAAGAAAGGTTTGTATCCCACACTGGTCTAAATATGGTCTAAAGAGTACTTCTGGGCCATTTATAATGTCTATCCCTGTCATGTGATCTAAACATGATGAAAGAGATAAGAGCTCACATCACTTCAATCAGAAACAAACTTTTTTATTGTATTTTTTAGCTGAAGGTTATTTTTGTTAAACAACATACAAATACCCGGCCGCAGCATTTAAAACACATTACCTGAACACTCCACCAACGCTATGCTCTTATTGGATGACGTTGTGTTGACCTTTGGACAGTCAAACAGTGACCTCTCTGTGGAGGAGCAGTTGTAGGACTCACTCCAAGTTTCATTCTCCATTCCTTCTGCAGGTTCTCCAGAAGGAACATAAGGGAACGGGGTGACGGCAGTGGCGTTCCCACAATGCATCTGGCGACACACCACGCCAGCAGTGTGCTTCCACGTCTCATTGGCTCCTGAGAGCCAGTAGTCCTTCCCAGCATGCTCTACTGCTACCAGGCCTGAACAGGACGTTCCATTCTTCAGGAACACTGCCTTGGGTTCTGAAAAGGGTCAGACGGAAATCAGGATGATGTCACAATATCAGCACATTATGTCTGGGAACTAGGAAATAACTTTTGATTGATTGATTGATTGATTGATTGATTGATTGATTGACTGACTGACTGACTGACTGACTGACTGAACCCTTAATTAGGTGTAAGTGATATGCTTTGGTTAAATAAATAAAAAAGGAAATAATTGCTATAAAGTGTTTGTTCAGTAACACGTGTAGGGAAACTCTGACATTTAATTTAACCCCTCACTGCTCTCTGAGACGCTGCCCTCATAGCGCTCACTGTTCCTGATAGTTAGGATGGTTACATGTAGTAATATCACTGTTACTATGGTTACATGTATTAACCCTCTAAGACCCGGATTAATTTCTACTTGCAAAAAAGAGATTTCAACCTTACTACTTTAATACCACTGTTACTATGGATGGTTAAATGTAGAAACCTCATCATTTCATTGCAAATATACAGTGATAAACACCAGTGTACTATATTATTATATTATATCTACCAGAAGAGTGACTGTAATCAACAACATTCACCTCTACAGTAGACAAACACCATCAGGTCACCATCATGATCACACCGGCCATACGCTGACGTCTCACAGTGTCCCAGTGTGGACTCAGAGCCGCTGCAACGGATGTGGTGCCCATATGATGACCGCCCGCTGTAAGGTGTGTTGTAGTGGATGGCATCACCACAGCCCACCTCTTGGCACACTATCTGTGAGTGTTTGAGGTTCCAGTGGTTGCCGCACACCCGGCTGCCATAGACCATCACATGACCAGAGCATCTCAGGACGCTGTTCAGTGACCCCTTACGGTTTACTGGGAAAACAGAAATAAAATATACACACATCAACAAAGAGAAAAACAAACAGACAAAATCCCATTTCCAACAACAAATATGTGATGACATAAATATGTTATCTGGAGTCACATTGAGATGTCGATCAAATCATCTACTTTATATACTGCACAGTGTGTGTGTGTGTGTGTGTGTGTGTGTGTGTGTGTGTGTGTGTGTGTGTGTGTGTGTGTGTGTGTGTGTGTGTGTGTGTGTGTGTGTGTGTATGTGCGTGTGCATGCGTGCACATTTATATCTGAATGTGTAAAAATGTATAGACTAATTCAGGTGTATTTTTGTATTTGACTGCGTAGTAATAACTGGTATTACCTTTGCATTGGAGATGGAGTCCTTGGCTCCCGGAGGGTCTCTTGTCACGCTCACAGTCCCAGATGGTCTTTGGTTCCTCAACACCAGTACAGTTGAAGCTCTTCTCCCACACATCAGAAGAACCTGCTGATGCTGTATGGTGTTTATATCCTCCGAGGTTGAGATCAGCACACAGCTTCTCTCCCTCCGTCGCTGTCCAGCCGTGGTTAGAGAGCATCCTGGAGCCATTCTCACTGTGAACAAACACATCTCCTCCAGAGGCTCTTCCAGGATCTTCTGAACGTTGTAGTCTGATCTTCTGCCAGTCTGAGAGGAGAAGTAGCAGAAGTAGCAGGGACAGAGCAGGTGTCACATCACAGGTTTACAGGTGTAAATCAGAGGGTGATTTTTTATTGTAACCGGCCACGCATGTCGGGAGACGGGAGTGCAGGTGTTGTCAGACTGTCAGTATGTCTAACCAACATGCATAAGGAGATCTGCATGAGGCAAACCTTCACAGGTAAAACAGTTCAAGAGATCAAAACCTACAACACTTCAAATTCACAAATTGGTTACTTGGATACTTATTGCATACTTGGTTAAATAAATTGGAATCAGAACAGAATATTTTAGACATACCAGAACACTGGAGGCCACCAAGAGAACAATGTCCTTTGTCCTGCAAAGTAATGTTACGGTCTGTCAGTCCTGACACGACTTTACTTTGTGGCAACGGTCCAAAGAATTCAAGAGTCTCTCCAGTCTCTCCACATTGCAGATCCTTACAGATGGTGTTTCTGACATCAGAGTTGTTCAGGTATTCTTTACAGACAGGGTAACGTTGGCCTCGATAGAGTATCTTCAGATTCCCAGAACAATGATCTCTGGAATCCTGGAAATCAGCCTTGACACTGGCTGCATGGAGACAGTGTCAAACTGTAAAAATCTGAAACTATATCCTATGCATGTGCAGGACATTGTTAACATAATGTAACAACAAGTACCATTGAAATTAAGATTATTATAGACAATTCTGTGAATTTAACAAATAAATGCATCCAAATGAAGTGGACAAAAACAACATAGCTTTTAATAAGCTATTCTAAATGTAGTAAGGATGTTTGTTATCTTTTACCTGAGCAAACAACCATGGCCAGTTTGCCATTGCAGTAAATGTCATTTTCCACAATGACGCTTCCAGTCAGGTTGGTGCTGTGTTTGGTCGGGTACATTCCCAGGATGGTCACTTTCCCGTCGCTGTCCTGGTCGATGCCGGTGAGGCCACGCCCACAGCCCAGGTCTTTACACAGCATGTCAGAATTGGCATCAGTCCAGGTGTGTGCGCACACCCCCCCGCAGCCTGCATGGGTGCACACCTGCACTGTCCCCCGACACTGCTCTTTCAGGGTTGCAGTTATAGTACCTGTTGAAATGCAACATGTTGGAATGGAATCACAAGTAGCAAGTACATCAAACTATGTTCTGTGGATTAATGGATATGTAATTTGGAACATTTTCAGAGAGAAATAAAATTACAATGATAAACAGGAGCTAAGAGCTAAGAGCTCACATTACTTAAAGTTAGATAACGTTTTTATTTGCTTTGTTTTCGGTAGTCTGTAGTCTCTGTACAAATACTCTGCAGCAGCATTTAAAACACATTACCTGGTGGCATCCAAAAAAGCCTTAACAAAAAAGTGGCTTACAAATGTTATACCAACTATAAATGAATGGATTGATTTAATCTATGGTATATTTATTATGGAAAGAATTACATTCAGCTTTAGAGGCCAGGTTGAAGTCTTCACAGATAACTGGTTTAGATGGATTGCTCATATCTCGACAATGAGACCTGATTTTGTTTAAATTCATTTGTTTAACCTGTAGAAGCAGATACACCTGTTTGAGGTACTTGTATTTCAATACTTACTTGTATATCAATAGAGAAGAGAGGCAGTTTTCCCCCCTTGTGTGTATTGTATGTATATTGTCTTGTTTTGTATTGTCTGTATTGTCAATTGTCAGTCGTTTCTTTTTCATGTTTGTCTGATTCAAATTCAATAAAAAGTAAATTGAAAAAAAAACACATTACCTGAACACTCCACCAACGCAATGCTCCGATTGGATGACGTTGTGTTGACCTTTGGACAGTCAAACAGTGACCTCTCTGTGGAGGAGCAGTTGTAGGACTCACTCCAAGTTTCATTCTCCATTCCTTCTGCAGGTTCTCCAGAAGGAACATGAGGGAACGGGGTGACGGCAGTGGCGTTCCCACAATGCATCTGGCGACACACCACGTCAGCAGTGTGCTTCCACGTCTCATTGGCTCCTGATAGCCAGTAGTCCTTCCCAGCATGCTCTACTGCTACCAGGCCAGAACAGGACGTTCCATTCTTCAGGAACACTACCTTGGGTTCTGAAAAGGGGGGGGGGGGGGGTGGAATAAAAAAGGAGTAATTATGCTCCTTATAAGATGGCACAATGTCCTTGTGTCAAATGAGCATCATATTATTATATCTATCTGCTTGACCTATGCATGTCATTGTATACGTGTGATGTGGATAACTGTGAAATTACTTTGAAGTCAATATGAACATTTCCAGTTCATGTGAGGGGAAATGAATGGGTCTGATTGCCAGGTTGATTGAGTGATCGATGCCTCACGCTACTTTACAAATAGAGCGTGTGGTGCAGAGGAGAGGGGGGGGAACAGACAAACCTGTAGTGAACAGGTGAGAGACCCTCCCGGGCACCAGTTCAGTATTACTGTAGTGACAGCTATAGTGGTTATACTGTTTAGCTTGGACCGAAGGAACTATACCTACTGAAATACCATTGAGATGGAGCTGTATACTGAAATACCATTGAATTGTACCCGATATACCATTGAGACTTGATTGTGTTGGGAGGGGCTTAATTGAATAATTGATTCTTAATTTGCGTGTTTGTTTATTTATTTTGTTTGTAGGGAGAGAGATAGGGACAGTAGCCTGTTTAAATCTCAAGTGTATTTAATTTGCCATTTGTCCTAACAATTGTTGTTTTTGTGTGGCTTGAGTATAATAAGCAACCTGTCGATTATGTTGTCTTTTCCTTTCAAGGCAAAGGCTGATTGTTACATCCTAATATACAGTAATGACATAATGCATTAAAATCTTACTTTTACAGGTGACATGGGCAGTGGAAGTGCATGGGGCAGAGTCATTGTACTTGGAGATGCAGTGCCACAGTGACTTCTCAGTGCCATTGCAGTTCACGTTGTCCAGAATTCCATGTTGTTGAGTGCTGGTGGTGCTGGTGTCAATCACCTGCAAGAATGCATTTGAGATGGACACACAATAACTAGTGGGCTTAAAGAGTACACAGTTGTCCTGTTAGGTCTGTGTACCACAGATAAAGTATCAGTCATATAGTGTATTAACGTGTTAAATTAAATAAAGAATGATATCTCACCGTGCCACAGCCCAACTCTCTACAAACCACTTCTCCATCCTTTCTGTCCCAATCTGAGCCACACACAGGCTGCAGAGCCATAGAACCACCGACATGAACTGTACCAGAGCAATCACTGACACTTCCATTGTCCATGAGAGTTATCTTGATCCTCTCTGTTAAAAGATAATTTAAAGATATAATAAATATGCTCAGTTTTATCTGTTTCAAATAATCTTTGAAACTAATTATATAATACGCACCATTTTATATTCCAAAAAAGATCTTATGGCATTTATATGACTAGAGGTTGGGGTCGACAAGCGGGTCATGATAAATGAATATGATCCTACCTGAACATGTCAGTGTGGATGGAAGTGATTGATTCCTGTCACAGTTAAAGTGCTGCGTGACACTGCTTCCACATTTCAGTTGTTTGCACATCATATCAGCACTTATTGTTCTGCTTCCATTACAGCTGATGTTCCACATGTCACCATCCTCCACCTCCAGGTTTCCAGAACAGACGTTATCCCCGTCTACCAGCTTGAACATGGGATGATCTGTTTAACACAAATACACTATGAACATGTCATCTTCCACTGACCTGTGTGTGTGTGTGTGTGTGTGTGTGTGTGTGTGTGTGTGTGTGTGTGCGCGCGCGCGCCTACCAAATACACATTATCTTGAAAGAAGAAATGGAAGTTGAGTGCATTATGCACAATGTGTTGGTGATTAAGTTAGATACAATTAGATGTACAAATGATGTAAATAATGATGTAAATAAAACAAATAAAATTAAGGTAAAAAAATGAATATGTATGCAGGTTTCACCTCTAAATCACCATATTGCAACCATATTTTGCATACCGGTATGTTCTAACAAAATTAATTGGAACAGAACAGAAGGTTACAAATGCATATTTTGATGCACCCTGATGTGTTACTGACATGTGTTACCCTGATGTGTTACTGACACAGCTGATAAGAATATTGCTGAAGACCACATAGGTAACCAATCGTACCTGAACATGTGATGAAGACCACTGAGGTAACCAATCGTACCTGAACATGTGATGAAGACCACAGAGGTAACCAATCGTACCTGAACATGTGATGAAGACCACTGAGGTAACCAATCGTACCTGAACATGTGATGAAGACCACAGAGGTAACCAATCGTACCTGAACATGTGATGAAGACCACAGAGGTAACCAATCGTACCTGAACATGTGATGAAGACCACTGAGGTAACCAATCGTACCTGAACATGTGATGAAGACCACAGAGGTAACCAATCGTACCTGAACATGTGATGAAAGCAGGTTTAGAACAGTTGGCAGGCTGAGGGTCACACTGCCACAGATGTTCCTCATTTCTGGTTCCTGTACAATGAATTCTCTTGCCGTTGGATTTAAATCCCTCTGGTGAGGTCATTTTTCCAGGGTCAGGAACATCTTTAGCGGTGCCACATTTGAGATCTTTGCACACAAGGTCAGCTTGTTCCTTTCCTTTATGCCAGAGGAAACCAACAATACTGATTATTAGAATTTAATTAATATTTGGAATTGTATTATACAATACTAATTCTACTAAGAACAGAGATCAGACAGAAGAAGGTGGGAGAATGAATCATTAATGCTGTTCAAACTACAGCTAAAGACATTATCTTATGAGAGCATAACAGGAATGTATGATGACAAATTTAAGAAAATGTAAGTTCATGCAGATCTGCATGCACAAATCAGTGCATGCAGGCAGTGTCTTACCAAAGTTGTCAGAACAAACATAGTATTTTGAATTGCTTCCACTTGAGGTCGTGTTGAATTGGACAGCTCCGGCACATTTAAAACCATCCAAACTCATTTCAATCTTATCTAAAAACATATACAAAATACAAATACAGTTTTAACAGTGAAATTAAATAAGTAATCTGTCAGTCAATAACCTCAGCTACATCACATGCATATACAGTATGTTACAGTTCATGTTGAGTGAGAGTCAGTATGGCTTTCGGACCAATCGGTCCACAGCTTATGATTTATAAAAACAGATGAAAAACAGATGAAATAACAGCAGCAATAGACCAGGGGTTCTCAACATTTTTGGCTGGGGACCACTGGAAATGCTTTGTCTCACATATACCAAAACAGTTGCAGAAATTGTTTGATTTTAGCTCAGAGGATGAGGACGATAGAAGAAGACATGATTTTAAATAGCTGTTCACTCGGACAACAAAAAAACAAATAACGTTTATTTTGTGCTCTTATAAATTGTTGTTATTTGGTTATTGTATTTAGTTTTTCTCTCCAAATGATTACATTTGGATGTAATGGGTTGGTATCAGAATATAAATTAATTGATGTGAGTTAATGATAGAGAGGGACAGGTATAAATACGATTTATCTTCTTCTTGCTCCTTTTTACTTTTATGGAATTTATAAAAAAGTAAAGGGTAAAATTAATATAATCATGTAAAACCATAGCTAGCCTATATAAGTGTAACAAAGACTCTGACTAGGACGTTGGGCTATCTGACATATGATATCACATGTCTAGTATGACAATCCCTATATTTGGGGCCGAGCCGACCTAGTGCTGATATCAAATAGATGTGGTAGAACCATATATGGATAGATCTAACTGGCTTAGTCATCGTGACAAGCACAGTCAGAGAATATATAACAAGGGTCGGCTTCAGGGAGAAGGCAGAAGTCGAAGCATCCTGGTTAAAGTTCTAATCGGACACCACTGTGGGGGTCCTAACCTAATCAGCAATAGAGCCTTGAAAGCTAGGCTAGATGACTCGCCCGCGCTGCTGGCCAATGGAGAGCGATGTTGTCACATGGTGACCATCATGCTTACAGTCAGCTCGCTCACTTATAACATTGTGGGGCATGTACTTTTTAAATAACCACTCATAACATTGTCTCTATGGGGCATGTACTTTTTAAATAACCACTCATAACATTGTCTCTATGGGGCATGTACTTTTTAAATAACCACTCATAACATTGTGTCTATGGGGCATGTACTTTTTAAATAACCACTCATAACATTGTCTCTATGGGGCATGTACTTTTTAAATAACCACTCATAACATTGTGTCTATGGGGCATGTACTTTTTAAATAACCACTCATAACATTGTCTCTATGGGGCATGTACTTTTTAAATAACCACTCATAACATTGTGTCTATGGGGCATATTGCATATACAAATAACAATAAGCAGATACGCATCCTGAATCATAGTTGTTGATAACATTTGTAAACACAACTGTTCCATCAAGAGTTAAGTTAATTCAGAGTATTTATGTTTGAGCAGATCACCAGCTACCATAGAACAATTAGAACATACTAAAGTTCACTTTAGCAAGATGCCGGCCGGTGAATGACGCCTTGTGCCATCTAGCCTTCAGAAGTGTAAAACCATGAATGAAATGAAATAAATAAAGATGACATGAAATGTAGGAAAACAGTCGATGTGGGGAAAGGGCTCGCTTTCCAACACTGAGTGTGTTTGAGAGCAGGAAATAAAACACCTCCGAGTGTGTTTGAGACCAGGCCCCTCGAAGGAAATAAAACATGTTCTCTTACTGATATTTGGCACTGAAAGGCCCATTGATTTGAGAGACAGCTCAGGATAGACAACAGAGACCTCGTTCAGAGCTATATGAGTTCCTTCAACGCCTGCAATAATATACCAAACATAATGCATGATTATCATACCTCCACAGGTGACATGGGCAGTGGAAGTGCATGGGACAGAGTCATTGTACTTGGAGATGCAGTGCCACAGTGACTTCTCAGTGCCATTGCAATTCACGTTGTCCAGAATTCCATGTTGTTGAGTGCTGGTGGTGCTGGTGTCAATCACCTGCAAGAATACAACAGACAGTTTATTGATCCCAAAGGAAATCAGTATGTTAATTTTATTTAGATTTGTTTTCCCCCTTTGCAATATAAAGTATAACATTGCTATGCTAATAGAACTAAGGCAAAGACATGATAGTTACTGGAAACGCCATTACACAATATAATTAATCTAATTGTAGGCTTACAGCTTAAAAAGGCCTGTGTTACACAGATAAGTGATTTTTTTTTTTTTTTTTTTTTTTTAACAATATATTTATAGAATTTTTTTTTTTGAGTGGTGCAACCACTCCTACAACCAGCTTGCAATGTCCTCGTACGTGTTTGTGTGTCTGTGTGTCTGTGTGTCTGTGTGTCTCGTACTTGTTTGTGTGTCTGTGTGAGCATGAGTATGTGACTTAAAAATAGCAGTAGGGGGCGCCAGAAACAGTGAGAGGGGTAGTGACTCAAATGAGAGAGAGTGAGAGAGGTAGTGACTCTAATGAGAGAGAGAGATAGAGAGAGAGAGAGAGAGGGGGGGGGGGATTGCACCACTCAGTTCACACGTGTGTGATTTTTATTTTTTTACAAACAGACAATACAACAAAACAATACATAATACAGACAATACAATACAATTACTTAAAATGAAAAACAAACAAAAAACAAAACAATAACATACATATATAAGTACAGTATAATAAAATAATGGCACTTAGAATGGTAACAACAACAACAGAGTCCTTATGGCCACAAGACCAAACAGCTGCAGAGAATACAATTAGACAATTTCCACCATTAAATAAGATAAATCATTAACCGTAATATATTGGATAAACCTTCCCCATATCTTATCAAACATCTTCTGTTTATTCTTCAAAGCACAAGTGATTCTTTCCAGAGGAAGACACAATGATAACTCCCTAAACCACTGGGTTTGCCTATCTTTTTCCACGATAAGGCTATATAGCCCTTTTGGCTTGTAGTAAACATAAATCCAGGAATCTTTGTTCGCTACTCTGAATCTTATGGCCAGGTGGGTAAAGACCTAATAGAAACAGTTTTGGGTCAAGCTCAATATCTATCGACAATATCTTCTGAATCTCCCTCCTCACTTCTTCCCAGAATTCTTTCACTCTTGGACATGCCCACAGACAGTGGAAAAGTGTACCTTTGTCTTTACCACATCTGATACAAGTATCTGGAATATCTGCACTAAATTTATTTATTTATCTCTGGAGTGATATAAACCCTCATCAGCCAATTATATTGCAACAGTTTTAACCGAGTGTTACCCGTCTGGGATTGAGCATCCATACAGGCTGAGCTCCACTCTTCCAATGTCAGTTCCTCTTGTAGATCAGCATTCCATGCATTATATTTGGATTCAGAGGATTCAGGAGAGAGTTCTACTAACATAGAGTATAAATCAGAAATGATGCCCCTATTAAAGGGGTTTCTGATAAGCTCTTTTTCTATTATTGACAGGGGAGGGAGCTGTCAGAGAATTCACCTGTTTAACCCCTATAAAGCTTCTGAGTTGTAAATACTTAAAGAAGTGTGTACGGGGTAAATTGTATTTAGCAGCTAGTTCATCAAAAGAGAATAGATTCCCCCTTTTGTCAAAAACATCCTTCCATTGTTTAATCCCTTGCTTGGCCCATATCTTGAAGCCCCCATCCGCCCTTCCTGGGGTGAAATATTAATTTCCCCAAATTGGGCTGAATCAAAAACTGGGTTGGATATCCAAAAGATAAAGTCTGACATCCTGCCAAACTTTAATCATGTTTTTAACAATAGGATTAGCTGTGTATTTTATCAGTTTTTTACTCGAATTAGAGTAAAGATATTCGGGCAGTGGGAGCTTCAAAGAGTATGATTCAATGTTCCTCCATGTGGGGGATCCCTTCTCCGTATAATAGAACATTATAGTTCTCAACTGAGCTGCCCAATAGTACCATAACATATTAGGGCACTTTAGCCCTCCTCTATCATAAGGTAAATATAACAAAGATAAACGGAGCCTGGGGCGTCGGTTATTCCAAATAAAATTACGAAACAACTTTTCCATTTTAGTAAAAAAGCCGTCAGGAGGCGGCAAGGGGATATTCTGAAACAAATACAACAGTTTAGGGAGTGTGTTCATTTTGAGGATATTTATTCTACCTATAAGAGAAATTGGAAGGCTTGACCATCTGTCCATCGCTTCCGTAATAGACTCTATAATTGGGCTATAATTCTGATTTACCACATCTTCTAGTTTAGGGACAATCTGGATACCTAGATAGGTAAATTTGTCTACCGTTCTAAAGTGACTTGCGTAATAATTTTCTCCCGTTATAATTTCAGGTAATAAAACCTCCAGTCTTTTGGCCATAATTTTACAAAGTATTTTTAAATCTGAATTCAATAGGCTAATCGGCCTCATGTTTTCACATTTATCGTTTGATTTTCCCTTTTTTGGGAGAAGGGTGATCAGGGCTCCTCTCAGAGTAGGCGGGAGTATACCAGTCTGGAAAGATTCTGAAAACATTTCCAAAAGGGGTGTTTTAAGTTTGGATATGAACTTTTTGTAGATATCAGCTGCCTTTCCAGAGTTCATACAAATTATAGCCTCCGTTATTTCCCCTAGAGTTAAACCTGCCCCCAGCTTTGCATTCAGATAAGTGATTGGTCAGATATTAACCATAAAGAATGAGATCTCACCGTGCCACAGCCCAACTCTCTACAAACCACTTCTCCATCCTTTCTGTCCCAATCTGAGCCACACACAGGCTGCAGAGCCATAGAACCACCGACATGAACTGTACCAGAGCAATCACTGACACTTCCATTGTCCATGAGAGTTATCTTGATCCTCTCTGTTAAAAGATAAGTTAAACGATCATTTAAAGATATAATAAATATGCTCTGTTTTATCAGTTTCAAATTATCGTTGAAAATATTTCTTTAATATGGACCATTTTATATTCCAAAAAAAGACTGCCATCAATAGATCTTATGGCATTTATATGACTAGAGGTTGGGGTCGACAAGCGGGTCATGATAAATGAATATGATCCTACCTGAACATGTCAGTGTGGATGGAAGTGATTGATTCCTGTCACAGTTAAAGTGCTGCGTGACACTGCTTCCACATCTCAGTTGTTTGCACATCATATCAGCACTTATTGTTCTGCTTCCATTACAGCTGATGTTCCACATGTCACCATCCTCCACCTCCAGGTTTCCAGAACAGACGTTATCCCCGTCTACCAGCCGCAAGATGGGATGATCTGTTTAACACAAATACGTGCGTGGCTGGTTAAGACTCACCCGTGGCTCCCGCCATGTGTTGCCGGCTAAGACACATGGTAAATGGTGCATTTATATAGCGCCTTTATCCAAGGCGCTTTACATAGATTGTGCATTACATTCACACACACATTCATACAACGATGGCGGCGGAAACCATGCAAGGCACCAACCTACACATCAGGAGCAATTAGGGGTTCAGTGTCTTGCTCAAGGACACTTCGACACCAACTCTGGGTGAGCCTGGTTTACCATCCGGCCACTCTACCCCTGAGCCACCGCCGGCTTCCCTGTGAGGTTAGGTTTCTGGTAGGTTAGGTTAGGGTTTGGGGTAGGGACGGGTGTAGGGGTAGGGTAGGCTGTCGGAATAATGCCTGTCGAGTCCAGTAAATAAAGTTAAAAAAATCCTCTCAGGTTGGACAGAATTGGATTTTGTTTCTCAAAAGATTCTGACAGGACATTAGGTCTAGGTCTACTAGCCAGGATAATTTTTTTTACCCTAATCTGCTCACTGCTAATACCCTAAATTTGCCTTAATCCATGATGGCCCTATTGATAACCTATTATAAGGCAATATTTTCTAAATTTCATTATGCTTTAAGTAGCATGTGACGTGTCATTATTTTGAATCTGAATCAATTCCAAGCATTCGTTTTGCATGAAAAACACTCCTTGGACTAAATTTGGCCATAGCCACTTACCCAAATGTCCCCAAAATGTGCTGACATCATCACATGTTTTTGTGATGAAGGCTATGGCTGTTTTTAGCCCAAGGAGTGTTTTATGTGAACAAACAATGCTTGGATAATGCTTGGAATGGATTCAGAATGATGAAAACCCCCTAGTTTGACACATCACATGCTACTTAAAGCATAATGAAATTTAGAAAATATTGCCTTATAATAGGTTGTCAATCGTGGCATCTTGGATTAAGGCAAATTTAGGGTATTTGGAGTGAGCAGATTAGGGTAGATTCTGTATCCTGGCTAGTAGACCTAATGTCCTGTGAGAATGTGTGTGTGTCGCTTTGGATAGTGCTATGCTACATACATTTACCATTATTTGCATGCATCTGTGTGCATGTGCATGTATACTGACACAGCTGATATATGAATATTGCTGAAGAACTCAGAGGTAACCAATCGTACCTGAACATGTGATGAAGACCACTGAGGTAACCAATCGTACCTGAACATGTGATGAAGACCACAGAGGTAACCATCGTACCTGAACATGTGATGAAGACCACTGAGGTAACCAATCGTACCTGAACATGTGATGAAGACCACATAGGTAACCAATCGTACCTGAACATGTGATGAAGACCACTGAGGTAACCAATCGTACCTGAACATGTGATGAAGACCACAGAGGTAACCATATCGTACCTGAACATGTGATGAAGACCACAGAGGTAACCAATCGTACCTGAACATGTGATGAAGACCACAGAGGTAACCAATCGTACCTGAACATGTGATGAAGACCACAGAGGTAACCATCGTACCTGAACATGTGATGAAAGCAGGTTTAGAACAGTTGGCAGGCTGAGGGTCACACTGCCACAGATGTTCCTCATTTCTGGTTCCTGTACAATGAATTCTCTTGCCGTTGGATTTAAATCCCTCTGGTGAGGTCATTTTTCCAGGGTCAGGAACATCTTTAGCGGTGCCACATTTGAGATCTTTGCACACAAGGTCAGCTTGTTCCTTTCCTTTATGCCAGAGGAAAGCAACAACACTGATTTAATTATATTTGGAATCATTTTAAGTGAATTATCAATATTTATTTTAATAAGAACAGAGATCAGACAGAAGAAGGTGGGAGAGTGAATCATTAATGCTATTCAAACTACAGCTAAAGACATGAGCGCATAACAGGAATGTATGATGACAAATGGGAAAATGTAAGGAAATATTGTACAGTAGAAACAAATCAGTGCATGCAGGCAGTGTCTTACCAAAGTTGTCAGAACAAACATAGTATTTTGAATTGGTTCCATTTGAGGTCGTGTTGAATTGGACAGCTCCGGCACATTTAAAACCATCCAAACTCATTTCAATCGTATCTACAAAAAATATATATATATATATGAAAACAAATTGAAAGATACAATTACAAATTGAAATAGAACCAGTAAGTCAATAATGCATACATATACAGTGTGTTACAGTTCTTGAGGGAAAAGTGGAACGAGGAGTGATCGGGGTCGGGTTGTGGTCGAGTGTCTTTTGAGACCAGGAAATAAAACAGTGTCTTTGAGACACACAGTGTGTGTGTGTGTGTGTGTGTGTGTGTGTGTGTGTGTGTGTGTGTGTGTGTGTGTGTGTGTGTGTGTGTGTGTGTGCGTGTGTACGTGTGCGTGCGTATGCTCTTACCTGAACATGTAGTCCATCTCATAGAGTCCTGGGTTGAGACATTGCCTCCCCAACCGCTGAAGTTCTGACATTTCCACAGCTGATCCTCAGTACCGTCACAGCTCACCTCATTGATCCAGACCTGATCAGTTATATTAGGTTTATGAGGCTTCATTTGGTGGGATGGTCTGCTCACAGCCTGTCCACAGCCGATGCTCCTACACACCACGTCTTTATTGTTCTTGTTCCAGTTGTCGTCTCCAACGATGCCCCATTCATTGTTATGAAATATGTGAATGTAGCCTTCACATGGGTTGGTACCACCTTTAAGGATCAGCCTGTTACCTGCATGATTACACTTTATGTTAATATAGATACTTAACTCAATGCTCTTCAAAGAACAGTAGTTTACAGTAGTTTAATGCCGTTTAATTTCACACACACGCGCGCACACACACACACACACACACACACACACACACACACACACACACACACACACACACACACACACACACACACACACACACACACACACACACACACACACACACACACACACACACACACCATCTCCCTTGTGTAATCCGCATATCTCAAGAACTGTCTTTGACTTGATTGACTTAAAACTTGTTGTGCATATCCAAAGGGACTCTATGAAACTGCAAATCTCAATTATAGACTAGATTAATCTACAAGCAAAGCTGTAAACCTATATTTTCACATAAGGAACAAACAAACAAACATTATAATTAAAGCCTCATACATGGTGCTAGAATAGCTGAAGTTCAGGAGCAGGACCACACCTCCGATGCAGCTACCTCCACCTCCCATCAAGCCACCTCCAATCGGTTCACCTCCACCCGTGTATATAAAGCCCATCCAACCCCAGGTTCTCCCCCCGTTCTCGCTTTCGTCGCGAGAACACGCAACGGCAACACCAACTCAACAGAAATACGTGACAGTGCAGTGATATACACAATTACTCGGCCGGCGGCCCATTCATCCCGTCTCACCTTAAACCGTTTCCTCCTCTCTATACCCATCAGTCGTATCTTCAGATTAAGTCGCAGGCCAGGTATAGATAAATCCATGGAAGGAAGGAATGCGTTCTCCCCGTTCCTGTCATCTGTCACGGCGTTCCAAACACCGGCGCTTCAAACAATTACTCCTCGTATGGTTCGTATCGTCCCAGGTTAATCTCTTTTCAACCTAACCGCTCTATCCATGTTTAATAATGAAATACAGTACGGGGAGTCATGCACCGAGATGCCAGCACCCCGGCTGCCCACCCCAGTTCGCAGAAGCAGTCACTACAGTATGAGGAGCCATGCACCGAGATGCAAACACCCCGGCCGATCATCTCAGTCTACGGAAGCAGTCCACTACAGCACGGGGAGCCAGGCACTGAGATGCCACTACCCCCCGCCGTTCATCTCAGCCCTCGGCCCAGAGTTCCTCCTCTCCCGGCACAGCGTGCCTCTCCTCCCAGCCAGTGTCGTCTCCCTCGGCACAGCGTGCCTCTCCCCCGGGCCAGTGTCGTCTCCTCAGCACAGAGTGCCTCTCCTCCTGGGCCAGTGTCGTCTCCCTCGGCACAGCGTGCCTCTCCCCCGGGCCAGTGTCGTCTCCTCAGCACAGAGTGCCTCTCCTCCTGGGCCAGTGTCGTCTCCTCAGCACAGAGTGCCTCTCCTCCTGGGCCAGTGTCGTCTCCCTCGGCACAGCGTGCCTCTCCCCCGGGCCAGTGTCGTCTCCTCAGCACAGCGTGCCTCTCCTCCTGGGCCAGTGTCGTCTCCCTCGGCACAGCGTGCCTCTCCTCCTGGGCCAGTGTCGTCTCCCTCGGCACAGCGTGCCTCTCCTCCTGGGCCAGTGTCGTCTCCCTCGGCACAGCGTGCCTCTCCTCCTGGGCCAGTGTCGTCTCCCTCGGCACAGCGTGCCTCTCCTCCTGGGCCAGTGTCGTCTCCCTCGGCACAGCGTGCCTCTCCTCCTGGGCCAGTGTCGTCTCCCTCGGCACTGTGTGCCTCTCCTCCTGGGCCAGTGTCGTCTCCCTCGGCACAGCGTGCCTCTCCTCCTGGGCCAGTGTCGTCTCCCTCGGCACAGCGTGCCTCTCCTCCTGGGCCAGTGTCGTCTCCCTCGGCACTGTGTGCCTCTCCTCCTGGGCCAGTGTCGTCTCCCTCGGCACAGCGTGCCTCTCCTCCTGGGCCAGTGTCGTCTCCCTCGGCACAGCGTGCCTCTCCTCCTGGGCCAGTGTCGTCTCCCTCGGCACAGCGTGCCTCTCCTCCTGGGCCAGTGTCGTCTCCCTCGGCACAGCGTGCCTCTCCTCCTGGGCCAGTGTCGTCTCCCTCGGCACAGCGTGCCTCTCCTCCTGGGCCAGTGTCGTCTCCCTCGGCACAGAGTGCCTCTCCCCCGGGCCAGTGTCGTTTCCCTCGGCACAGCGTGCCTCTCCTCCCAGCCAGTGTCGTCTCCCCCGGCACAGCGTGCCTCTCCCCCGGGCCAGTGTCGTCTCCCCCGGCACAGCGCGCCTCTCTCCTCCGGGCCAGCATCATCTTCCTCGGCACGTGTGCCTCCCTCCTCCAGGCTAGCGTCGTCCCCCTCGGCACAGCGTGCCTCCCTTCTCCCGGGTCAGTGTCGTCCCCCTCCTCCGGGCCAGCGTCATACCCCTTGGCACAGCGCGCCTCTCCTCCGGGTCAGCGTCGTCTCCCTCAGCACAACACTCCTCTCTCCCTCTGTGCAGCGTGCCTTCCCCCCTCCCAGGATCACCTGGACCCATCACCTCAAGCAGGTCCTACCAGATGCTCATCGGGACCCGACGCCTACAGGCTACGCCCCAAGCATCCGACACCACACTCCAACGCCACTTGGACCCATCACCTCCAGGTTATTTCCCAAGCCTCTGATGCCGCTCGCCCACCGTAACCATCACCTCCAGGTTGTCCCTCCAACAGCTTCATCCCACGTTCATTGGATCCTTCACCATCTGGTATCCCCCACGCCGTGGTCCGATGCTCATTTGGACCCGTCTCCCCCGCCCCAAACCCTCATCTACCCCAGCCACACCAAGATCCACGAAGATCACCCCACCCACCTGCAAGACATTAACCCGTCCACAGAAGCCGTTCTTTATGCCGATTTTGGGGTCTCTACAGCACCAGATGGTCTGCCGCCGGACGAACCCCGGAGCTTGCAGGAGCCACGAATGGTCTCACCAATCAATCCCAATCCACCCGGACAACACAGCCGTCGTCAATATCGTCGCCACAGGCCGCTCCCACTCCATTTATCGTGCCATTCACGGGCCATCTCATCTGGCACCCAGGTTCCCATCAGTTCCTCCCCCACGTCGCTCACGTTCCGGTCATTCCATGCCTTCACCGACACCAAGTTCAGACGTTGCGCCTCTCCATGCAGGCCCTGATCCAACCCCAGTTCCCCACATCCGGCGCCGACATTCAACGTGGAAACCTCGCCTTTCTCCAGTCTCTCCACTCCTCCCGGATCCACATCATCAACAGTCGAGTCAGCTCGGCAGAACTTCGCCACTCCCATAACCAAACCAACCCATCGTCGCCACCATCCAACCTCATCTCCATCGACCTCCATCGTCGCCTGCCCCTCGCCACAGACCTTCCGGTCACACGCATACGAACTCTCCACTCAGGATACCGCTCCCCCCCTCGCCAGTCGAACCCCAGGTCGACTACATCAAACACTCAAGACTATCCTAACCTCAAGCTAAGCTCACCCGTCCTCTTCCCCGGAAACCAGTCGATCCCGAACCCTCCAAATTGCTCTAGAATTCTCATCCTACTCCCTCTAACATCCCTCCTAACAGATCCCTAAGGGGGGTCTGACGTGCCGGGAGCAGGCCGGATCCCCGAAGCTTTCCCACCTCGGCTCAAATCCCAGACGCCGCCGATGGCCCGTCGTGGGCCATCACCCTGCTGTCGTATTCATAGCCATGCCCTTCCTTCCTGTTTTCAATAAATGGTTAAATGTTTCCATTGGTGGTGTGGTCCTTGATAGTGAAGTGAATATAATGTGTGCAGATGATGTGACATGATGACCCACTGTAGACCATTATGTGTCATCATCTCACCTGTCACTTCCATCCAGCTCTCTGGTGACTGTCCACGGCCAGAGATGTGACACTTGTACAATCCTTCATCAGATTTGTGAACACTGTGGATGGTCATGATTCCTGTAGGCTCAGTCCTGATGAGGGATCCGTCTTTATAGAAATCAGCTGAATGGACGTAGGAGGATGGACGAGGATAAGTCCTGTGTTTGGACAAACAGCAGAGTCTGACATCACTTCCCTCCTTCACAGGAAGTACAGGACTCTCCAGGATCACATGTCCATCTAGAAAAAAAGAGAGCAAAAAAGAGAAAATGTATTAAATTAAAATATAGCTGGGATAGGATACAACTGTGATTTCAGATAAGGGTCTATAGATTGTGTGTAGAACGTTTAACTAAAATAAAATAAAACTGGATGCGTATGGACCTTTGAGTACTAAACAGTTTCCTGTAGCCTAATGATGGCCTCTAATTTAGGAGTAATCTTACCACTAATAATTACATTAAACTATCTTACACACAATATGTTGGCTATACGTCTACTATATGTTTACTAGATGTAGTCAATATGTTGGCTATATGTCTAATTATGTTTACTAGATGTAGTCAATATGTTGGCTATGTCATACTATACATCTATAGATGTAGTTATACATTGTTTATAAATAATACATTGATGTACAGTTGCAATCAATACATTGATGTATAGTTATTCTATCGATTGTACCTGATACAATCAATACATTGATGTATAGTTATTCTATAGATTGTACCTGAGACTGTAATGTTGATGGATCTGCTGACTTCTCCTGACTCAGACTCACACCAATAACGTCCACTGTCCCCAGGAGAGGGATGATGATATGACCATATGTAACAGACTGGTCCTACACAGAGTCACAATGAAAAGAAAGAGATTCAGTTAAAAGTCATCCATCCATCCATCCATCCATCCCTCCCTCCCTCCATCCCTCCATCCATCCCTCCCTCCCTCCCTCCCTCCCTCCATCCATCCCTCCATCTATCCCTCCCTCCATCCATCCCTCCATCTATCCCTCCATCCATCCATCCCTCCCTCCCTCCCTCCCTCCATCCCTCCCTCCATCCCTCCCTCCATCTATCCCTCCATCCCTCCCTCCCTCCATCTAATCCCTCCATCCCTCCCTCCCTCCCTCCATCCCTCCATCCCTCCCTCCCTCCCTCCCTCCCTCCCTCCCTCCCTCCCTCCCTCCCTCCATCCCTCCCTCCCTCCCTCCCTCCCTCCCTCCCTCCCTCCATCCCTCCATCCCTCCATCCCTCCCTCCCTCCATCCATCCCTCCCTCCATCCCTCCCTCCCTCCCTCCATCCCTCCATCCCTCCCTCCCTCCATCCCTCCATCCATACGTGTCCAGGTGTCTCCCCAGTCCTCTCCACAGGTTCCACTAGGTTTCTTAGGGTTCGAGGGGTTTTCTCTCTCTCCGGTGAGTCTTCTCATAGTCCAAGTCCACTGCGTCACAGAGCTCTCTGCTTCAACACAGCTCAGTCTGATGGTCTCATCCTGAAAGAACTGAGATCTATCAGTAGTACCTGTAGTATAAGGATCGACCATCAGAGACACTGGGGGGGAGAGAGAGACAGAGAGAGAGAGAGAGAGAGAGAGAGAGAAGAGATATGTTAAATGGAAAACCAACACATTGTGACAGCTGTCATCAAACAGGTGATGAGTGACAGCTGTCATCAAACAGGTGATGAGTGACAGCTGTCATCAAACAGTCGGCACAGATCGGCACAGAAGGCGTACTCTGTATTTGGTCTGCTCTTTTTTTCCCTCCCTCTGTGCTGAAAATAAGCGATCTACAAGCTCAGTAGAAATAAGCGATCTACAAGCTCAGTAGAAATAAGCGATCTACAAGCTCAGTAGAAATAAGCGATCTACATGCTCAGCAGAGCTGCTATTTCCTGGCTAATGTTCCCCTCAGAGATGGGATGCTCTGGTTCAAGTTGTTCTAATGTTGCGTAGCATAACAGTGACATCACTGTCCAATCCTTGGTATACCTTTACCGTTGATGTGTGCTCAGCGAGCAGCAGCAACAACAACAAGCTGTACGATAGTTTGTCTCGTGCTAATGAAACAAAACGCTACACGGCGACGGTAGAGGATTAGCAGTGGTGGAAAAACTACTCAATTGTTTTACTTAAGTAAAAGTACCAATACTGCAACTACTTCGTTACAAGTAAAAGTACAGAATTGAAAATGTACTTGAGTAAAAGTGCAAAAGTATCGGCATCAAAATGTACTTAAAGTACTAAAAGTAAAAGTATTCATATTGCAGAATGTCCCATTTCACAAGTTCAAAATGTGTAGAAAATCTACTGAAAATAGCTGTTTTGCTACGACAGTATATAATAATGCAATGTGGCCCTCTGGAGTGAGTGTGCAGGAAATATATTGGCCCTCGCCATCGTCAACGTTGCCCACACCTGATCTAGTGGAATGGGTTTGTAAATCCCTTTCTGACTAAGAGTAACTGTGTAGATAAGTTAGCCACAGTTCACTTAATTGAGTTTATAATGTTACAGGGTTAGGGTTGGGGTGTGTACCCCATAGCCATGATTGGCCGGTCAGATTAAAAGGTGAGGACGCCAAAAGTGATTGGCCGGAATGTGATGATGTATGATTATAAGAGCGCCCCTCACTTCACACTGGTGTGATTTTTTTGTCCAATGTAGTTAAATCCCATGTAAATCCCATGTGTCTTCTACTTGCTCTCCCAGACGGCCGCATTGTAAATGTCAAACGTAAAAGTGTATTCCACTTGCCCACGGTTTGCTGCCAGGAAGAATATTGTTGTGTTGTGGACTGTGCATCCCTTGTGAATACATGACGTGCATTCACAAGGCCCCCCGTCCCCTCCCCTATACCGCCACCTCTTCTTTGTTTTTCTGAGATGTAAGGAGAGGGAGATATATATCGTGGCGACGTGACCCAAGTTTCTGCGGCCTGTGCACTCTCAGCACTTGTGCCTGTACCTGTACCAGCTGTAGCAATGACCATAAAGCCTGATTCTGATTCCAAGGTGGACACTTTCTAAGATCTGGGATCCATATTTAGTTTATATTGGACCTACGCTGTCTGCCACGCTGTGCTTGGGGGATTTACATACGAGCCTTAGCCTTAAAAAATTATCACACCCGTGTGAAGTGAGGGGCGTCATGTCCAGGGGGTGCACTTGTACATCAAGCTGCCTCACGCTACAGAAACTATGGGCCCCATGGCTCGGCAAGGCTACTTACTACTGGGTGGCTGACAGCGTGGATATGTACCAACGTTGAATTTATCAGCGGTTACGGAGCACCTGAAACCAACCTGTGGTTTATCTGTTGAAGTCCATTTATCAGAAACACAGCCCACGCCATGACCACACGCTCCATCTAGACAGGAAATGTTTATATCACCCCGTTGGCTTTTAGATGTGAGATAATGAACTGCTGACTGCACGTGTTGCTCGTTTACTCTAACAACATTATAAACTCAGTTAAGTGAACTGTGGCTAACTATAGCTTATTATCTACACAATTACTTTTAGTCATAAAGGGTTTTACAAACCCATTCCACTAGATTTCACAGACCCAATTCATTCAACAAATTATAAAATCAGACGCGTGTGCGCGCGTGCGTGTGCGTGTGTGCGCGCGTGTGTAATAGGTCATCGATGATGGGAAATCCAAGCTAATAGAAACTGCAGGCTTTCTATCCCTGAAAAGCTTTTTCATGGCTCTTACAAGCATTGATATGATATAATTTATGACCATATCGGCTTGACTCTGTGGCGAAACACAGGTTAAGGCACATGCATGGCCGGTTTAACACTCACCCGTGGCTCCCGACATGCGTTGCCGGTTAAGACAGTGACAGGAAAGTGAACATTGCACATGCACACGCACACGCACACACACACACACACACACACACACACACACACACACACACACACACACACACACACACACACACACACACACACACACACACACACACACACACACACACACAGTTTAAAGGAGGACATTTCATAGACATCAGAGTCACAAAGCACTTCACAGCAATGGAAGCAAAACATGATAGGTCTTAGTGTGGTGGAATTGAATGCGGGAGTGGCCAGCATGGAGACACAGTCTGTGTGTGGAGACACAGGCTGTGACAGTGACAGGGATCCCCCAGGAGGAAGTCACTAATGTTGCTCTGGAGAGGGAGGTCTGGAGCTCTCTGGTGGAACTGTTGCCCCCACGACCAGACTACGGATAAGCGTTTGAAGATGGATGGATGGGCCTGGGCCATGGCTCAATGGTCCAGGCACCTTGGCTGGTAATCCAATCTGGCAGTGTGCCGCGGGTTTGACTCCCGATCCCGACAGCCTTTACTGCATGTCTTCCCCCCATCTCTCTCCTCATTTCCTGTCAGCCTACTGTCTGTCCCTCCATAAAAAATGGCAATGGCAAAAGCCACAAAAGAAACTGCCTAACAATGATGTCACTTTACTTACTTACTTTATTCGTTTATTTGGACAGGACAATGCATATTAATGGCCGTCACATGGACGTAAATACACCGGATATAGCACAGTTGCTAATTTTCATCCGCAGTCCTCACAAGAAACACAAAACGGAAAACAGACAGGCAAACAGTGGAACATAGGAAAAGTGGTGAAGTGTTCCTTTAAGTTTAGACCACCACTTTAACACTGTAAACTTGACCCTAACATCACCACTTTAAAGGGATAGTTAGTAGTTTTTGAACTTAAGCTGTTTGAAATACTACCAACTAGAAAAAGTGCCCTTCTGGGCACAGGTCTCCACCAGGTTATCCACAGATCCGTGCAGTTAGAGGTAAAAACACTTTTCGGCCAGTTATAGCGCCACCTTGAGGCTGAGTTGAAATTGTTCATGTGGCATTTTGTCCTCGGCCTAGTGGGAATGTGGGTGCACAATTTCACGGAAATCACGCGATGTGTTGATGATTTGCAGCATTTTGTTTGAAACTGAGCACTCCTGTGAACTTTGGAAGCCAATGTTAACCAATCAGGATGGAGTGTGAGAAATCTGAAAGACCGGTTTGGTTGAATGGCTCTAGAGAGACTGTGTACCAATTTGCGTGATGTTTGGACAAAATCTGTAGGTGTGATGTGCAAAAACCTGTTTTGCACAAAGCGGCCTCCTGGTGGCGCTATAACAGGCCGTTGTGGAAAGTTTGGGGCAGAGGTTCATCGTTGGCATCCAGGGAGTGTGTGTGCAAAATTTGACATCGACCGGGTTAACGGTGGCCGAGATTAGCTGCTCACGGACGGACGGACACACACACACACACACACACACACGGACGGACACACGGACGGACGGAGTGCAAAACATACTCTCCCCCCATGCCTTCGGCCTGGTGGAGACAATTAATATAGTGGTTGCAACTGTAGGCTATTAATTGATTGCCCGAGTCCCGTGGTGGGAGTTCTGCTCTGGTTTTGGTGAAATATTAAGTAGTTCCGGTCATTAATAATAATAATAATATAGTGCAACTATCGTTAATTTTTTATCCCTCTATCACACGGAACTATACTTTTTGTGTCCATATCACGCCCAAAACATAGTTCCATGTGATTAGAGGGGTCAAAGTTGAACGAAAGTTGCGATAATATTTTTGTAATTGGTCAACAATACAAATGACGCTGCAGGTTTTGTGGATTAATTTACTTTTAATGCGTGGCCCCAGTTTCCCCCCAGTTTAAACTTAACCCTAACACCACCACTTTAACACTGTAAACTTAACCCTAACACCACCACTTTAACACTGTAAACTTAACCCTAACACCACCACTTTAACACTGTAAATTTAACCCTAACACCACCACTTTAACACTGTAAACCAGTGGTTTTCAACCCTTTTCACATCAAGGTCCATTATTTATTCTGCATTTCAGCCACGTCACTGACGTCACACACCATTTGATGACATTTAGCCTCTCACAACCAAACATTGTGACACAGATTTTGGCCACAATTCCAAGCTGTATATTGATGTTGGTGCCATTAGTAGAGATAACAGGCAAATGTTGAACAATTCTTCCACATTCCACTAATTGTATAGACTTCTTGTAAATTACATAAGTAATGCAGATGTTTAACAATAATTTATCTCTAGAGAGAGTTCATTATCTATAAGGGTTCATTTGGTTACCAACTCTCCATCATTTAAAGGACAACCAAGGTTCATGTTTTAGGTTGTTATTAGAGAAAGTAAAAGATGAGTGTTCTTTTTTTTCCATTTGCTGCTTTCTTTTGTTTTAGGGATTTTAGCAGTTTTTGACAGGGGGGCGGGGGCATTCGAGCATGGGGCTAAATATGTATTTTTTTACAAAATATTATGGAGATTTATTATTTTATTATTTACTATAGCCCTAATAAACCCCAAGAAATTACATCTGGCCACAAAAGATCACAGGATCTACTGAATGTGACGGTAGACTACTGGGGGGAAGCCACACTGTGTGTCATAGGCTCAATGTCAGTTTGACACATTCAGTAGATCTCGTGATGTTTTGTGGCCAGATGAAATTTCCAGGGGTTTATTAGAACTATAGTAAATAATAAAAAAATAAATCGCTATAAAATGTTGTAAAAAAATACATATTTAGTCCCATGCTCGAATGCCCCCACCCCCCTGTCAAAAACAGCTAAAATCCCTAAAACAAAAGAAAGCAGCAAATGAAAAAAAAAAGAACACTCATCTTATAGTTTCTCTAATAACAACCTAAAACATGAACCTTGGTTGAAAAAAACGAAAGTTGTCCTTTAACCGGGGACTATACCTGGAACCCCCTCAAGGACAAAAAATGTCTTTGAGGGCACACGCGGCGGCGGTGGCTCAGGGGTAGAGTGCCTGGATGGTAACCATAAGGTTGCCAGTTCGAACCCGGGCTCCCCCAGAGTTACTGTCGAAGTGTCCTTGAGCAAGACACTGAACCCCAAATTGCTCCCGATGTGCTAGTTGGTGCCTTGCATGGTTTCCGCTGCCATCGGTGTATGAATGGGTGAATGTAATGCACAATCTCTGTAAAGCGCCTTGGATAAAGGCGCTATATAAATGCACCATTTACCACACAAAATGTGTAACTGATACAAATACTGTGTAAAATCTGTAAATAAATAAAATGTAGGCCTATACTAAGGCTAGTACGGTAAGATTCTCAACTCTGAGCTAGAGAATCCCTGCTTGCCAGCTCAAGAAATCCGGCATTCAGTTAGTCATCATTTAGGGCTGGACTGAGACAAAAATTCGGCCCGGATATTTTCGCGGAATTTGGCCCAGACTGGCCCACCACGACAACCAGCGTGCAGACTGCAGATACTCTACTGACTTTTCGGGGTCGAGGCCCATTAAAATACTTGTAATACAAGCCCTTAACACCACCACATTTACAGTAGGCCTACAACAAACATGACACACAACGAACAGACTACTTTAACATTTGGCCACAGACCGACCGGCCCACCAGGCATATGCCTGGTACGTCCTATGGCCAGTCCATCCATTAGTAAAGGTGCAAAAGTACCAACGTAAAAGTTTGTTTTCAACATTCATCAGACATTATCTTTTTTTAAAGATGGCATCATTGTGCTGTGAGCTTGTAGATTGGTAATCCTCTAATTATTAAAGGATTACCAATCTCTTAGAGTCTAATAGATGCTTACCTGGTTAATGTATGTATGCTTTGCAATAATAATCTAAATCTACATATAGCCTAATTGTAACATTTCTCTTTTTAGAATAACTGTAGGTTATGGAAGTAAAAAGTATCAAAGTTCCGTCTGAGATGTACTGTAGTGGAGTAGAAGGTATAGTGAACAATAGAGATAGTGAAGCAGCACGTGAAAATAGCTCCACATGGTAGTTAAATGTGACCAGATTTGACTGAGATCCTGCTATCGCGCAAATTCCAGCTTTTCAGGTGAAAACTAAAACTGGTGGGTCAAACTGAACAACCAATGTCAATTTGAAGCTATGATTCCCTGCTTTTAAAAAAATCGAAAATTCTAAAAGATCCAATGGCAGTCCCTCAGTCAAATTTGGTCACAAATGTTAAATAAGGTGTGTCACTCACCCTGTGATGTCACCAGGGCGGCTCCATAGGCGTAGAGCAGCAACAGGAAGGGGAGGGGCCACATGCTCGCCGTGGGTGCTGACTTCACAATGACACACGAGAATATGTGCTCTGCTTATATGATGGGTTGGCTCCACCCACTGATCATCTGATTGGTTCATTTAGATCACTGTGACTCTGAGAGTGTAACACATGGAACCAAATGGACCCTTACGGGTCTGACTCTGAGTTAGCCCTGTAAACATGACTCTCGTATTCATACGAGAGTCATGACGCAACTTCACCCTGGTTTTTGCAGACGCTACATTTACAAATAATTAAAATATATAAACATTCGCATTTCAAATATAAAGTACTCACAAAGTGTCCCACGGGTGTTAGTTAGTAGCAGCGCCAGCGATTAGAATTTCTGCATCCCGCGTTGTTTAATAAAAAGCATTTTTATCCGAGGTGTTATTTTGCCATTGGCTTTCAACTACGCGCCCCTATCGGTCGGGAGGAGGGTGGCACTCGGTGTGTTCGATATAGGTACGCTGACCGCCCTGCCAATACAGACTAATAGGCGAGTGCGCTCCCGGTGTGCAACTGTGGATTTCCCAAACGAACCCCGTTTGAAAAAGGTAGCCGGAGAGCTCGGACAAAAATGCTTTTTATTAAAGAACGCGGGACGCAGCAATTCTAATCGCTCGCGCTGCTACTAACTAACACCCGTGGGACACTTTGTGAGTACTTTATATTTGAAATCTGAATGTTTATATATACGGAAATCTTGTAAATGCAGCGACTGCAAAAAACAGGGCAAAGTTACTGCATGACTGTCATGATAATTATCATGGCAGTCATGTTCCAGGGCTAACTCTGAGTGTAACACATGGAACCAAATGGACCAATAAGCCAAATTCCAATACCCAATAACTCGGCCACTCGCTCACTCACACTCGCTCACTCCAGCATGGCAAATGACGGTGAAATTGGTGACCTGCCAAATATGTGACCATCTTGTTCACACAACTATTACATGGAAGTCTTTAAATACATGGCCTAAATACAGTTAGGTTGAACTCTGCTAATGAAGGTACATAGGACACATTTACATTATGTGATTGTCTACACGGTTGTCACATATTTCAGCAGGTCACCAATTCCACCATAACACCACCTTGCTGGAGTGACTGAGTGCGAGTGAGCGAGTAGCCGAGATTATGGGTATTGGAATTTGGCTTTAGGCCCTTTCTGAAACCAGTCCCTTGACTTGAAGTGCTCTCGGGAGGTTTGATTGATTGAATTGATTGATTGAAATATTTATTAACAGTTTGTAGAATTTACAGTACATTTTAAGCACAAACTCAATACAAAGACTGTTAACTGTGAGTGGACGACCCAATTAAGCATTACACTTGTTTACAACAGGGTCCACATTGTTCAATTCATCAAAACATTTAGAGACATACAAATAGACACTTCTATGTAGCTAAAGAACAGAACAGGAATTCATCATATAGGAAGCAAAAAGATACATATACAGTGAGGGGAAATGGGGTGGGGGGGGGGGGATTCAGATTTTACAGAGGCCAGTTTCGAATTGCAGCCATCCGTAGGTGCCCTTTGAGAGCGGTTTTGAAGGAGTCAAGGGATTCACATGTCTTAATGACTGTTGGTAGGGCGTTCCACATTTTGGTGGCATAGGAGCGAAAATAATTTAGTCCCTTGTTTGTGCCGAATCTGGGTTGTACATGGTTTGTTGTACTCCCTCTGGTGTTGTGGGTGTGGACTTCGTTTACACTAAGGAAGTATTTAGACAGGTACATGGGTATCTTGGTGGTGTATCGAATCTTGTGGACCAGACCCATTGCAAGATGCTGTACTCTGTCGTCGACCCTAAGCCATCCCAGCCTGTCAAAGTGGGCAGGGGTGAGGTGGGTTCGGGGGGTGAGGCCAAGTAGGAGCCTGACCAGTTTGTTTTGGGAGGTCTGGAGCCTTGTTTTAAGGGCCTTTGAGGTGCTGTGGTACCAAGAGGTGGATGCATAGTCAAAGAAACCTTGTACGAGGGCTCCTGTTAAGGTCTTCAAGGTGTTTTTGCTGACCAGTGAGGAGATCCTGTAAAGGAATCTTGTTCTTTGATTGACTTTTTTGATTACGTTGGTGGCCATCTTATCACCGGAAAGATTGGCCTCCAGGATGGAACCTAGGTAGGTAATTTGATCTTTTCGTGTGATAATATTGTCACCCACTCTAACCAAGAAGCCATCTGCCTTGCTGAGATTACTATTTGATCCGAAGAGGATGGATTCAGTTTTTCCCAGGTGTAAGGATAGTTTGTTATCAGCGAGCCAGGTGCAGATTCTACCGAGTTCAGAGCTGAGGGTCTTTTCAACCTGCAGTTTGTTCCTGTCCGAGACCAGCAGTGCTGAGTCATCTGCGAACAGGAACAAGTTGCAGTCACAAGCTGAAGTCATGTCGTTAACATATATTAGGAACAGTAAAGGCCCTAGTATGCTTCCTTGTGGGACGCCACAGCTCACTGGGAGGGGAGGGGACAGTGTTCCGTTCACCTCCACCATCTGTTCTCTCCCCTCCAGGTAGGATTGCATCCAGCTCACTGATGTGCTATCAAAACCAATAGCTTTAAGCTTGTTAACCAGTATGGAGTGGTTCACGGTGTCAAAAGCCTTTTGGAGGTCCAGCATGACCATGCCGCAGTATTTTCCAGCGTCCACCTCGTGTTTGATGTGGTCGCTCAAATAGAGGAGGCATGTGTCAGTGGAGTGGGATGTTCTGAAACCAGATTGGAACTCGTACAGCAATTTATTAGTGGCAAGATACTTTTCAACCTGTTCATAGACTATTTTTTCCATCACTTTCGAGATGGAGCTTAGAATAGAAATAGGGCGGTAGTTGCCGGGTTCTAATTTACTCCCTTTTTTGTACAAGGGGGTTACTTTGGCCAGTTTAAAATCTTGGGGGACCTGTCCCTGTTTGATGGAGAGGTTAACTATGTGGGTGATGACTGGAGCTATGGAAAAGGCTGAGTCTCTGAGAAATTTGGAGGGGATATTGTCATGGCCAGTGGCCTTGTGGGGTTGGAGGGCACTCAGTTTTTTAAGTACCTCCTCGGTTGTTACCATTGCCATTTTGAAATCATCTTTACAAACACCAAGGTTTTTGTAGAAGGCTTTGATGTGCTCTACACCAAAACGCCCAGAGTGGGAGGGCAGTTTGCTAACCAGCTTTGTTGCAATGTTTGTAAAGAAGATGTTCAGGTGGTTGGCTACATCAAGCTTGTCAGTGATGAGGGTGTTATTCGATTTGATGTTTATGTTAGTAAACCTGGTTTTTAGTTTCTGACCACAGCCTAGTTGGTTGTTTAGTAACTTCCAGAGTTCCCGAGGATTGTTTTTGATTTCCTCGGCTTTATCATTGATAAAGTTACATTTGGCAGATTTGGTCATGGCAATTACACCGTTTCTTAGCTTGTTACACTGGGTTTACACGAGGTTCCCTCGTCAGGAAGTGCCCCTCCAGCTGAATCAAGTTCCCTTGATTAGGGTGCTGGGTTTAAAAAACTGTTTGGAGATACACTCGCCCTCCTTGTGAAGAAACAGGAAACAGACACTATTCGTTGCCATGGTTACCATCATGCAATTGTGTTACCTGTTATTTTGTTTGTACAGTTATATTGCATTGCATCGTGTATGTTTGTGTGACATGTGGATTTCATTAATATGGAAAAAGGAAATACAGCATGACTGTCAAAAATGACATATACATCCATGGTGTTTATAAATCATTGTGTTAAAAGTTGTTTTGTTTGTGTGGTTTCATTTATAGTTTTTCACGGTGGGGTAAATAAAGAGCCCTTGTGAACATCAGTTGGAGCGTTGTCTATTCTGCATCAGATGAAGATTGTTTAGGAGGAGTTTATTTATCATTTATTTGTAGTGGTACTTCCATTTGTAGGTCACTGTTTCCATGCGGACAGAAAGCAGGGCTGCACAAGGCAATCGAGTCTAGTTCGGCACAGACTCGCTCTTGAGGGCTTTATAAGCCACTTCCACTCAAGGCTGCTTGGTTTCGGACAACACTTAATATGGCACAGCCTCGTGTGAACGCGCATATCGAGGGCAAGTGTGTAGGGCGAGTGGCGAGGAGCTGGTTTCAGAAAGGGGGTTACGGGTCTGTGACTCTGAGAGTGTAACACATGGAACCAAATGGACCCTTACAGGTCTGTGACTCTGAGAGTGCAACACATGGAACCAAATGGACCCATATGGGGCCTGTGACTCTGAGAGTGTAACACATGGAACGAAATCAGCAAGGCTATACTTACTTACAATTAAGTAGGACATTTATTTACAGAAAAATAAAAAAGAAGTTGAAAAACAGAGGTTGGCTGACAGCACGGATATGTACCAACGTTGAAGTAGTGATCAGCAGAACGGAGCACGTGAAACCAACCTGTGGTTTATCTGTGGAAGTCCATTTATCTAGCTCCATCTAGACAGGAAATGTTTATATTACCCTGCCTGCCTGATGCAACCATTGGCTTTTAGATGTGAGATAAGAAGCTTTTGACTGCACGCGTTGCTCGTTTACTCAAAGAAAGTATAGAAGTAAAATTTCTTTGCGACTGTCCACACAGATTCATTGACATTTAATTATAAATAAAGGAAACGTGGATTAAATATCAAAAAGACAATTACACTTTATTCAACTGCAATATTAGAAATAGGATGCACCAATAGGGTTAGGGTTAGGAAGATAGACCAATACTTGCACATTGTGGCTTTTCAATATAAGCAATGTCTAAAAGTACAGAAGCATTGGGGTATCTCGCACATACGCACTCGCGCGTGCACGGCATCGCACGCACGCACACACACACACGATTTACTCATATCGCACCAAGTGCTGCGATATGAGCTTGTAGGTCTGCTATTTTCAATCGCTCAGTTCTATATTATTTGGGACATGTTCCATGTCCTACTATGTTATGTTTGGTGGTTGGTGTATAATGAAATGTATCCAGAGTTGCTCACTTTGCTGTCCATTTTGATGGATGTTTAAAGAGCAGATGTTTAAAGTTATTCAGGCTGTTAGCATATTCATTTCAAACAATCTGTTTCACAGGCAAAAATGTGAATTTCACGCACTAATTTATTTACAATAACTCTACAAATGTATAAATAGTATAATAACAGGCAACGGCTAAATACATGCAAACAATGTACATTTCACACAATAAAAGATATTTACAAGTCTCCAGGGCATCAAGGCGTCACTCTAAAGCCCAAACCACACCAAAGGGTCGGGTCGGGACAAAACCTGCAATTACAATTTTACAATTTAGGCATTTAGCAGACGCTCTTAATCCAGAGCAATGAGTTGCACATTAATGCAATGAGTTGCATTAATGTGGTTGACCTTAAAAACAGTCCCGACTCGACCCTTTGGTGTGGTTTGGGCTTTAGTGGCAACTACCCTTCCCGCCGGGGCGAGTTCTGCGACGTCTTGTCCATTGAACCATTGTCCATTGTCTTTTAGGGTGGATGAATCCACCCATAAACCCTAAAAAGGCCTGGGTTCATGGGCATGGCCAGAGGCTGCCCATACACATCTCTCAAAACGTCGTCCCACTTGAAGGTCACCACAGTCTGCCTCGGCTTCCTCCTCGCCACCCTAGCCCTAGGAGGAACGGGTGACTCCTCGCCACCCTAGCCCTAGGAGGAACGGGTGACTCGAGAGACTCAGACTCAGAATCAGGTATGATTAGGAGTCCGATTCTCTCGTGGGTCTCCCGTTGGAACTCCTGCACCTGTGTAGAAAAGAAAATGCGTTGATGCATGATTTTATGCGTTTACATACAGTATACTTATAAATCGTTGCCGTCGGGAGGAAACCACCTAACTCCATTTTTGATTTGATTTTTCTGTATTATATATAAATCAGTGCTATTGAACTAGCATATTGAATTCTAGCTATTGACGCTAGAATTACGTCTGTGAGTCATTTTGAAAATATTGAACCAATGGAAAGTAGTAAAAGAAAACGCTTTGGACAAAACCTCTCGACTCCATTGGACCCTCAAACTGTATGCTAAAGCAACTAACTCCACCACCTCTCCCCCTCTCATGCAAGTAATTGATAATATATAAAGTCACTCACAACGCCAACTGATGAGGCAGTATTGCTGTTTTCAAAATATAAGGTTTTCTTAATTTCCTCATCATCATCATTTATTTAACTCACGACCATGATCACATGGTTTGGAGCACAGATTCATAAAAGTATACAATCGAAAGTATACAATACATTACAGATTACACGATATACATAGACATATCGGAAGGCTTTCCCTATTTATACAGTGGAAGAACATTTTTCAGAAAAGCACCCAATTTATAGATTACTTTTTGTTTTTCAGATTTTAGTAATGCAATTAGTTTAAACATAGAAGGGTAGGTAAAAAAAATAAAGTGGCAGGTATTTTTGCCTGAAATTCATAATGCCAGTATTCTTACATTCCAACAAAACATGATACTCATCTCCAATTCTGGCTTCATTACATAGGTTACAAATCCTCTGATTTCTTTCCAATCCTTTATATCTACCGATGACCTTTGGGATTCTTGTGTTGTTTAGCCTAAGGTTGCAAATAGCCTGTCTATACTTACGGTTTTCACATAGAAGGTATTTTTCTAGTTTGAACTCTTGTTTGTATTCAACATAGATGTCACATGATGTCATACTATTGAGTTCACTTTGCCACTTTAGCAAAAACTGGTCTTTCAACCTTTGTTCAACAGTTCGCTTCAACCAGTCAATGTTATTAAATTTCTGGGCCAACCAAATGTAAGACATACCACAGTCATCCAGTATTTTCTTCACCTGTGCAACCCAAGGTGACACATGGGCACCTGTGTTGAACAGGTTAAGCAGACAGTCGTACATTATTCGACTCAGTTTACTCTCTTTTCCTTCGATCAACCGGGCCCAGTACCCGATAAGTCTCTTTTTAACAGCGATATAAATTGGGTACCTTCCCAGCTCACCATACACCCTATTACTACAGGTAGTCGTTTTAACTTTTAGGATATACTTGAGAAATTTCAGATGTAACTTTTCTAGTTTTTTGAACCCCCAGATTTCACATGTGTACAGCATGACTGGTGAGACCAATTTGTCGAAGAGATCCAATGCAACATTTACTGGTAAATCAAATGATCTACATTTACTAAGGAGGGAGTACATGGCACGTGAGGCCTGCTTGTGTAATTCTTCGATAGCAATCTTAAATGATCCATTATAGTTCAGAATAACTCCAAGGTATTTGAAACTATGGACAAGCTCTAGGTTGACTCCATTACAGACAAACTTTAGTTTGCCGATATCAGCTTTTCTACATCCAAAGACTGTGACCTTTGTTTTATCACTATTGATTTTCAATTTCCATTTTTCACAAAAACCACACATCAGGTCTATTGCCTTCTGCAATCCCTCCTTTGTATTTGACATTGACTTTGTATATGACTGCGTATAATAATACCAAAAGCTGGAAATAGCTATCGATAAGTTGGTCGTCATAATTAATAGACTGGCAGCCTTTGTGAATAAGGTAATCCTCCAGGTCATTGATAAACAGTGAGAACAGTAATGGCGACAGGTTTTCCCCCTGTCTTACTCCAGCTAAACTTACAAAGAAATCTGATTTCATGCCATTAACAAAAACACACGATTTAACGTTTTTATACATATTCATTACTATATCCATAAATTTACCTTTGATGCTTACTTTAGATAGTTTATACCAAAGGGCATCCCTCCAGACTGTATCAAATGCCTTACTGTAGTCTATAAAGGAACAGAATAATCTCTTCTTTTTAAAGCAAAATAATTCAACAATGTGCTTCAGGAGGAAAATATGGTCACTGGTGGAGTAATTCTTTCTAAAGCCTGCCTGGGTTTCCCTCAAGATAGAATTGTCTTCACAGAAGTTTAGCAGCCTTGCATTAAGTACATTTGAGAACAATTTACCCATGCGACTCAGAAGCGTGATCCCTCTATAGTTACAGTCGGCAGTATTGCCTTTCTTGAAAATTGGTATGATCATGCCAAGTGTCCAAACTTCAGGGAAGATACCAGAGTCAAGGATCTTGTTAAACAGGGCTGTATTTAGTGGCATAAAAATGCTTGCTGTACATTTGATATACTCATTTAAGATTTGATCAATACCTGCTGCCTTGCCCGATTTTAATTTTGAGATAACCTCGTTGATTTCCTGATCTGTGAATCTAGCATTCAGAGCACTGTCGTCATGGTTGAGTGTTTCAAAATCAACCTCTGGCATCTGATTCATTTGCACATCCCAGTCAGAAAGACTCTTGAAGTGTTCATAGAGCTCCTCTGGTGGGATTGGGCATTGCTCCTTATTTCTGCCGGGGCCACTAAGCATCTTCCAGAAAAGCTTTGGGTTTTTAGACTTTACACTTAGCAGCTCCTTATTAAACGAGTTTCTATATTCTTTCTGGGATTTAAACAGCTCTTTCTTGTATTCTTTACTATTTAACCTTACATTTCTGGTAGTTACTTCATTTTTATGTAATTTGTGCATTCTCTTTGCTTTAAGATATAATTTCCTTTTTTGACAACACTCTTTGTTAAACCATACTGCTTTTTTATTTTGTTTCTTTGCATTTCTATGTCTATCCATTCTTTTAGGGAATGTGACTGCTGCGCTATTAATCATTAAATTACAGGTTTCTTATCAACTGATAGGTTATCTTGGTCAATTAATAGTTTATTCAATTTATCAAGCTGAATGTGTTTTATGTACTCGTCTGCCTTGAGTGGATCCCATTTACCTATTTGTTGATTTTCGCTATTTACCTGCTCCGTAGGGCCCTCAACCTGTTGATGGACTCTTTCCATGTTTACCTCCAAGGACACTTCCACCATACAATGCTTGTCAGAAAACAGTGGGTCAAAATCATGTACACAGAAGCCTCTGGCCTGGCTCAAAATGAAAGGAGAATCTATCATATAATCAATGACACTGTTTTCTACTGTAGTTACTTTTCCAAAATGTATGTCATCCCCACATCTACCGTTCAGTATACATAATCAAGGTTTCTACATAGGTCTAACAGCGCACTGCCATAATTTCCAACGTCTCTGTGTACATCAGCTGATTTTCTTTGCAAAGGGATGTTAAATAATTCCAGCATTCCCACGTGGCACTCACTTTTACATGCATTCTCATCTGGGTTTTTTTTTTTCATGAAAAATGAACATTTTGGAGTGGTTTCTTCCCGACAGCAGAGCCAGAGATATGCAACCATGCCAGTGTAACTTAACATATTATTAATGAAACTGTACCTGAACTTGAGGGTTAAATGTGACTCTCTTCACAGGCTTCTTGGAGCTGGTGTGACCACGGACTGTCTCCAGAGTGCTGTATCCCTCGTCGTTTACTGCAACCTGGCAGAAGAGAATAGTGTTAATCATTTTAATAAAAGGCGCTATATAAATGCACCATTTACCCAAGTGTAATTTTGCTTTAATGTGTCAAGCATGTCCATTTGACATTAGTAAATACATTCATGAGGAATGAATGGTCGTTTGCTCATATAATTCCTCCAGTGTGGGTCCTGTAGCTGGGAGTGGCAGGATGGCACGATTCATCTTCAGATCAACCTGGAAATTAAACTGATGAGAATATTGTTATTTATTTAGTTCTCCAAGAATAATCTGATTGAAAAAAAAAAAAAAAAAACACACACACACACACACACACACACTTACTTTTGTCCTTCCCCCAGCTCCGTTTCCGTTGCTCTCTGAAGAGAGTCACATTTAACCCTCAAGTTCAGGTACAGTTTCATTAATAATACGTTAGTTACACTGGCATGGTTGCATATCTCTGGCTCTGTTGTCGGGAAGAAACCACATAACTCCAAAAAGTTTCAGGAAAATTTTAAATTTAAAAAATCTGGAAAATAAGAAAACCTTATATATTTTGAAAACAAAGCAATACGGCCTCATCAGTTGGTGTTGTGAGTGTGACTTTATATATTATCAATTACACTCACACACACCCACACACACACACACAGACACACAGACAGAGGAAGCAGCTCGCAGTTAATGTCCTTTTCACATAGTTGCATGGACAGAGCAACAGAAACGGAGCTGGGGGAAGGACAAAAATGCCCGTCTGAATTTATCGTGGGCCTTGGGAAAATATCATTCCATCAGCTTCCATCTTACCTCCTCTGAAGGAATGAAATGTTCTCAATGCCTTCAGATCGAACTGATACCTCGGCTTCTCCCCAGCTTCATGTCCACAGACTTCACATCAGCGTTTCACGTAGTTCCTTCTATCATTCGTCTACCCTTTTTCTGGAGTTCAGCTTCTACCTGTAAAATGACACACAAAATGAGATGATTATAAGATCACACATCATTACAAACAGCAAGTGGCAAAACACAATCAAATATGCTACTGAAAACAATACAGTAAAGTGGACATTGTTACATATACCTTACCCACTTCATACCTACCGTACACAGAAAATGAAGGGTATGTAGTAATGGCAGGAAACATTCTTCTCAACATTACCAGTGGGCAAGCTGGGGGAAGGACAAAAATGCCCGTCTGAATTTATCGTGGGCCTTGAGAAAATATCATTCCATCAGCTTCCATCTTACCTCCTCTGAAGGAATGAAATGTTCTCAATGCCTTCAGATCGAACTGATACCTCGGCTTCTCCCCAGCTTCATGTCCACCTTCATGTCCATAGACTTCACATCAGCGTTTCACGTAGTTCCTTCTATCATTCGTCTACCCTTTTTCTGGAGTTCAGCTTCTACCTGTAAAATGACACACAAAATGAGATGATTATAAGATCACACATCATTACAAACAGCAAGTGGCAAAACACAATCAAATATGCTACTGAAAACAATACAGTAAAGTGGACATTGTTACACATACCTTACCCACTTCATACCTACAGTACACAGAAAATGAAGGGTATGTAGTAATGGCAGGAAACATTCTTCTCAACATTACCAGTGGGCGAGCTGGGGGAAGGACAAAAATGCTTGTCAGAATTTATCGCTGGCCTTGGGAAAATGTCATTCAATCAGCTTTCATCTTACCTCCTCTGATGAAATGAAATGTTCTCAATGCCTCCAGATCGAACTGATACCTCGGCTTCTCCCCAGCTTCATGTCCACAGACTTCACATCAGCGTTTCACATAGTTCCTTCTATCATTCGTCTACCCTTTTTCTGGAGTTCAGCTTCTACCTGTAAAATGACACACAAAATGAGATGATTATAAGATCACACATCATTACAAACAGCAAGTGGCAAAACACAATCAAATATGCTACTGAAACCAATACAGTAAAGTGGACATTGTTACATATACCTTACCCACTACACAGAAAATGAAGGGTATGTAGTAATGGCAGGAAACATTCTTCTCAACATTACCAGTGGGCGAGCTGGGGGAAGGACAAAAATGCCCGTCTGAATTTATCGTGGGCCTTGGGAAAATATCATTCCATCAGCTTCCATCTTACCTCCTCTGAAGGAATGAAATGTTCTCAATGCCTTCAGATCGAACTGATACCTCGGCTTCTCCCCAGCTTCATGTCCACCTTCATGTCCACAGACTTCACATCAGCGTTTCACGTAGTTCCTTCTATCATTCGTCTACCCTTTTTCTGGAGTTCAGCTTCTACCTGTAAAATGACACACAAAATGAGATGATTATAAGATCACACATCATTACAAACAGCAAGTGGCAAAACACAATCAAATATGCTACTGAAAACAATACAGTAAAGTGGACATTGTTACACATACCTTACCCACTTCATACCTACCGTACACAGAAAATGAAGGGTATGTAGTAATGGCAGGAAACATTCTTCTCAACATTACCAGTGGGCGAGCTGGGGGAAGGACAAAAATGCTTGTCAGAATTTATCGCTGGCCTTGGGAAAATGTCATTCCATCAGCTTTCATCTTACCTCCTCTGATGAAATGAAATGTTCTCAATGCCTCCAGATCGAACTGATACCTCGGCTTCTCCCCAGCTTCATGTCCACAGACTTCACATCAGCGTTTCACATAGTTCCTTCTATCATTCGTCTACCCTTTTTCTGGAGTTCAGCTTCTACCTGTAAAATGACACACAAAATGAGATGATTATAAGATCACACATCATTACAAACAGCAAGTGGCAAAACACAATCAAATATGCTACTGAAACCAATACAGTAAAGTGGACATTGTTACATATACCTTACCCACTACACAGAAAATGAAGGGTATGTAGTAATGGCAGGAAACATTCTTCTCAACATTACCAGTGGGCGAGCTGGGGGAAGGACAAAAATGCCCGTCTGAATTTATCGTGGGCCTTGGGAAAATATCATTCCATCAGCTTCCATCTTACCTCCTCTGAAGGAATGAAATGTTCTCAATGCCTTCAGATCGAACTGATACCTCGGCTTCTCCCCAGCTTCATGTCCACCTTCATGTCCACAGACTTCACATCAGCGTTTCACGTAGTTCCTTCTATCATTCGTCTACCCTTTTTCTGGAGTTCAGCTTCTACCTGTAAAATGACACACAAAATGAGATGATTATAAGATCACACATCATTACAAACAGCAAGTGGCAAAACACAATCAAATATGCTACTGAAAACAATACAGTAAAGTGGACATTGTTACACATACCTTACCCACTTCATACCTACCGTACACAGAAAATGAAGGGTATGTAGTAATGGCAGGAAACATTCTTCTCAACATTACCAGTGGGCGAGCTGGGGGAAGGACAAAAATGCTTGTCAGAATTTATCGCTGGCCTTGGGAAAATGTCATTCCATCAGCTTTCATCTTACCTCCTCTGATGAAATGAAATGTTCTCAATGCCTCCAGATCGAACTGATACCTCGGCTTCTCCCCAGCTTCATGTCCACAGACTTCACATCAGCGTTTCACATAGTTCCTTCTATCATTCGTCTACCCTTTTTCTGGAGTTCAGCTTCTACCTGTAAAATGACACACAAAATGAGATGATTATAAGATCACACATCATTACAAACAGCAAGTGGCAAAACACAATCAAATATGCTACTGAAACCAATACAGTAAAGTGGACATTGTTACATATACCTTACCCACTTCATACCTACCGTACACAGAAAATTAAGCATATAGTAATGACAGGAAACATTCTTCTCAACATTACCAGTGGGCGAGCTGGGGGAAGGACAAAAATGCCCGTCTGAATTTATCGTGGGCCTTGGGAAAATATCATTCCATCAGCTTCCATCTTACCTCCTCTGATGGAATAAAATGTTCTCAATGCCTTCAGATCGAACTGATACCTCGGCTTCTCCCCAGCTTCATGTCCACCTTCATGTCCACAGACTTCACATCAGCATATTTCACTTCCTTCTATCATTGGTCTTCCCTTTTTCTGGAGTTCAGACTCTACCTGTAAAATGGCACACACAATGAGATGATTATAAGATCACGCAGTGACATCACAAAGAGCAAGAGCAAACAAAATCAAATATGGTACTGAAAACAATACAGTAAAGTGGACAATGTTGCATATACCTTACCCACTTCAGACCTACCGTACACAGAAAATGAAGCGTTTGTAGTAATGGCAGGAAACATTCTTCTCAACATTACCAGTGGGCGAGCTGGGGGAAGGACAAAAATGCTTGTCAGAATTTATCGCTGGCCTTGGGAAAATGTCATTCCATCAGCTTTCATCTTACCTCCTCTGATGAAATGAAATGTTCTCAATGCCTCCAGATCGAACTGATACCTCGGCTTCTCCCCAGCTTCATGTCCACAGACATCACATCAGCGTTTCACGTAGTTCCTTCTATCATTCGTCTACCCTTTTTCTGGAGTTCAGCTTCTACCTGTAAAATGACACACAAAATGAGATGATTATAAGATCACACATCATTACAAACAGCAAGTGGCAAAACACAATCAAATATGCTACTGAAACCAATACAGTAAAGTGGACATTGTTACATATACCTTACCCACTTCATACCTACCGTACACAGAAAATGAAGGGTATGTAGTAATGGCAGGAAACATTCTTCTCAACATTACCAGTGGGCGAGCTGGGGGAAGGACAAAAATGCCCGTCTGAATTTATCGTGGGCCTTGGGAAAATATCATTCCATCAGCTTCCATCTTACCTCCTCTGAAGGAATGAAATGTTCTCAATGCCTTCAGATCGAACTGATACCTCGGCTTCTCCCCAGCTTCATGTCCACCTTCATGTCCACAGACTTCACATCAGCGTTTCACGTAGTTCCTTCTATCATTCGTCTACCCTTTTTCTGGAGTTCAGCTTCTACCTGTAAAATGACACACAAAATGAGATGATTATAAGATCACACATCATTACAAACAGCAAGTGGCAAAACACAATCAAATATGCTACTGAAAACAATACAGTAAAGTGGACATTGTTACATATATCTTACCCACTTCATACCTACCGAACACAGAAAATGAAGCATATAGTAATGACAGGAAACATTCTTCTCAACATTACCAGTGGGCGAGCTGGGGGAAGGACAAAAATGCCCGTCTGAATTTATCGTGGGCCTTGGGAAAATATCATTCCATCAGCTTCCATCTTACCTCCTCTGATGGAATGAAATGTTCTCAATGCCTTCAGATCGAACTGATACCTCGGCTTCTCCCCAGCTTCATGTCCACCTTCATGTCCACAGACTTCACATCAGCATATTTCACTTCCTTCTATCATTGGTCTTCCTTTTTTCTGTAGTTCAGACTCTACCTGTAAAATGGCACACACAATGAGATGATTATAAGATCACGCAGTGACATCACAAAGAGCAAGAGAAAACAAAATCAAATATGCTACTGAAAACAATACAGTAAAGTGGACAATGTTGCATATACCTTACCCACTTCATACCTACCGTACACAGAAAATGAAGGGTATGTAGTAATGGCAGGAAACATTCTTCTCAACATTACCAGTGGGCGAGCTGGGGGAAGGACAAAAATGCCCGTCTGAATTTATCGTGGGCCTTGGGAAAATATCATTCCATCAGCTTCCATCTTACCTCCTCTGAAGGAATGAAATGTTCTCAATGCCTTCAGATCGAACTGATACCTCGGCTTCTCCCCAGCTTCATGTCCACAGACTTCACATCAGCGTTTCACGTAGTTCCTTCTATCATTCGTCTACCCTTTTTCTGGAGTTCAGCTTCTACCTGTAAAATGACACACAAAATGAGATGATTATAAGATCACACATCATTACAAACAGCAAGTGGCAAAACACAATCAAATATGCTACTGAAAACAATACAGTAAAGTGGACATTGTTACATATACCTTACCCACTTCATACCTACCGTACACAGAAAATGAAGGGTATGTAGTAATGGCAGGAAACATTCTTCTCAACATTACCATTGGGCGAGCTGGGGGAAGGACAAAAATGCTTGTCAGAATTTATCGCTGGCCTTGGGAAAATGTCATTCCATCAGCTTTCATCTTACCTCCTCTGATGAAATGAAATGTTCTCAATGCCTCCAGATCGAACTGATACCTCGGCTTCTCCCCAGCTTCATGTCCACAGACTTCACATCAGCGTTTCACGTAGTTCCTTCTATCATTCGTCTACCCTTTTTCTGGAGTTCAGCTTCTACCTGTAAAATGACACACTAAATGAGATGATTATAAGATCACACATCATTACAAACAGCAAGTGGCAAAACACAATCAAATATGCTACTGAAACCAATACAGTAAAGTGGACATTGTTACATATACCTTACCCACTTCATACCTACCGTACACAGAAAATGAAGGGTATGTAGTAATGGCAGGAAACATTCTTCTCAACATTACCAGTGGGCGAGCTGGGGGAAGGACAAAAATGCCCGTCTGAATTTATCGTGGGCCTTGGGAAAATATCATTCCATCAGCTTCCATCTTACCTCCTCTGAAGGAATGAAATGTTCTCAATGCCTTCAGATCGAACTGATACCTCAGCTTCTCCCCAGCTTCATGTCCACCTTCATGTCCACAGACTACACATCAGCGTTTCACATAGTTCCTTCTATCATTCGTCTACCCTTTTTCTGGAGTTCAGCTTCTACCTGTAAAATGACACACAAAATGAGATGATTATAAGATCACACATCATTACAAACAGCAAGTGGCAAAACACAATCAAATATGCTACTGAAACCAATACAGTAAAGTGGACATTGTTACATATACCTTACCCACTTCATACCTACCGTACACAGAAAATGAAGGGTATGTAGTAATGGCAGGAAACATTCTTCTCAACATTACCAGTGGGCGAGCTGGGGGAAGGACAAAAATGCCCGTCTGTATTTATCGTGGGCCTTGGGAAAATATCATTCCATCAGCTTCCATCTTACCTCCTCTGAAGGAATGAAATGTTCTCAATGCCTTCAGATCGAACTGATACCTCGGCTTCTCCCCAGCTTCATGTCCACCTTCATGTCCACAGACTTCACATCAGCGTTTCACGTAGTTCCTTCTATCATTCGTCTACCCTTTTTCTGGAGTTCAGCTTCTACCTGTAAAATGACACACAAAATGAGATGATTATAAGATCACACATCATTACAAACAGCAAGTGGCAAAACACAATCAAATATGCTACTGAAAACAATACAGTAAAGTGGACATTGTTACACATACCTTACCCACTTCATACCTACCGTACACAGAAAATGAAGGGTATGTAGTAATGGCAGGAAACATTCTTCTCAACATTACCAGTGGGCGAGCTGGGGGAAGGACAAAAATGCTTGTCAGAATTTATCGCTGGCCTTGGGAAAATGTCATTCCATCAGCTTTCATCTTACCTCCTCTGATGAAATGAAATGTTCTCAATGCCTCCAGATCGAACTGATACCTCGGCTTCTCCCCAGCTTCATGTCCACAGACTTCACATCAGCGTTTCACATAGTTCCTTCTATCATTCGTCTACCCTTTTTCTGGAGTTCAGCTTCTACCTGTAAAATGACACACAAAATGAGATGATTATAAGATCACACATCATTACAAACAGCAAGTGGCAAAACACAATCAAATATGCTACTGAAACCAATACAGTAAAGTGGACATTGTTACATATACCTTACCCACTTCATACCTACCGTACACAGAAAATTAAGCATATAGTAATGACAGGAAACATTCTTCTCAACATTACCAGTGGGCGAGCTGGGGGAAGGACAAAAATGCCCGTCTGAATTTATCGTGGGCCTTGGGAAAATATCATTCCATCAGCTTCCATCTTACCTCCTCTGATGGAATAAAATGTTCTCAATGCCTTCAGATCGAACTGATACCTCGGCTTCTCCCCAGCTTCATGTCCACCTTCATGTCCACAGACTTCACATCAGCATATTTCACTTCCTTCTATCATTGGTCTTCCCTTTTTCTGGAGTTCAGACTCTACCTGTAAAATGGCACACACAATGAGATGATTATAAGATCACGCAGTGACATCACAAAGAGCAAGAGCAAACAAAATCAAATATGGTACTGAAAACAATACAGTAAAGTGGACAATGTTGCATATACCTTACCCACTTCAGACCTACCGTACACAGAAAATGAAGCGTTTGTAGTAATGGCAGGAAACATTCTTCTCAACATTACCAGTGGGCGAGCTGGGGGAAGGACAAAAATGCTTGTCAGAATTTATCGCTGGCCTTGGGAAAATGTCATTCCATCAGCTTTCATCTTACCTCCTCTGATGAAATGAAATGTTCTCAATGCCTCCAGATCGAACTGATACCTCGGCTTCTCCCCAGCTTCATGTCCACAGACATCACATCAGCGTTTCACGTAGTTCCTTCTATCATTCGTCTACCCTTTTTCTGGAGTTCAGCTTCTACCTGTAAAATGACACACAAAATGAGATGATTATAAGATCACACATCATTACAAACAGCAAGTGGCAAAACACAATCAAATATGCTACTGAAACCAATACAGTAAAGTGGACATTGTTACATATACCTTACCCACTTCATACCTACCGTACACAGAAAATGAAGGGTATGTAGTAATGGCAGGAAACATTCTTCTCAACATTACCAGTGGGCGAGCTGGGGGAAGGACAAAAATGCCCGTCTGAATTTATCGTGGGCCTTGGGAAAATATCATTCCATCAGCTTCCATCTTACCTCCTCTGAAGGAATGAAATGTTCTCAATGCCTTCAGATCGAACTGATACCTCGGCTTCTCCCCAGCTTCATGTCCACCTTCATGTCCACAGACTTCACATCAGCGTTTCACGTAGTTCCTTCTATCATTCGTCTACCCTTTTTCTGGAGTTCAGCTTCTACCTGTAAAATGACACACAAAATGAGATGATTATAAGATCACACATCATTACAAACAGCAAGTGGCAAAACACAATCAAATATGCTACTGAAAACAATACAGTAAAGTGGACATTGTTACATATATCTTACCCACTTCATACCTACCGAACACAGAAAATGAAGCATATAGTAATGACAGGAAACATTCTTCTCAACATTACCAGTGGGCGAGCTGGGGGAAGGACAAAAATGCCCGTCTGAATTTATCGTGGGCCTTGGGAAAATATCATTCCATCAGCTTCCATCTTACCTCCTCTGATGGAATGAAATGTTCTCAATGCCTTCAGATCGAACTGATACCTCGGCTTCTCCCCAGCCTCATGTCCACCTTCATGTCCACAGACTTCACATCAGCATATTTCACTTCCTTCTATCATTGGTCTTCCCTTTTTCTGGAGTTCAGACTCTACCTGTAAAATGGCACACACAATGAGATGATTATAAGATCACGCAGTGACATCACAAAGAGCAAGAGCAAACAAAATCAAATATGGTACTGAAAACAATACAGTAAAGTGGACAATGTTGCATATACCTTACCCACTTCAGACCTACCGTACACAGAAAATGAAGCGTTTGTAGTAATGGCAGGAAACATTCTTCTCAACATTACCAGTGGGCGAGCTGGGGGAAGGAAAAAAATGCCCGTCTGAATTTATCGTGGGCCTTGGGAAAATATCATTCCATCAGCTTCCATCTTACCTCCTCTGAAGGAATGAAATGTTCTCAATGCCTTCAGATCGAACTGATACCTCGGCTTCTCCCCAGCTTCATGTCCACCTTCATGTCCACAGACTTCACATCAGCATATTTCACTTCCTTCTATCATTGGTCTTCCCTTTTTCGGGAGTTCAGACTCTACCTGTAAAATGGCACACACAATGAGATGATTATAAGATCACGCAGTGACATCACAAAGAGCAAGAGCAAAAAAAATCAAATATGGTACTGAAAACAATACAGTAAAGTGGACAATGTTGCATATACCTTACCCACTTCAGACCTACCGTACACAGAAAATGAAGCATTTGTAGTAATGGCAGGAAACATTCTTCTCAACATTACCAGTGGGCGAGCTGGGGGAAAGACAAAAATGCTTGTCAGAATTTATCGCTGGCCTTGGGAAAATGTCATTCCATCAGCTTTCATCTTACCTCCTCTGATGAAATGAAATGTTCTCAATGCCTTCAGATCGAACTGATACCTCGGCTTCTCCCCAGCTTCATGTCCACCTTCATGTCCACAGACTTCACATCAGCGTTTCACGTAGTTCCTTCTATCATTCGTCTACCCTTTTTCTGGAGTTCAGCTTCTACCTGTAAAATGACACACAAAATGAGATGATTATAAGATCACACATCATTACAAACAGCAAGTGGCAAAACACAATCAAATATGCTACTGAAAACAATACAGTAAAGTGGACATTGTTACACATACCTTACCCACTTCATACCTACCGTACACAGAAAATGAAGGGTATGTAGTAATGGCAGGAAACATTCTTCTCAACATTACCAGTGGGCGAGCTGGGGGAAGGACAAAAATGTTTGTCAGAATTTATCGCTGGCCTTGGGAAAATGTCATTCCATCAGCTTTCATCTTACCTCCTCTGATGAAATGAAATGTTCTCAATGCCTCCAGATCGAACTGATACCTCGGCTTCTCCCCAGCTTCATGTCCACAGACTTCACATCAGCGTTTCACATAGTTCCTTCTATCATTCGTCTACCCTTTTTCTGGAGTTCAGCTTCTACCTGTAAAATGACACACAAAATGAGATGATTATAAGATCACACATCATTACAAACAGCAAGTGGCAAAACACAATCAAATATGCTACTGAAACCAATACAGTAAAGTGGACATTGTTACATATACCTTACCCACTTCATACCTACCGTACACAGAAAATTAAGCATATAGTAATGACAGGAAACATTCTTCTCAACATTACCAGTGGGCGAGCTGGGGGAAGGACAAAAATGCCCGTCTGAATTTATCGTGGGCCTTGGGAAAATATCATTCCATCAGCTTCCATCTTACCTCCTCTGATGGAATAAAATGTTCTCAATGCCTTCAGATCGAACTGATACCTCGGCTTCTCCCCAGCTTCATGTCCACCTTCATGTCCACAGACTTCACATCAGCATATTTCACTTCCTTCTATCATTGGTCTTCCCTTTTTCTGGAGTTCAGACTCTACCTGTAAAATGGCACACACAATGAGATGATTATAAGATCACGCAGTGACATCACAAAGAGCAAGAGCAAACAAAATCAAATATGGTACTGAAAACAATACAGTAAAGTGGACAATGTTGCATATACCTTACCCACTTCAGACCTACCGTACACAGAAAATGAAGCGTTTGTAGTAATGGCAGGAAACATTCTTCTCAACATTACCAGTGGGCGAGCTGGGGGAAGGACAAAAATGCTTGTCAGAATTTATCGCTGGCCTTGGGAAAATGTCATTCCATCAGCTTTCATCTTACCTCCTCTGATGAAATGAAATGTTCTCAATGCCTCCAGATCGAACTGATACCTCGGCTTCTCCCCAGCTTCATGTCCACAGACATCACATCAGCGTTTCACGTAGTTCCTTCTATCATTCGTCTACTCTTTTTCTGGAGTTCAGCTTCTACCTGTAAAATGACACACAAAATGAGATGATTATAAGATCACACATCATTACAAACAGCAAGTGGCAAAACACAATCAAATATGCTACTGAAACCAATACAGTAAAGTGGACATTGTTACATATACCTTACCCACTTCATACCTACCGTACACAGAAAATGAAGGGTATGTAGTAATGGCAGGAAACATTCTTCTCAACATTACCAGTGGGCGAGCTGGGGGAAGGACAAAAATGCCCGTCTGAATTTATCGTGGGCCTTGGGAAAATATCATTCCATCAGCTTCCATCTTACCTCCTCTGAAGGAATGAAATGTTCTCAATGCCTTCAGATCGAACTGATACCTCGGCTTCTCCCCAGCTTCATGTCCACCTTCATGTCCACAGACTTCACATCAGCGTTTCACGTAGTTCCTTCTATCATTCGTCTACCCTTTTTCTGGAGTTCAGCTTCTACCTGTAAAATGACACACAAAATGAGATGATTATAAGATCACACATCATTACAAACAGCAAGTGGCAAAACACAATCAAATATGCTACTGAAAACAATACAGTAAAGTGGACATTGTTACACATACCTTACCCACTTCATACCTACCGTACACAGAAAATGAAGGGTATGTAGTAATGGCAGGAAACATTCTTCTCAACATTACCAGTGGGCGAGCTGGGGGAAGGACAAAAATGCTTGTCAGAATTTATCGCTGGCCTTGGGAAAATGTCATTCCATCAGCTTTCATCTTACCTCCTCTGATGAAATGAAATGTTCTCAATGCCTCCAGATCGAACTGATACCTCGGCTTCTCCCCAGCTTCATGTCCACAGACTTCACATCAGCGTTTCACATAGTTCCTTCTATCATTCGTCTACCCTTTTTCTGGAGTTCAGCTTCTACCTGTAAAATGACACACAAAATGAGATGATTATAAGATCACACATCATTACAAACAGCAAGTGGCAAAACACAATCAAATATGCTACTGAAACCAATACAGTAAAGTGGACATTGTTACATATACCTTACCCACTTCATACCTACCGTACACAGAAAATTAAGCATATAGTAATGACAGGAAACATTCTTCTCAACATTACCAGTGGGCGAGCTGGGGGAAGGACAAAAATGCCCGTCTGAATTTATCGTGGGCCTTGGGAAAATATCATTCCATCAGCTTCCATCTTACCTCCTCTGATGGAATAAAATGTTCTCAATGCCTTCAGATCGAACTGATACCTCGGCTTCTCCCCAGCTTCATGTCCACCTTCATGTCCACAGACTTCACATCAGCATATTTCACTTCCTTCTATCATTGGTCTTCCCTTTTTCTGGAGTTCAGACTCTACCTGTAAAATGGCACACACAATGAGATGATTATAAGATCACGCAGTGACATCACAAAGAGCAAGAGCAAACAAAATCAAATATGGTACTGAAAACAATACAGTAAAGTGGACAATGTTGCATATACCTTACCCACTTCAGACCTACCGTACACAGAAAATGAAGCGTTTGTAGTAATGGCAGGAAACATTCTTCTCAACATTACCAGTGGGCGAGCTGGGGGAAGGACAAAAATGCTTGTCAGAATTTATCGCTGGCCTTGGGAAAATGTCATTCCATCAGCTTTCATCTTACCTCCTCTGATGAAATGAAATGTTCTCAATGCCTCCAGATCGAACTGATACCTCGGCTTCTCCCCAGCTTCATGTCCACAGACATCACATCAGCGTTTCACGTAGTTCCTTCTATCATTCGTCTACCCTTTTTCTGGAGTTCAGCTTCTACCTGTAAAATGACACACAAAATGAGATGATTATAAGATCACACATCATTACAAACAGCAAGTGGCAAAACACAATCAAATATGCTACTGAAACCAATACAGTAAAGTGGACATTGTTACATATACCTTACCCACTTCATACCTACCGTACACAGAAAATGAAGGGTATGTAGTAATGGCAGGAAACATTCTTCTCAACATTACCAGTGGGCGAGCTGGGGGAAGGACAAAAATGCCCGTCTGAATTTATCGTGGGCCTTGGGAAAATATCATTCCATCAGCTTCCATCTTACCTCCTCTGAAGGAATGAAATGTTCTCAATGCCTTCAGATCGAACTGATACCTCGGCTTCTCCCCAGCTTCATGTCCACCTTCATGTCCACAGACTTCACATCAGCGTTTCACGTAGTTCCTTCTATCATTCGTCTACCCTTTTTCTGGAGTTCAGCTTCTACCTGTAAAATTACACACAAAATGAGATGATTATAAGATCACACATCATTACAAACAGCAAGTGGCAAAACACAATCAAATATGCTACTGAAAACAATACAGTAAAGTGGACATTGTTACATATATCTTACCCACTTCATACCTACCGAACACAGAAAATGAAGCATATAGTAATGACAGGAAACATTCTTCTCAACATTACCAGTGGGCGAGCTGGGGGAAGGACAAAAATGCCCGTCTGAATTTATCGTGGGCCTTGGGAAAATATCATTCCATCAGCTTCCATCTTACCTCCTCTGATGGAATGAAATGTTCTCAATGCCTTCAGATCGAACTGATACCTCGGCTTCTCCCCAGCCTCATGTCCACCTTCATGTCCACAGACTTCACATCAGCATATTTCACTTCCTTCTATCATTGGTCTTCCCTTTTTCTGGAGTTCAGACTCTACCTGTAAAATGGCACACACAATGAGATGATTATAAGATCACGCAGTGACATCACAAAGAGCAAGAGCAAACAAGATCAAATATGGTACTGAAAACAATACAGTAAAGTGGACAATGTTGCATATACCTTACCCACTTCAGACCTACCGTACACAGAAAATGAAGCGTTTGTAGTAATGGCAGGAAACATTCTTCTCAACATTACCAGTGGGCGAGCTGGGGGAAGGAAAAAAATGCCCGTCTGAATTTATCGTGGGCCTTGGGAAAATATCATTCCATCAGCTTCCATCTTACCTCCTCTGAAGGAATGAAATGTTCTCAATGCCTTCAGATCGAACTGATACCTCGGCTTCTCCCCAGCTTCATGTCCACAGACTTCACATCAGCGTTTCACGTAGTTCCTTCTATCATTAGTCTACCCTTTTTCTGGAGTTCAGCTTCTACCTGTAAAATGACACACAAAATGAGAGGATTATAAGATCACACATCATTACAAACAGCAAGTGGCAAAACACAATCAAATATGCTACTGAAAACAATACAGTAAAGTGGACATTGTTACATATATCTTACCCACTTCATACCTACCGTACACAGAAAATGAAGCATATAGTAATGACAGGAAACATTCTTCTCAACATTACCAGGGGGGCGAGCTGGGGGAAGGACAAAAATGCCCGTCTGAATTTATCGTGGGCCTTGGGAAAATATCATTCCATCAGCTTCCATCTTACCTCCTCTGAAGGAATGAAATGTTCTCAATGCCTTCAGATCGAACTGATACCTCGGCTTCTCCCCAGCTTCATGTCCACCTTCATGTCCACAGACTTCACATCAGCATATTTCACTTCCTTCTATCATTGGTCTTCCTTTTTTCTGTAGTTCAGACTCTACCTGTAAAATGGCACACACAATGAGATGATTATAAGATCACGCAGTGACATCACAAAGAGCAAGAGAAAACAAAATCAAATATGCTACTGAAAACAATACAGTAAAGTGGACAATGTTGCATATACCTTACCCACTTCATACCTACCGTACACAGAAAATGAAGGGTATGTAGTAATGGCAGGAAACATTCTTCTCAACATTACCAGTGGGCGAGCTGGGGGAAGGACAAAAATGCCCGTCTGAATTTATCGTGGGCCTTGGGAAAATATCATTCCATCAGCTTCCATCTTACCTCCTCTGAAGGAATGAAATGTTCTCAATGCCTTCAGATCGAACTGATACCTCGGCTTCTCCCCAGCTTCATGTCCACAGACTTCACATCAGCGTTTCACGTAGTTCCTTCTATCATTCGTCTACCCTTTTTCTGGAGTTCAGCTTCTACCTGTAAAATGACACACAAAATGAGATGATTATAAGATCACACATCATTACAAACAGCAAGTGGCAAAACACAATCAAATATGCTACTGAAAACAATACAGTAAAGTGGACATTGTTACATATACCTTACCCACTTCATACCTACCGTACACAGAAAATGAAGGGTATGTAGTAATGGCAGGAAACATTCTTCTCAACATTACCATTGGGCGAGCTGGGGGAAGGACAAAAATGCTTGTCAGAATTTATCGCTGGCCTTGGGAAAATGTCATTCCATCAGCTTTCATCTTACCTCCTCTGATGAAATGAAATGTTCTCAATGCCTCCAGATCGAACTGATACCTCGGCTTCTCCCCAGCTTCATGTCCAAAGACTTCACATCAGCGTTTCACGTAGTTCCTTCTATCATTCGTCTACCCTTTTTCTGGAGTTCAGCTTCTACCTGTAAAATGACACACTAAATGAGATGATTATAAGATCACACATCATTACAAACAGCAAGTGGCAAAACACAATCAAATATGCTACTGAAACCAATACAGTAAAGTGGACATTGTTACATATACCTTACCCACTTCATACCTACCGTACACAGAAAATGAAGGGTATGTAGTAATGGCAGGAAACATTCTTCTCAACATTACCAGTGGGCGAGCTGGGGGAAGGACAAAAATGCCCGTCTGAATTTATCGTGGGCCTTGGGAAAATATCATTCCATCAGCTTCCATCTTACCTCCTCTGAAGGAATGAAATGTTCTCAATGCCTTCAGATCGAACTGATACCTCAGCTTCTCCCCAGCTTCATGTCCACCTTCATGTCCACAGACTACACATCAGCGTTTCACATAGTTCCTTCTATCATTCGTCTACCCTTTTTCTGGAGTTCAGCTTCTACCTGTAAAATGACACACAAAATGAGATGATTATAAGATCACACATCATTACAAACAGCAAGTGGCAAAACACAATCAAATATGCTACTGAAACCAATACAGTAAAGTGGACATTGTTACATATACCTTACCCACTTCATACCTACCGTACACAGAAAATGAAGGGTATGTAGTAATGGCAGGAAACATTCTTCTCAACATTACCAGTGGGCGAGCTGGGGGAAGGACAAAAATGCCCGTCTGTATTTATCGTGGGCCTTGGGAAAATATCATTCCATCAGCTTCCATCTTACCTCCTCTGAAGGAATGAAATGTTCTCAATGCCTTCAGATCGAACTGATACCTCGGCTTCTCCCCAGCTTCATGTCCACAGACTTCACATCAGCGTTTCACATAGTTCCTTCTATCATTCGTCTACCCTTTTTCTGGAGTTCAGCTTCTACCTGTAAAATGACACACAAAATGAGATGATTATAAGATCACACATCATTACAAACAGCAAGTGGCAAAACACAATCAAATATGCTACTGAAACCAATACAGTAAAGTGGACATTGTTACATATACCTTACCCACTTCATACCTACCGTACACAGAAAATTAAGCATATAGTAATGACAGGAAACATTCTTCTCAACATTACCAGTGGGCGAGCTGGGGGAAGGACAAAAATGCCCGTCTGAATTTATCGTGGGCCTTGGGAAAATATCATTCCATCAGCTTCCATCTTACCTCCTCTGATGGAATAAAATGTTCTCAATGCCTTCAGATCGAACTGATACCTCGGCTTCTCCCCAGCTTCATGTCCACCTTCATGTCCACAGACTTCACATCAGCATATTTCACTTCCTTCTATCATTGGTCTTCCCTTTTTCTGGAGTTCAGACTCTACCTGTAAAATGGCACACACAATGAGATGATTATAAGATCACGCAGTGACATCACAAAGAGCAAGAGCAAACAAAATCAAATATGGTACTGAAAACAATACAGTAAAGTGGACAATGTTGCATATACCTTACCCACTTCAGACCTACCGTACACAGAAAATGAAGCGTTTGTAGTAATGGCAGGAAACATTCTTCTCAACATTACCAGTGGGCGAGCTGGGGGAAGGACAAAAATGCTTGTCAGAATTTATCGCTGGCCTTGGGAAAATGTCATTCCATCAGCTTTCATCTTACCTCCTCTGATGAAATGAAATGTTCTCAATGCCTCCAGATCGAACTGATACCTCGGCTTCTCCCCAGCTTCATGTCCACAGACATCACATCAGCGTTTCACGTAGTTCCTTCTATCATTCGTCTACCCTTTTTCTGGAGTTCAGCTTCTACCTGTAAAATGACACACAAAATGAGATGATTATAAGATCACACATCATTACAAACAGCAAGTGGCAAAACACAATCAAATATGCTACTGAAACCAATACAGTAAAGTGGACATTGTTACATATACCTTACCCACTTCATACCTACCGTACACAGAAAATGAAGGGTATGTAGTAATGGCAGGAAACATTCTTCTCAACATTACCAGTGGGCGAGCTGGGGGAAGGACAAAAATGCCCGTCTGAATTTATCGTGGGCCTTGGGAAAATATCATTCCATCAGCTTCCATCTTACCTCCTCTGAAGGAATGAAATGTTCTCAATGCCTTCAGATCGAACTGATACCTCGGCTTCTCCCCAGCTTCATGTCCACCTTCATGTCCACAGACTTCACATCAGCGTTTCACGTAGTTCCTTCTATCATTCGTCTACCCTTTTTCTGGAGTTCAGCTTCTACCTGTAAAATGACACACAAAATGAGATGATTATAAGATCACACATCATTACAAACAGCAAGTGGCAAAACACAATCAAATATGCTACTGAAAACAATACAGTAAAGTGGACATTGTTACACATACCTTACCCACTTCATACCTACCGTACACAGAAAATGAAGGGTATGTAGTAATGGCAGGAAACATTCTTCTCAACATTACCAGTGGGCGAGCTGGGGGAAGGACAAAAATGCTTGTCAGAATTTATCGCTGGCCTTGGGAAAATGTCATTCCATCAGCTTTCATCTTACCTCCTCTGATGAAATGAAATGTTCTCAATGCCTCCAGATCGAACTGATACCTCGGCTTCTCCCCAGCTTCTTGTCCACAGACTTCACATCAGCGTTTCACATAGTTCCTTCTATCATTCGTCTACCCTTTTTCTGGAGTTCAGCTTCTACCTGTAAAATGACACACAAAATGAGATGATTATAAGATCACACATCATTACAAACAGCAAGTGGCAAAACACAATCAAATATGCTACTGAAACCAATACAGTAAAGTGGACATTGTTACATATATCTTATCCACTTCATACCTACCGTACACAGAAAATTAAGCATATAGTAATGACAGGAAACATTCTTCTCAACATTACCAGTGGGCGAGCTGGGGGAAGGACAAAAATGCCCGTCTGAATTTATCGTGGGCCTTGGGAAAATATCATTCCATCAGCTTCCATCTTACCTCCTCTGATGGAATAAAATGTTCTCAATGCCTTCAGATCGAACTGATACCTCGGCTTCTCCCCAGCTTCATGTCCACCTTCATGTCCACAGACTTCACATCAGCATATTTCACTTCCTTCTATCATTGGTCTTCCCTTTTTCTGGAGTTCAGACTCTACCTGTAAAATGGCACACACAATGAGATGATTATAAGATCACGCAGTGACATCACAAAGAGCAAGAGCAAACAAAATCAAATATGGTACTGAAAACAATACAGTAAAGTGGACAATGTTGCATATACCTTACCCACTTCAGACCTACCGTACACAGAAAATGAAGCGTTTGTAGTAATGGCAGGAAACATTCTTCTCAACATTACCAGTGGGCGAGCTGGGGGAAGGACAAAAATGCTTGTCAGAATTTATCGCTGGCCTTGGGAAAATGTCATTCCATCAGCTTTCATCTTACCTCCTCTGATGAAATGAAATGTTCTCAATGCCTCCAGATCGAACTGATACCTCGGCTTCTCCCCAGCTTCATGTCCACAGACATCACATCAGCGTTTCACGTAGTTCCTTCTATCATTCGTCTACCCTTTTTCTGGAGTTCAGCTTCTACCTGTAAAATGACACACAAAATGAGATGATTATAAGATCACACATCATTACAAACAGCAAGTGGCAAAACACAATCAAATATGCTACTGAAACCAATACAGTAAAGTGGACATTGTTACATATACCTTACCCACTTCATACCTACCGTACACAGAAAATGAAGGGTATGTAGTAATGGCAGGAAACATTCTTCTCAACATTACCAGTGGGCGAGCTGGGGGAAGGACAAAAATGCCCGTCTGAATTTATCGTGGGCCTTGGGAAAATATCATTCCATCAGCTTCCATCTTACCTCCTCTGAAGGAATGAAATGTTCTCAATGCCTTCAGATCGAACTGATACCTCGGCTTCTCCCCAGCTTCATGTCCACCTTCATGTCCACAGACTTCACATCAGCGTTTCACGTAGTTCCTTCTATCATTCGTCTACCCTTTTTCTGGAGTTCAGCTTCTACCTGTAAAATGACACACAAAATGAGATGATTATAAGATCACACATCATTACAAACAGCAAGTGGCAAAACACAATCAAATATGCTACTGAAAACAATACAGTAAAGTGGACATTGTTACATATATCTTACCCACTTCATACCTACCGAACACAGAAAATGAAGCATATAGTAATGACAGGAAACATTCTTCTCAACATTACCAGTGGGCGAGCTGGGGGAAGGACAAAAATGCCCGTCTGAATTTATCGTGGGCCTTGGGAAAATATCATTCCATCAGCTTCCATCTTACCTCCTCTGATGGAATGAAATGTTCTCAATGCCTTCAGATCGAACTGATACCTCGGCTTCTCCCCAGCCTCATGTCCACCTTCATGTCCACAGACTTCACATCAGCATATTTCACTTCCTTCTATCATTGGTCTTCCCTTTTTCTGGAGTTCAGACTCTACCTGTAAAATGGCACACACAATGAGATGATTATAAGATCACGCAGTGACATCACAAAGAGCAAGAGCAAACAAAATCAAATATGGTACTGAAAACAATACAGTAAAGTGGACAATGTTGCATATACCTTACCCACTTCAGACCTACCGTACACAGAAAATGAAGCGTTTGTAGTAATGGCAGGAAACATTCTTCTCAACATTACCAGTGGGCGAGCTGGGGGAAGGAAAAAAATGCCCGTCTGAATTTATCGTGGGCCTTGGGAAAATATCATTCCATCAGCTTCCATCTTACCTCCTCTGAAGGAATGAAATGTTCTCAATGCCTTCAGATCGAACTGATACCTCGGCTTCTCCCCAGCTTCATGTCCACAGACTTCACATCAGCGTTTCACGTAGTTCCTTCTATCATTAGTCTACCCTTTTTCTGGAGTTCAGCTTCTACCTGTAAAATGACACACAAAATGAGAGGATTATAAGATCACACATCATTACAAACAGCAAGTGGCAAAACACAATCAAATATGCTACTGAAAACAATACAGTAAAGTGGACATTGTTACATATATCTTACCCACTTCATACCTACCGTACACAGAAAATGAAGCATATAGTAATGACAGGAAACATTCTTCTCAACATTACCAGGGGGGCGAGTTGGGGGAAGGACAAAAATGCCCGTCTGAATTTATCGTGGGCCTTGGGAAAATATCATTCCATCAGCTTCCATCTTACCTCCTCTGAAGGAATGAAATGTTCTCAATGCCTTCAGATCGAACTGATACCTCGGCTTCTCCCCAGCTTCATGTCCACCTTCATGTCCACAGACTTCACATCAGCATATTTCACTTCCTTCTATCATTGGTCTTCCTTTTTTCTGTAGTTCAGACTCTACCTGTAAAATGGCACACACAATGAGATGATTATAAGATCACGCAGTGACATCACAAAGAGCAAGAGAAAACAAAATCAAATATGCTACTGAAAACAATACAGTAAAGTGGACAATGTTGCATATACCTTACCCACTTCATACCTACCGTACACAGAAAATGAAGGGTATGTAGTAATGGCAGGAAACATTCTTCTCAACATTACCAGTGGGCGAGCTGGGGGAAGGACAAAAATGCCCGTCTGAATTTATCGTGGGCCTTGGGAAAATATCATTCCATCAGCTTCCATCTTACCTCCTCTGAAGGAATGAAATGTTCTCAATGCCTTCAGATCGAACTGATACCTCGGCTTCTCCCCAGCTTCATGTCCACAGACTTCACATCAGCGTTTCACGTAGTTCCTTCTATCATTCGTCTACCCTTTTTCTGGAGTTCAGCTTCTACCTGTAAAATGACACACAAAATGAGATGATTATAAGATCACACATCATTACAAACAGCAAGTGGCAAAACACAATCAAATATGCTACTGAAAACAATACAGTAAAGTGGACATTGTTACATATACCTTACCCACTTCATACCTACCGTACACAGAAAATGAAGGGTATGTAGTAATGGCAGGAAACATTCTTCTCAACATTACCATTGGGCGAGCTGGGGGAAGGACAAAAATGCTTGTCAGAATTTATCGCTGGCCTTGGGAAAATGTCATTCCATCAGCTTTCATCTTACCTCCTCTGATGAAATGAAATGTTCTCAATGCCTCCAGATCGAACTGATACCTCGGCTTCTCCCCAGCTTCATGTCCACAGACTTCACATCAGCGTTTCACGTAGTTCCTTCTATCATTCGTCTACCCTTTTTCTGGAGTTCAGCTTCTACCTGTAAAATGACACACTAAATGAGATGATTATAAGATCACACATCATTACAAACAGCAAGTGGCAAAACACAATCAAATATGCTACTGAAACCAATACAGTAAAGTGGACATTGTTACATATACCTTACCCACTTCATACCTACCGTACACAGAAAATGAAGGGTATGTAGTAATGGCAGGAAACATTCTTCTCAACATTACCAGTGGGCGAGCTGGGGGAAGGACAAAAATGCCCGTCTGAATTTATCGTGGGCCTTGGGAAAATATCATTCCATCAGCTTCCATCTTACCTCCTCTGAAGGAATGAAATGTTCTCAATGCCTTCAGATCGAACTGATACCTCAGCTTCTCCCCAGCTTCATGTCCACCTTCATGTCCACAGACTACACATCAGCGTTTCACATAGTTCCTTCTATCATTCGTCTACCCTTTTTCTGGAGTTCAGCTTCTACCTGTAAAATGACACACAAAATGAGATGATTATAAGATCACACATCATTACAAACAGCAAGTGGCAAAACACAATCAAATATGCTACTGAAACCAATACAGTAAAGTGGACATTGTTACATATACCTTACCCACTTCATACCTACCGTACACAGAAAATGAAGGGTATGTAGTAATGGCAGGAAACATTCTTCTCAACATTACCAGTGGGCGAGCTGGGGGAAGGACAAAAATGCCCGTCTGTATTTATCGTGGGCCTTGGGAAAATATCATTCCATCAGCTTCCATCTTACCTCCTCTGAAGGAATGAAATGTTCTCAATGCCTTCAGATCGAACTGATACCTCGGCTTCTCCCCAGCTTCATGTCCACCTTCATGTCCACAGACTTCACATCAGCATATTTCACTTCCTTCTATCATTGGTCTTCCCTTTTTCTGGAGTTCAGACTCTACCTGTAAAATGGCACACACAATGAGATGATTATAAGATCACGCAGTGACATCACAAAGAGCAAGAGCAAACAAAATCAAATATGGTACTGAAAACAATACAGTAAAGTGGACAATGTTGCATATACCTTACCCACTTCAGACCTACCGTACACAGAAAATGAAGCGTTTGTAGTAATGGCAGGAAACATTCTTCTCAACATTACCAGTGGGCGAGCTGGGGGAAGAACAAAAATGCTTGTCAGAATTTATCGCTGGCCTTGGGAAAATGTCATTCCATCAGCTTTCATCTTACCTCCTCTGATGAAATGAAATGTTCTCAATGCCTCCAGATCGAACTGATACCTCGGCTTCTCCCCAGCTTCATGTCCACAGACTTCACATCAGCGTTTCACGTAGTTCCTTCTATCATTCGTCTAACCTTTTTCTGGAGTTCAGCTTCTACCTGTAAAATGACACACAAAATGAGATGATTATAAGATCACACATCATTACAAACAGCAAGTGGCAAAACACAATCAAATATGCTACTGAAACCAATACAGTAAAGTGGACATTGTTACATATACCTTACCCACTTCATACCTACCGTACACAGAAAATGAAGGGTATGTAGTAATGGCAGGAAACATTCTTCTCAACATTACCAGTGGGCGAGCTGGGGGAAGGACAAAAATGCCCGTCTGAATTTATCGTGGGCCTTGGGAAAATATCATTCCATCAGCTTCCATCTTACCTCCTCTGAAGGAATGAAATGTTCTCAATGCCTCCAGATCGAACTGATACCTCGGCTTCTCCCCAGCTTCATGTCCACAGACTTCACATCAGCGTTTCACATAGTTCCTTCTATCATTCGTCTACCCTTTTTCTGGAGTTCAGCTTCTACCTGTAAAATGACACACAAAATGAGATGATTATAAGATCACACATCATTACAAACAGCAAGTGGCAAAACACAATCAAATATGCTACTGAAAACAATACAGTAAAGTGGACATTGTTACATATATCTTACCCACTTCATACCTACCGTACACAGAAAATGAAGCATATAGTAATGACAGGAAACATTCTTCTCAACATTGGGCGAGCTGGGGGAAGGACAAAAATGCCTGTCTGAATTTATCGTGGGCCTTGGGAAAATATCATTCCATCAGCTTCCATCTTACCTCCTCTGATGGAATAAAATGTTCTCAATGCCTTCAGATCGAACTGATACCTCGGCTTCTCCCCAGCTTCATGTCCACCTTCATGTCCACAGACTTCACATCAGCATATTTCACTTCCTTCTATCATTGGTCTTCCCTTTTTCTGGAGTTCAGACTCTACCTGTAAAATGGCACACACAATGAGATGATTATAAGATCACGCAGTGACATCACAAAGAGCAAGAGCAAACAAAATCAAATATGGTACTGAAAACAATACAGTAAAGTGGACAATGTTGCATATACCTTACCCACTTCAGACCTACCGTACACAGAAAATGAAGCGTTTGTAGTAATGGCAGGAAACATTCTTCTCAACATTACCAGTGGGCGAGCTGGGGGAAGGACAAAAATGCTTGTCAGAATTTATCGCTGGCCTTGGGAAAATGTCATTCCATCAGCTTTCATCTTACCTCCTCTGATGAAATGAAATGTTCTCAATGCCTCCAGATCGAACTGATACCTCGGCTTCTCCCCAGCTTCATGTCCACAGACTTCACATCAGCGTTTCACGTAGTTCCTTCTATCATTCGTCTACCCTTTTTCTGGAGTTCAACTTCTACCTGTAAAATGACACACAAAATGAGATGATTATAAGATCACACATCATTACAAACAGCAAGTGGCAAAACACAATCAAATATGCTACTGAAAACAATACAGTAAAGTGGACATTGTTACATATACCATACCCACTTCATACCTACCGTACACAGAAAATGAAGGGTATGTAGTAATGGCAGGAAACATTCTTCTCAACATTACCAGTGGGCGAGCTGGGGGAAGGACAAAAATGCCCGTCTGAATTTATCGTGGGCCTTGGGAAAATATCATTCAATCAGCTTCCATCTTACCTCCTCTGAAGGAATGAAATGTTCTCAATGCCTTCAGATCGAACTGATACCTCGGCTTCTCCCCAGCTTCATGTCCACAGACTTCACATCAGCGTTTCACGTAGTTCCTTCTATCATTAGTCTACCCTTTTTCTGGAGTTCAGCTTCTACCTGTAAAATGACACACAAAAGGAGATGATTATAAGATCACACATCATTACAAACAGCAAGTGGCAAAACACAATCAAATATGCTACTGAAACCAATACAGTAAAGTGGACATTGTTACATATACCTTACCCACTTCATACCTACCGTACACAGAAAATGAAGCGTTTGTAGTAATGGCAGGAAACATTCTTCTCAACATTACCAGTGGGCGAGCTGGGGGAAGAACAAAAATGCTTGTCAGAATTTATCGCTGGCCTTGGGAAAATGTCATTCCATCAGCTTTCATCTTACCTCCTCTGATGAAATGAAATGTTCTCAATGCCTCCAGATCGAACTGATACCTCGGCTTCTCCCCAGCTTCATGTCCACAGACTTCACATCAGCGTTTCACGTAGTTCCTTCTATCATTCGTCTAACCTTTTTCTGGAGTTCAGCTTCTACCTGTAAAATGACACACAAAATGAGATGATTATAAGATCACACATCATTACAAACAGCAAGTGGCAAAACACAATCAAATATGCTACTGAAACCAATACAGTAAAGTGGACATTGTTACATATACCTTACCCACTTCATACCTACCGTACACAGAAAATGAAGGGTATGTAGTAATGGCAGGAAACATTCTTCTCAACATTACCAGTGGGCGAGCTGGGGGAAGGACAAAAATGCCCGTCTGAATTTATCGTGGGCCTTGGGAAAATATCATTCCATCAGCTTCCATCTTACCTCCTCTGAAGGAATGAAATGTTCTCAATGCCTCCAGATCGAACTGATACCTCGGCTTCTCCCCAGCTTCATGTCCACAGACTTCACATCAGCGTTTCACATAGTTCCTTCTATCATTCGTCTACCCTTTTTCTGGAGTTCAGCTTCTACCTGTAAAATGACACACAAAATGAGATGATTATAAGATCACACATCATTACAAACAGCAAGTGGCAAAACACAATCAAATATGCTACTGAAAACAATACAGTAAAGTGGACATTGTTACATATATCTTACCCACTTCATACCTACCGTACACAGAAAATGAAGCATATAGTAATGACAGGAAACATTCTTCTCAACATTACCAGTGGGCGAGCTGGGGGAAGGACAAAAATGCCTGTCTGAATTTATCGTGGGCCTTGGGAAAATATCATTCCATCAGCTTCCATCTTACCTCCTCTGATGGAATAAAATGTTCTCAATGCCTTCAGATCGAACTGATACCTCGGCTTCTCCCCAGCTTCATGTCCACCTTCATGTCCACAGACTTCACATCAGCATATTTCACTTCCTTCTATCATTGGTCTTCCCTTTTTCTGGAGTTCAGACTCTACCTGTAAAATGGCACACACAATGAGATGATTATAAGATCACGCAGTGACATCACAAAGAGCAAGAGCAAACAAAATCAAATATGGTACTGAAAACAATACAGTAAAGTGGACAATGTTGCATATACCTTACCCACTTCAGACCTACCGTACACAGAAAATGAAGCGTTTGTAGTAATGGCAGGAAACATTCTTCTCAACATTACCAGTGGGCGAGCTGGGGGAAGGACAAAAATGCTTGTCAGAATTTATCGCTGGCCTTGGGAAAATGTCATTCCATCAGCTTTCATCTTACCTCCTCTGATGAAATGAAATGTTCTCAATGCCTCCAGATCGAACTGATACCTCGGCTTCTCCCCAGCTTCATGTCCACAGACTTCACATCAGCGTTTCACGTAGTTCCTTCTATCATTCGTCTACCCTTTTTCTGGAGTTCAACTTCTACCTGTAAAATGACACACAAAATGAGATGATTATAAGATCACACATCATTACAAACAGCAAGTGGCAAAACACAATCAAATATGCTACTGAAAACAATACAGTAAAGTGGACATTGTTACATATACCATACCCACTTCATACCTACCGTACACAGAAAATGAAGGGTATGTAGTAATGGCAGGAAACATTCTTCTCAACATTACCAGTGGGCGAGCTGGGGGAAGGACAAAAATGCCCGTCTGAATTTATCGTGGGCCTTGGGAAAATATCATTCAATCAGCTTCCATCTTACCTCCTCTGAAGGAATGAAATGTTCTCAATGCCTTCAGATCGAACTGATACCTCGGCTTCTCCCCAGCTTCATGTCCACAGACTTCACATCAGCGTTTCACGTAGTTCCTTCTATCATTAGTCTACCCTTTTTCTGGAGTTCAGCTTCTACCTGTAAAATGACACACAAAAGGAGATGATTATAAGATCACACATCATTACAAACAGCAAGTGGCAAAACACAATCAAATATGCTACTGAAACCAATACAGTAAAGTGGACATTGTTACATATACCTTACCCACTTCATACCTACCGTACACAGAAAATGAAGGGTATGTAGTAATGGCAGGAAACATTCTTCTCAACATTACCAGTGGGCGAGCTGGGGGAAGGACAAAAATGCCCGTCTGAATTTATCGTGGGCATTGGGAAAATATCATTCCATCAGCTTCCATCTTACCTCCTCTGAAGGAATGAAATGTTCTCAATGCCTTCAGATCGAACTGATACCTCGGCTTCTCCCCAGCTTCATGTCCACCTTCATGTCCACAGACTTCACATCAGCGTTTCACGTAGTTCCTTCTATCATTCGTCTAACCTTTTTCTGGAGTTCAGCTTCTACCTGTAAAATGACACACAAAATGAGATGATTATAAGATCACACATCATTACAAACAGCAAGTGGCAAAACACAATCAAATATGCTACTGAAACCAATACAGTAAAGTGGACATTGTTACATATACCTTACCCACTTCATACCTACCGTACACAGAAAATGAAGGGTATGTATCATTCTATCATTGGTCTTCCCTTTTTCTGGAGTTCAGACTCTACCTGTAAAATGGCACACACAATGAGATGATTATAAGATCACGCAGTGACATCACAAAGAGCAAGAGCAAACAAAATCAAATATGGTACTGAAAACAATACAGTAAAGTGGACAATGTTGCATATACCTTACCCACTTCAGACCTACCGTACACAGAAAATGAAGCGTTTGTAGTAATGGCAGGAAACATTCTTCTCAACATTACCAGTGGGCGAGCTGGGGGAAGGACAAAAATGCTTGTCAGAATTTATCGCTGGCCTTGGGAAAATGTCATTCCATCAGCTTTCATCTTACCTCCTCTGATGAAATGAAATGTTCTCAATGCCTCCAGATCGAACTGATACCTCGGCTTCTCCCCAGCTTCATGTCCACAGACTTCACATCAGCGTTTCACGTAGTTCCTTCTATCATTCGTCTACCCTTTTTCTGGAGTTCAACTTCTACCTGTAAAATGACACACAAAATGAGATGATTATAAGATCACACATCATTACAAACAGCAAGTGGCAAAACACAATCAAATATGCTACTGAAAACAATACAGTAAAGTGGACATTGTTACATATACCATACCCACTTCATACCTACCGTACACAGAAAATGAAGGGTATGTAGTAATGGCAGGAAACATTCTTCTCAACATTACCAGTGGGCGAGCTGGGGGAAGGACAAAAATGCCCGTCTGAATTTATCGTGGGCCTTGGGAAAATATCATTCAATCAGCTTCCATCTTACCTCCTCTGAAGGAATGAAATGTTCTCAATGCCTTCAGATCGAACTGATACCTCGGCTTCTCCCCAGCTTCATGTCCACAGACTTCACATCAGCGTTTCACGTAGTTCCTTCTATCATTAGTCTACCCTTTTTCTGGAGTTCAGCTTCTACCTGTAAAATGACACACAAAAGGAGATGATTATAAGATCACACATCATTACAAACAGCAAGTGGCAAAACACAATCAAATATGCTACTGAAACCAATACAGTAAAGTGGACATTGTTACATATACCTTACCCACTTCATACCTACCGTACACAGAAAATGAAGGGTATGTAGTAATGGCAGGAAACATTCTTCTCAACATTACCAGTGGGCGAGCTGGGGGAAGGACAAAAATGCCCGTCTGAATTTATCGTGGGCATTGGGAAAATATCATTCCATCAGCTTCCATCTTACCTCCTCTGAAGGAATGAAATGTTCTCAATGCCTTCAGATCGAACTGATACCTCGGCTTCTCCCCAGCTTCATGTCCACCTTCATGTCCACAGACTTCACATCAGCGTTTCACGTAGTTCCTTCTATCATTCGTCTAACCTTTTTCTGGAGTTCAGCTTCTACCTGTAAAATGACACACAAAATGAGATGATTATAAGATCACACATCATTACACACAGCAAGTGGCAAAACACAATCAAATATGCTACTGAAACCAATACAGTAAAGTGGACATTGTTACATATACCTTACCCACTTCATACCTACCGTACACAGAAAATGAAGGGTATGTAGTAATGGCAGGAAACATTCTTCTCAACATTACCAGTGGGCGAGCTGGGGGAAGGACAAAAATGCCCGTCTGAATTTATCGTGGGCCTTGGGAAAATATCATTCCATCAGCTTCCATCTTACCTCCTCTGAAGGAATGAAATGTTCTCAATGCCTCCAGATCGAACTGATACCTCGGCTTCTCCCCAGCTTCATGTCCACAGACTTCACATCAGCGTTTCACATAGTTCCTTCTATCATTCGTCTACCCTTTTTCTGGAGTTCAGCTTCTACCTGTAAAATGACACACAAAATGAGATGATTATAAGATCACACATCATTACAAACAGCAAGTGGCAAAACACAATCAAATATGCTACTGAAAACAATACAGTAAAGTGGACATTGTTACATATATCTTACCCACTTCATACCTACCGTACACAGAAAATGAAGCATATAGTAATGACAGGAAACATTCTTCTCAACATTACCAGTGGGCGAGCTGGGGGAAGGACAAAAATGCCTGTCTGAATTTATCGTGGGCCTTGGGAAAATATCATTCCATCAGCTTCCATCTTACCTCCTCTGATGGAATAAAATGTTCTCAATGCCTTCAGATCGAACTGATACCTCGGCTTCTCCCCAGCTTCATGTCCACCTTCATGTCCACAGACTTCACATCAGCATATTTCACTTCCTTCTATCATTGGTCTTCCCTTTTTCTGGAGTTCAGACTCTACCTGTAAAATGGCACACACAATGAGATGATTATAAGATCACGCAGTGACATCACAAAGAGCAAGAGCAAACAAAATCAAATATGGTACTGAAAACAATACAGTAAAGTGGACAATGTTGCATATACCTTACCCACTTCAGACCTACCGTACACAGAAAATGAAGCGTTTGTAGTAATGGCAGGAAACATTCTTCTCAACATTACCAGTGGGCGAGCTGGGGGAAGGACAAAAATGCTTGTCAGAATTTATCGCTGGCCTTGGGAAAATGTCATTCCATCAGCTTTCATCTTACCTCCTCTGATGAAATGAAATGTTCTCAATGCCTCCAGATCGAACTGATACCTCGGCTTCTCCCCAGCTTCATGTCCACAGACTTCACATCAGCGTTTCACGTAGTTCCTTCTATCATTCGTCTACCCTTTTTCTGGAGTTCAACTTCTACCTGTAAAATGACACACAAAATGAGATGATTATAAGATCACACATCATTACAAACAGCAAGTGGCAAAACACAATCAAATATGCTACTGAAAACAATACAGTAAAGTGGACATTGTTACATATACCATACCCACTTCATACCTACCGTACACAGAAAATGAAGGGTATGTAGTAATGGCAGGAAACATTCTTCTCAACATTACCAGTGGGCGAGCTGGGGGAAGGACAAAAATGCCCGTCTGAATTTATCGTGGGCCTTGGGAAAATATCATTCAATCAGCTTCCATCTTACCTCCTCTGAAGGAATGAAATGTTCTCAATGCCTTCAGATCGAACTGATACCTCGGCTTCTCCCCAGCTTCATGTCCACAGACTTCACATCAGCGTTTCACGTAGTTCCTTCTATCATTAGTCTACCCTTTTTCTGGAGTTCAGCTTCTACCTGTAAAATGACACACAAAAGGAGATGATTATAAGATCACACATCATTACAAACAGCAAGTGGCAAAACACAATCAAATATGCTACTGAAACCAATACAGTAAAGTGGACATTGTTACATATACCTTACCCACTTCATACCTACCGTACACAGAAAATGAAGGGTATGTAGTAATGGCAGGAAACATTCTTCTCAACATTACCAGTGGGCGAGCTGGGGGAAGGACAAAAATGCCCGTCTGAATTTATCGTGGGCATTGGGAAAATATCATTCCATCAGCTTCCATCTTACCTCCTCTGAAGGAATGAAATGTTCTCAATGCCTTCAGATCGAACTGATACCTCGGCTTCTCCCCAGCTTCATGTCCACCTTCATGTCCACAGACTTCACATCAGCGTTTCACGTAGTTCCTTCTATCATTCGTCTAACCTTTTTCTGGAGTTCAGCTTCTACCTGTAAAATGACACACAAAATGAGATGATTATAAGATCACACATCATTACAAACAGCAAGTGGCAAAACACAATCAAATATGCTACTGAAACCAATACAGTAAAGTGGACATTGTTACATATACCTTACCCACTTCATACCTACCGTACACAGAAAATGAAGGGTATGTATCATTCTATCATTGGTCTTCCCTTTTTCTGGAGTTCAGACTCTACCTGTAAAATGGCACACACAATGAGATGATTATAAGATCACGCAGTGACATCACAAAGAGCAAGAGCAAACAAAATCAAATATGGTACTGAAAACAATACAGTAAAGTGGACAATGTTGCATATACCTTACCCACTTCAGACCTACCGTACACAGAAAATGAAGCGTTTGTAGTAATGGCAGGAAACATTCTTCTCAACATTACCAGTGGGCGAGCTGGGGGAAGGACAAAAATGCTTGTCAGAATTTATCGCTGGCCTTGGGAAAATGTCATTCCATCAGCTTTCATCTTACCTCCTCTGATGAAATGAAATGTTCTCAATGCCTCCAGATCGAACTGATACCTCGGCTTCTCCCCAGCTTCATGTCCACAGACTTCACATCAGCGTTTCACGTAGTTCCTTCTATCATTCGTCTACCCTTTTTCTGGAGTTCAACTTCTACCTGTAAAATGACACACAAAATGAGATGATTATAAGATCACACATCATTACAAACAGCAAGTGGCAAAACACAATCAAATATGCTACTGAAAACAATACAGTAAAGTGGACATTGTTACATATACCATACCCACTTCATACCTACCGTACACAGAAAATGAAGGGTATGTAGTAATGGCAGGAAACATTCTTCTCAACATTACCAGTGGGCGAGCTGGGGGAAGGACAAAAATGCCCGTCTGAATTTATCGTGGGCCTTGGGAAAATATCATTCAATCAGCTTCCATCTTACCTCCTCTGAAGGAATGAAATGTTCTCAATGCCTTCAGATCGAACTGATACCTCGGCTTCTCCCCAGCTTCATGTCCACAGACTTCACATCAGCGTTTCACGTAGTTCCTTCTATCATTAGTCTACCCTTTTTCTGGAGTTCAGCTTCTACCTGTAAAATGACACACAAAAGGAGATGATTATAAGATCACACATCATTACAAACAGCAAGTGGCAAAACACAATCAAATATGCTACTGAAACCAATACAGTAAAGTGGACATTGTTACATATACCTTACCCACTTCATACCTACCGTACACAGAAAATGAAGGGTATGTAGTAATGGCAGGAAACATTCTTCTCAACATTACCAGTGGGCGAGCTGGGGGAAGGACAAAAATGCCCGTCTGAATTTATCGTGGGCATTGGGAAAATATCATTCCATCAGCTTCCATCTTACCTCCTCTGAAGGAATGAAATGTTCTCAATGCCTTCAGATCGAACTGATACCTCGGCTTCTCCCCAGCTTCATGTCCACCTTCATGTCCACAGACTTCACATCAGCGTTTCACGTAGTTCCTTCTATCATTCGTCTAACCTTTTTCTGGAGTTCAGCTTCTACCTGTAAAATGACACACAAAATGAGATGATTATAAGATCACACATCATTACACACAGCAAGTGGCAAAACACAATCAAATATGCTACTGAAACCAATACAGTAAAGTGGACATTGTTACATATACCTTACCCACTTCATACCTACCGTACACAGAAAATGAAGGGTATGTAGTAATGGCAGGAAACATTCTTCTCAACATTACCAGTGGGCGAGCTGGGGGAAGGACAAAAATGCCCGTCTGAATTTATCGTGGGCCTTGGGAAAATATCATTCCATCAGCTTCCATCTTACCTCCTCTGAAGGAATGAAATGTTCTCAATGCCTCCAGATCGAACTGATACCTCGGCTTCTCCCCAGCTTCATGTCCACAGACTTCACATCAGCGTTTCACATAGTTCCTTCTATCATTCGTCTACCCTTTTTCTGGAGTTCAGCTTCTACCTGTAAAATGACACACAAAATGAGATGATTATAAGATCACACATCATTACAAACAGCAAGTGGCAAAACACAATCAAATATGCTACTGAAAACAATACAGTAAAGTGGACATTGTTACATATATCTTACCCACTTCATACCTACCGTACACAGAAAATGAAGCATATAGTAATGACAGGAAACATTCTTCTCAACATTACCAGTGGGCGAGCTGGGGGAAGGACAAAAATGCCCGTCTGAATTTATCGTGGGCCTTGGGAAAATATCATTCCATCAGCTTCCATCTTACCTCCTCTGATGGAATGAAATGTTCTCAATGCCTTCAGATCGAACTGATACCTCGGCTTCTCCCCAGCTTCATGTCCACCTTCATGTCCACAGACTTCACATCAGCATATTTCACTTCCTTCTATCATTGGTCTTCCCTTTTTCGGGAGTTCAGACTCTACCTGTAAAATGGCACACACAATGAGATGATTATAAGATCACGCAGTGACATCACAAAGAGCAAGAGCAAACAAAATCAAATATGGTACTGAAAACAATACAGTAAAGTGGACAATGTTGCATATACCTTACCCACTTCAGACCTACCGTACACAGAAAATGAAGCATTTGTAGTAATGGCAGGAAACATTCTTCTCAACATTACCAGTGGGCGAGCTGGGGGAAAGACAAAAATGCTTGTCAGAATTTATCGCTGGCCTTGGGAAAATGTCATTCCATCAGCTTTCATCTTACCTCCTCTGATAAAATGAAATGTTCTCAATGCCTTCAGATCGAACTGATACCTCGGCTTCTCCCCAGCTTCATGTCCACCTTCATGTCCACAGACTTCACATCAGCGTTTCACGTAGTTCCTTCTATCATTCGTCTACCCTTTTTCTGGAGTTCAGCTTCTACCTGTAAAATGACACACAAAATGAGATGATTATAAGATCACACATCATTACAAACAGCAAGTGGCAAAACACAATCAAATATGCTACTGAAAACAATACAGTAAAGTGGACATTGTTACACATACCTTACCCACTTCATACCTACCGTACACAGAAAATGAAGGGTATGTAGTAATGGCAGGAAACATTCTTCTCAACATTACCAGTGGGCGAGCTGGGGGAAGGACAAAAATGCTTGTCAGAATTTATCGCTGGCCTTGGGAAAATGTCATTCCATCAGCTTTCATCTTACCTCCTCTGATGAAATGAAATGTTCTCAATGCCTCCAGATCGAACTGATACCTCGGCTTCTCCCCAGCTTCATGTCCACAGACTTCACATCAGCGTTTCACATAGTTCCTTCTATCATTCGTCTACCCTTTTTCTGGAGTTCAGCTTCTACCTGTAAAATGACACACAAAATGAGATGATTATAAGATCACACATCATTACAAACAGCAAGTGGCAAAACACAATCAAATATGCTACTGAAACCAATACAGTAAAGTGGACATTGTTACATATACCTTACCCACTTCATACCTACCGTACACAGAAAATGAAGGGTATGTAGTAATGGCAGGAAACATTCTTCTCAACATTACCAGTGGGCGAGCTGGGGGAAGGACAAAAATGCCCGTCTGAATTTATCGTGGGCCTTGGGAAAATATCATTCCATCAGCTTCCATCTTACCTCCTCTGAAGGAATGAAATGTTCTCAATGCCTCCAGATCGAACTGATACCTCGGCTTCTCCCCAGCTTCATGTCCACAGACTTCACATCAGCGTTTCACATAGTTCCTTCTATCATTCGTCTACCCTTTTTCTGGAGTTCAGCTTCTACCTGTAAAATGACACACAAAATGAGATGATTATAAGATCACACATCATTACAAACAGCAAGTGGCAAAACACAATCAAATATGCTACTGAAAACAATACAGTAAAGTGGACATTGTTACATATATCTTACCCACTTCATACCTACCGTACACAGAAAATGAAGCATATAGTAATGACAGGAAACATTCTTCTCAACATTACCAGTGGGCGAGCTGGGGGAAGGACAAAAATGCCCGTCTGAATTTATCGTGGGCCTTGGGAAAATATCATTCCATCAGCTTCCATCTTACCTCCTCTGATGGAATGAAATGTTCTCAATGCCTTCAGATCGAACTGATACCTCGGCTTCTCCCCAGCTTCATGTCCACCTTCATGTCCACAGACTTCACATCAGCATATTTCACTTCCTTCTATCATTGGTCTTCCCTTTTTCGGGAGTTCAGACTCTACCTGTAAAATGGCACACACAATGAGATAATTATAAGATCACGCAGTGACATCACAAAGAGCAAGAGCAAACAAAATCAAATATGGTACTGAAAACAATACAGTAAAGTGGACAATGTTGCATATACCTTACCCACTTCAGACCTACCGTACACAGAAAATTAAGCATTTGTAGTAATGGCAGGAAACATTCTTCTCAACATTACCAGTGGGCGAGCTGGGGGAAAGACAAAAATGCTTGTCAGAATTTATCGCTGGCCTTGGGAAAATGTCATTCCATCAGCTTTCATCTTACCTCCTCTGATAAAATGAAATGTTCTCAATGCCTTCAGATCGAACTGATACCTCGGCTTCTCCCCAGCTTCATGTCCACCTTCATGTCCACAGACTTCACATCAGCGTTTCACGTAGTTCCTTCTATCATTCGTCTACCCTTTTTCTGGAGTTCAGCTTCTACCTGTAAAATGACACACAAAATGAGATGATTATAAGATCACACATCATTACAAACAGCAAGTGGCAAAACACAATCAAATATGCTACTGAAAACAATACAGTAAAGTGGACATTGTTACACATACCTTACCCACTTCATACCTACCGTACACAGAAAATGAAGGGTATGTAGTAATGGCAGGAAACATTCTTCTCAACATTACCAGTGGGCGAGCTGGGGGAAGGACAAAAATGCTTGTCAGAATTTATCGCTGGCCTTGGGAAAATGTCATTCCATCAGCTTTCATCTTACCTCCTCTGATGAAATGAAATGTTCTCAATGCCTCCAGATCGAACTGATACCTCGGCTTCTCCCCAGCTTCATGTCCACAGACTTCACATCAGCGTTTCACATAGTTCCTTCTATCATTCGTCTACCCTTTTTCTGGAGTTCAGCTTCTACCTGTAAAATGACACACAAAATGAGATGATTATAAGATCACACATCATTACAAACAGCAAGTGGCAAAACACAATCAAATATGCTACTGAAACCAATACAGTAAAGTGGACATTGTTACATATACCTTACCCACTTCATACCTACCGTACACAGAAAATTAAGCATATAGTAATGACAGGAAACATTCTTCTCAACATTACCAGTGGGCGAGCTGGGGGAAGGACAAAAATGCCCGTCTGAATTTATCGTGGGCCTTGGGAAAATATCATTCCATCAGCTTCCATCTTACCTCCTCTGATGGAATAAAATGTTCTCAATGCCTTCAGATCGAACTGATACCTCGGCTTCTCCCCAGCTTCATGTCCACCTTCATGTCCACAGACTTCACATCAGCATATTTCACTTCCTTCTATCATTGGTCTTCCCTTTTTCGGGAGTTCAGACTCTACCTGTAAAATGGCACACACAATGAGATGATTATAAGATCACGCAGTGACATCACAAAGAGCAAGAGCAAACAAAATCAAATATGGTACTGAAAACAATACAGTAAAGTGGACAATGTTGCATATACCTTACCCACTTCAGACCTACCGTACACAGAAAATGAAGCGTTTGTAGTAATGGCAGGAAACATTCTTCTCAACATTACCAGTGGGCGAGCTGGGGGAAGGACAAAAATGCTTGTCAGAATTTATCGCTGGCCTTGGGAAAATGTCATTCCATCAGCTTTCATCTTACCTCCTCTGATGAAATGAAATGTTCTCAATGCCTCCAGATCGAACTGATACCTCGGCTTCTCCCCAGCTTCATGTCCACAGACATCACATCAGCGTTTCACGTAGTTCCTTCTATCATTCGTCTACCCTTTTTCTGGAGTTCAGCTTCTACCTGTAAAATGACACACAAAATGAGATGATTATAAGATCACACATCATTAAAACAGCAAGTGGCAAAACACAATCAAATATGCTACTGAAACCAATACAGTAAAGTGGACATTGTTACATATACCTTACCCACTTCATACCTACCGTACACAGAAAATGAAGGGTATGTAGTAATGGCAGGAAACATTCTTCTCAACATTACCAGTGGGCGAGCTGGGGGAAGGACAAAAATGCCCGTCTGAATTTATCGTGGGCCTTGGGAAAATATCATTCCATCAGCTTCCATCTTACCTCCTCTGAAGGAATGAAATGTTCTCAATGCCTTCAGATCGAACTGATACCTCGGCTTCTCCCCAGCTTCATGTCCACAGACTTCACATCAGCGTTTCACATAGTTCCTTCTATCATTCGTCTACCCTTTTTCTGGAGTTCAGCTTCTACCTGTAAAATGACACACAAAATGAGATGATTATAAGATCACACATCATTACAAACAGCAAGTGGCAAAACACAATCAAATATGCTACTGAAAACAATACAGTAAAGTGGACATTGTTACATATATCTTACCCACTTCATACCTACCGTACACAGAAAATGAAGCATATAGTAATGACAGGAAACATTCTTCTCAACATTACCAGTGGGCGAGCTGGGGGAAGGACAAAAATGCCTGTCTGAATTTATCGTGGGCCTTGGGAAAATATCATTCCATCAGCTTCCATCTTACCTCCTCTGATGGAATGAAATGTTCTCAATGCCTTCAGATCGAACTGATACCTCGGCTTCTCCCCAGCTTCATGTCCACCTTCATGTCCACAGACTTCACATCAGCATATTTCACTTCCTTCTATCATTGGTCTTCCCTTTTTCGGGAGTTCAGACTCTACCTGTAAAATGGCACACACAATGAGATGATTATAAGATCACGCAGTGACATCACAAAGAGCAAGAGCAAACAAAATCAAATATGGTACTGAAAACAATACAGTAAAGTGGACAATGTTGCATATACCTTACCCACTTCAGACCTACCGTACACAGAAAATGAAGCATTTGTAGTAATGGCAGGAAACATTCTTCTCAACATTACCAGTGGGCGAGCTGGGGGAAAGACAAAAATGCTTGTCAGAATTTATCGCTGGCCTTGGGAAAATGTCATTCCATCAGCTTTCATCTTACCTCCTCTGATAAAATGAAATGTTCTCAATGCCTTCAGATCGAACTGATACCTCGGCTTCTCCCCAGCTTCATGTCCACCTTCATGTCCACAGACTTCACATCAGCGTTTCACGTAGTTCCTTCTATCATTCGTCTACCCTTTTTCTGGAGTTCAGCTTCTACCTGTAAAATGACACACAAAATGAGATGATTATAAGATCACACATCATTACAAACAGCAAGTGGCAAAACACAATCAAATATGCTACTGAAAACAATACAGTAAAGTGGACATTGTTACACATACCTTACCCACTTCATACCTACCGTACACAGAAAATGAAGGGTATGTAGTAATGGCAGGAAACATTCTTCTCAACATTACCAGTGGGCTAGCTGGGGGAAGGACAAAAATGCTTGTCAGAATTTATCGCTGGCCTTGGGAAAATGTCATTCCATCACCTTTCATCTTACCTCCTCTGATGAAATGAAATGTTCTCAATGCCTCCAGATCGAACTGATACCTCGGCTTCTCCCCAGCTTCATGTCCACAGACTTCACATCAGCGTTTCACATAGTTCCTTCTATCATTCGTCTACCCTTTTTCTGGAGTTCAGCTTCTACCTGTAAAATGACACACAAAATGAGATGATTATAAGATCACACATCATTACAAACAGCAAGTGGCAAAACACAATCAAATATGCTACTGAAACCAATACAGTAAAGTGGACATTGTTACATATACCTTACCCACTTCATACCTACCGTACACAGAAAATTAAGCATATAGTAATGACAGGAAACATTCTTCTCAACATTACCAGTGGGCGAGCTGGGGGAAGGACAAAAATGCCCGTCTGAATTTATCGTAGGCCTTGGGAAAATATCATTCCATCAGCTTCCATCTTACCTCCTCTGATGGAATAAAATGTTCTCAATGCCTTCAGATCGAACTGATACCTCGGCTTCTCCCCAGCTTCATGTCCACCTTCATGTCCACAGACTTCACATCAGCATATTTCACTTCCTTCTATCATTGGTCTTCCCTTTTTCTGGAGTTCAGACTCTACCTGTAAAATGGCACACACAATGAGATGATTATAAGATCACGCAGTGACATCACAAAGAGCAAGAGCAAACAAAATCAAATATGGTACTGAAAACAATACAGTAAAGTGGACAATGTTGCATATACCTTACCCACTTCAGACCTACCGTACACAGAAAATGAAGCGTTTGTAGTAATGGCAGGAAACATTCTTCTCAACATTACCAGTGGGCGAGCTGGGGGAAGGACAAAAATGCTTGTCAGAATTTATCGCTGGCCTTGGGAAAATGTCATTCCATCAGCTTTCATCTTACCTCCTCTGATGAAATGAAATGTTCTCAATGCCTCCAGATCGAACTGATACCTCGGCTTCTCCCCAGCTTCATGTCCACAGACATCACATCAGCGTTTCACGTAGTTCCTTCTATCATTCGTCTACCCTTTTTCTGGAGTTCAGCTTCTACCTGTAAAATGACACACAAAATGAGATGATTATAAGATCACACATCATTAAAACAGCAAGTGGCAAAACACAATCAAATATGCTACTGAAACCAATACAGTAAAGTGGACATTGTTACATATACCTTACCCACTTCATACCTACCGTACACAGAAAATGAAGGGTATGTAGTAATGGCAGGAAACATTCTTCTCAACATTACCAGTGGGCGAGCTGGGGGAAGGACAAAAATGCCCGTCTGAATTTATCGTGGGCCTTGGGAAAATATCATTCCATCAGCTTCCATCTTACCTCCTCTGAAGGAATGAAATGTTCTCAATGCCTTCAGATCGAACTGATACCTCGGCTTCTCCCCAGCTTCATGTCCACAGACTTCACATCAGCGTTTCACATAGTTCCTTCTATCATTCGTCTACCCTTTTTCTGGAGTTCAGCTTCTACCTGTAAAATGACACACAAAATGAGATGATTATAAGATCACACATCATTACAAACAGCAAGTGGCAAAACACAATCAAATATGCTACTGAAAACAATACAGTAAAGTGGACATTGTTACATATATCTTACCCACTTCATACCTACCGTACACAGAAAATGAAGCATATAGTAATGACAGGAAACATTCTTCTCAACATTACCAGTGGGCGAGCTGGGGGAAGGACAAAAATGCCTGTCTGAATTTATCGTGGGCCTTGGGAAAATATCATTCCATCAGCTTCCATCTTACCTCCTCTGATGGAATGAAATGTTCTCAATGCCTTCAGATCGAACTGATACCTCGGCTTCTCCCCAGCTTCATGTCCACCTTCATGTCCACAGACTTCACATCAGCATATTTCACTTCCTTCTATCATTGGTCTTCCCTTTTTCGGGAGTTCAGACTCTACCTGTAAAATGGCACACACAATGAGATGATTATAAGATCACGCAGTGACATCACAAAGAGCAAGAGCAAACAAAATCAAATATGGTACTGAAAACAATACAGTAAAGTGGACAATGTTGCATATACCTTACCCACTTCAGACCTACCGTACACAGAAAATGAAGCATTTGTAGTAATGGCAGGAAACATTCTTCTCAACATTACCAGTGGGCGAGCTGGGGGAAAGACAAAAATGCTTGTCAGAATTTATCGCTGGCCTTGGGAAAATGTCATTCCATCAGCTTTCATCTTACCTCCTCTGATAAAATGAAATGTTCTCAATGCCTTCAGATCGAACTGATACCTCGGCTTCTCCCCAGCTTCATGTCCACCTTCATGTCCACAGACTTCACATCAGCGTTTCACGTAGTTCCTTCTATCATTCGTCTACCCTTTTTCTGGAGTTCAGCTTCTACCTGTAAAATGACACACAAAATGAGATGATTATAAGATCACACATCATTACAAACAGCAAGTGGCAAAACACAATCAAATATGCTACTGAAAACAATACAGTAAAGTGGACATTGTTACACATACCTTACCCACTTCATACCTACCGTACACAGAAAATGAAGGGTATGTAGTAATGGCAGGAAACATTCTTCTCAACATTACCAGTGGGCTAGCTGGGGGAAGGACAAAAATGCTTGTCAGAATTTATCGCTGGCCTTGGGAAAATGTCATTCCATCAGCTTTCATCTTACCTCCTCTGATGAAATGAAATGTTCTCAATGCCTCCAGATCGAACTGATACCTCGGCTTCTCCCCAGCTTCATGTCCACAGACTTCACATCAGCGTTTCACATAGTTCCTTCTATCATTCGTCTACCCTTTTTCTGGAGTTCAGCTTCTACCTGTAAAATGACACACAAAATGAGATGATTATAAGATCACACATCATTACAAACAGCAAGTGGCAAAACACAATCAAATATGCTACTGAAACCAATACAGTAAAGTGGACAATGTTGCATATACCTTACCCACTTCAGACCTACCGTACACAGAAAATGAAGCGTTTGTAGTAATGGCAGGAAACATTCTTCTCAACATTACCAGTGGGCGAGCTGGGGGAAGGAAAAAAATGCCCGTCTGAATTTATCGTGGGCCTTGGGAAAATATCATTCCATCAGCTTCCATCTTACCTCCTCTGAAGGAATGAAATGTTCTCAATGCCTTCAGATCGAACTGATACCTCGGCTTCTCCCCAGCTTCATGTCCACAGACTTCACATCAGCGTTTCACATAGTTCCTTCTATCATTCGTCTACCCTTTTTCTGGAGTTCAGCTTCTACCTGTAAAATGACACACAAAATGAGATGATTATAAGATCACACATCATTACAAACAGCAAGTGGCAAAACACAATCAAATATGCTACTGAAAACAATACAGTAAAGTGGACATTGTTACATATATCTTACCCACTTCATACCTACCGTACACAGAAAATGAAGCATATAGTAATGACAGGAAACATTCTTCTCAACATTACCAGTGGGCGAGCTGGGGGAAGGACAAAAATGCCTGTCTGAATTTATCGTGGGCCTTGGGAAAATATCATTCCATCAGCTTCCATCTTACCTCCTCTGATGGAATGAAATGTTCTCAATGCCTTCAGATCGAACTGATACCTCGGCTTCTCCCCAGCTTCATGTCCACCTTCATGTCCACAGACTTCACATCAGCATATTTCACTTCCTTCTATCATTGGTCTTCCCTTTTTCGGGAGTTCAGACTCTACCTGTAAAATGGCACACACAATGAGATGATTATAAGATCACGCAGTGACATCACAAAGAGCAAGAGCAAACAAAATCAAATATGGTACTGAAAACAATACAGTAAAGTGGACAATGTTGCATATACCTTACCCACTTCAGACCTACCGTACACAGAAAATGAAGCATTTGTAGTAATGGCAGGAAACATTCTTCTCAACATTACCAGTGGGCGAGCTGGGGGAAAGACAAAAATGCTTGTCAGAATTTATCGCTGGCCTTGGGAAAATGTCATTCCATCAGCTTTCATCTTACCTCCTCTGATAAAATGAAATGTTCTCAATGCCTTCAGATCGAACTGATACCTCGGCTTCTCCCCAGCTTCATGTCCACCTTCATGTCCACAGACTTCACATCAGCGTTTCACGTAGTTCCTTCTATCATTCGTCTACCCTTTTTCTGGAGTTCAGCTTCTACCTGTAAAATGACACACAAAATGAGATGATTATAAGATCACACATCATTACAAACAGCAAGTGGCAAAACACAATCAAATATGCTACTGAAAACAATACAGTAAAGTGGACATTGTTACACATACCTTACCCACTTCATACCTACCGTACACAGAAAATGAAGGGTATGTAGTAATGGCAGGAAACATTCTTCTCAACATTACCAGTGGGCTAGCTGGGGGAAGGACAAAAATGCTTGTCAGAATTTATCGCTGGCCTTGGGAAAATGTCATTCCATCAGCTTTCATCTTACCTCCTCTGATGAAATGAAATGTTCTCAATGCCTCCAGATCGAACTGATACCTCGGCTTCTCCCCAGCTTCATGTCCACAGACTTCACATCAGCGTTTCACATAGTTCCTTCTATCATTCGTCTACCCTTTTTCTGGAGTTCAGCTTCTACCTGTAAAATGACACACAAAATGAGATGATTATAAGATCACACATCATTACAAACAGCAAGTGGCAAAACACAATCAAATATGCTACTGAAACCAATACAGTAAAGTGGACAATGTTGCATATACCTTACCCACTTCAGACCTACCGTACACAGAAAATGAAGCGTTTGTAGTAATGGCAGGAAACATTCTTCTCAACATTACCAGTGGGCGAGCTGGGGGAAGGAAAAAAATGCCCGTCTGAATTTATCGTGGGCCTTGGGAAAATATCATTCCATCAGCTTCCATCTTACCTCCTCTGAAGGAATGAAATGTTCTCAATGCCTTCAGATCGAACTGATACCTCGGCTTCTCCCCAGCTTCATGTCCACAGACTTCACATCAGCGTTTCACGTAGTTCCTTCTATCATTAGTCTACCCTTTTTCTGGAGTTCAGCTTCTACCTGTAAAATGACACACAAAATGAGAGGATTATAAGATCACACATCATTACAAACAGCAAGTGGCAAAACACAATCAAATATGCTACTGAAAACAATACAGTAAAGTGGACATTGTTACATATATCTTACCCACTTCATACCTACCGTACACAGAAAATGAAGCATATAGTAATGACAGGAAACATTCTTCTCAACATTACCAGGGGGGCGAGTTGGGGGAAGGACAAAAATGCCCGTCTGAATTTATCGTGGGCCTTGGGAAAATATCATTCCATCAGCTTCCATCTTACCTCCTCTGAAGGAATGAAATGTTCTCAATGCCTTCAGATCGAACTGATACCTCGGCTTCTCCCCAGCTTCATGTCCACCTTCATGTCCACAGACTTCACATCAGCATATTTCACTTCCTTCTATCATTGGTCTTCCTTTTTTCTGTAGTTCAGACTCTACCTGTAAAATGGCACACACAATGAGATGATTATAAGATCACGCAGTGACATCACAAAGAGCAAGAGAAAACAAAATCAAATATGCTACTGAAAACAATACAGTAAAGTGGACAATGTTGCATATACCTTACCCACTTCATACCTACCGTACACAGAAAATGAAGGGTATGTAGTAATGGCAGGAAACATTCTTCTCAACATTACCAGTGGGCGAGCTGGGGGAAGGACAAAAATGCCCGTCTGAATTTATCGTGGGCCTTGGGAAAATATCATTCCATCAGCTTCCATCTTACCTCCTCTGAAGGAATGAAATGTTCTCAATGCCTTCAGATCGAACTGATACCTCGGCTTCTCCCCAGCTTCATGTCCACAGACTTCACATCAGCGTTTCACGTAGTTCCTTCTATCATTCGTCTACCCTTTTTCTGGAGTTCAGCTTCTACCTGTAAAATGACACACAAAATGAGATGATTATAAGATCACACATCATTACAAACAGCAAGTGGCAAAACACAATCAAATATGCTACTGAAAACAATACAGTAAAGTGGACATTGTTACATATACCTTACCCACTTCATACCTACCGTACACAGAAAATGAAGGGTATGTAGTAATGGCAGGAAACATTCTTCTCAACATTACCATTGGGCGAGCTGGGGGAAGGACAAAAATGCTTGTCAGAATTTATCGCTGGCCTTGGGAAAATGTCATTCCATCAGATTTCATCTTACCTCCTCTGATGAAATGAAATGTTCTCAATGCCTCCAGATCGAACTGATACCTCGGCTTCTCCCCAGCTTCATGTCCACAGACTTCACATCAGCGTTTCACGTAGTTCCTTCTATCATTCGTCTACCCTTTTTCTGGAGTTCAGCTTCTACCTGTAAAATGACACACTAAATGAGATGATTATAAGATCACACATCATTACAAACAGCAAGTGGCAAAACACAATCAAATATGCTACTGAAACCAATACAGTAAAGTGGACATTGTTACATATACCTTACCCACTTCATACCTACCGTACACAGAAAATGAAGGGTATGTAGTAATGGCAGGAAACATTCTTCTCAACATTACCAGTGGGCGAGCTGGGGGAAGGACAAAAATGCCCGTCTGAATTTATCGTGGGCCTTGGGAAAATATCATTCCATCAGCTTCCATCTTACCTCCTCTGAAGGAATGAAATGTTCTCAATGCCTTCAGATCGAACTGATACCTCAGCTTCTCCCCAGCTTCATGTCCACCTTCATGTCCACAGACTACACATCAGCGTTTCACATAGTTCCTTCTATCATTCGTCTACCCTTTTTCTGGAGTTCAGCTTCTACCTGTAAAATGACACACAAAATGAGATGATTATAAGATCACACATCATTACAAACAGCAAGTGGCAAAACACAATCAAATATGCTACTGAAACCAATACAGTAAAGTGGACATTGTTACATATACCTTACCCACTTCATACCTACCGTACACAGAAAATGAAGGGTATGTAGTAATGGCAGGAAACATTCTTCTCAACATTACCAGTGGGCGAGCTGGGGGAAGGACAAAAATGCCCGTCTGTATTTATCGTGGGCCTTGGGAAAATATCATTCCATCAGCTTCCATCTTACCTCCTCTGAAGGAATGAAATGTTCTCAATGCCTTCAGATCGAACTGATACCTCGGCTTCTCCCCAGCTTCATGTCCACCTTCATGTCCACAGACTTCACATCAGCATATTTCACTTCCTTCTATCATTGGTCTTCCCTTTTTCTGGAGTTCAGACTCTACCTGTAAAATGGCACACACAATGAGATGATTATAAGATCACGCAGTGACATCACAAAGAGCAAGAGCAAACAAAATCAAATATGGTACTGAAAACAATACAGTAAAGTGGACAATGTTGCATATACCTTACCCACTTCAGACCTACCGTACACAGAAAATGAAGCGTTTGTAGTAATGGCAGGAAACATTCTTCTCAACATTACCAGTGGGCGAGCTGGGGGAAGAACAAAAATGCTTGTCAGAATTTATCGCTGGCCTTGGGAAAATGTCATTCCATCAGCTTTCATCTTACCTCCTCTGATGAAATGAAATGTTCTCAATGCCTCCAGATCGAACTGATACCTCGGCTTCTCCCCAGCTTCATGTCCACAGACTTCACATCAGCGTTTCACGTAGTTCCTTCTATCATTCGTCTAACCTTTTTCTGGAGTTCAGCTTCTACCTGTAAAATGACACACAAAATGAGATGATTATAAGATCACACATCATTACAAACAGCAAGTGGCAAAACACAATCAAATATGCTACTGAAACCAATACAGTAAAGTGGACATTGTTACATATACCTTACCCACTTCATACCTACCGTACACAGAAAATGAAGGGTATGTAGTAATGGCAGGAAACATTCTTCTCAACATTACCAGTGGGCGAGCTGGGGGAAGGACAAAAATGCCCGTCTGAATTTATCGTGGGCCTTGGGAAAATATCATTCCATCAGCTTCCATCTTACCTCCTCTGAAGGAATGAAATGTTCTCAATGCCTCCAGATCGAACTGATACCTCGGCTTCTCCCCAGCTTCATGTCCACAGACTTCACATCAGCGTTTCACATAGTTCCTTCTATCATTCGTCTACCCTTTTTCTGGAGTTCAGCTTCTACCTGTAAAATGACACACAAAATGAGATGATTATAAGATCACACATCATTACAAACAGCAAGTGGCAAAACACAATCAAATATGCTACTGAAAACAATACAGTAAAGTGGACATTGTTACATATATCTTACCCACTTCATACCTACCGTACACAGAAAATGAAGCATATAGTAATGACAGGAAACATTCTTCTCAACATTGGGCGAGCTGGGGGAAGGACAAAAATGCCTGTCTGAATTTATCGTGGGCCTTGGGAAAATATCATTCCATCAGCTTCCATCTTACCTCCTCTGATGGAATAAAATGTTCTCAATGCCTTCAGATCGAACTGATACCTCGGCTTCTCCCCAGCTTCATGTCCACCTTCATGTCCACAGACTTCACATCAGCATATTTCACTTCCTTCTATCATTGGTCTTCCCTTTTTCTGGAGTTCAGACTCTACCTGTAAAATGGCACACACAATGAGATGATTATAAGATCACGCAGTGACATCACAAAGAGCAAGAGCAAACAAAATCAAATATGGTACTGAAAACAATACAGTAAAGTGGACAATGTTGCATATACCTTACCCACTTCAGACCTACCGTACACAGAAAATGAAGCGTTTGTAGTAATGGCAGGAAACATTCTTCTCAACATTACCAGTGGGCGAGCTGGGGGAAGGACAAAAATGCTTGTCAGAATTTATCGCTGGCCTTGGGAAAATGTCATTCCATCAGCTTTCATCTTACCTCCTCTGATGAAATGAAATGTTCTCAATGCCTCCAGATCGAACTGATACCTCGGCTTCTCCCCAGCTTCATGTCCACAGACTTCACATCAGCGTTTCACGTAGTTCCTTCTATCATTCGTCTACCCTTTTTCTGGAGTTCAACTTCTACCTGTAAAATGACACACAAAATGAGATGATTATAAGATCACACATCATTACAAACAGCAAGTGGCAAAACACAATCAAATATGCTACTGAAAACAATACAGTAAAGTGGACATTGTTACATATACCATACCCACTTCATACCTACCGTACACAGAAAATGAAGGGTATGTAGTAATGGCAGGAAACATTCTTCTCAACATTACCAGTGGGCGAGCTGGGGGAAGGACAAAAATGCCCGTCTGAATTTATCGTGGGCCTTGGGAAAATATCATTCAATCAGCTTCCATCTTACCTCCTCTGAAGGAATGAAATGTTCTCAATGCCTTCAGATCGAACTGATACCTCGGCTTCTCCCCAGCTTCATGTCCACAGACTTCACATCAGCGTTTCACGTAGTTCCTTCTATCATTAGTCTACCCTTTTTCTGGAGTTCAGCTTCTACCTGTAAAATGACACACAAAAGGAGATGATTATAAGATCACACATCATTACAAACAGCAAGTGGCAAAACACAATCAAATATGCTACTGAAACCAATACAGTAAAGTGGACATTGTTACATATACCTTACCCACTTCATACCTACCGTACACAGAAAATGAAGCGTTTGTAGTAATGGCAGGAAACATTCTTCTCAACATTACCAGTGGGCGAGCTGGGGGAAGAACAAAAATGCTTGTCAGAATTTATCGCTGGCCTTGGGAAAATGTCATTCCATCAGCTTTCATCTTACCTCCTCTGATGAAATGAAATGTTCTCAATGCCTCCAGATCGAACTGATACCTCGGCTTCTCCCCAGCTTCATGTCCACAGACTTCACATCAGCGTTTCACGTAGTTCCTTCTATCATTCGTCTAACCTTTTTCTGGAGTTCAGCTTCTACCTGTAAAATGACACACAAAATGAGATGATTATAAGATCACACATCATTACAAACAGCAAGTGGCAAAACACAATCAAATATGCTACTGAAACCAATACAGTAAAGTGGACATTGTTACATATACCTTACCCACTTCATACCTACCGTACACAGAAAATGAAGGGTATGTAGTAATGGCAGGAAACATTCTTCTCAACATTACCAGTGGGCGAGCTGGGGGAAGGACAAAAATGCCCGTCTGAATTTATCGTGGGCCTTGGGAAAATATCATTCCATCAGCTTCCATCTTACCTCCTCTGAAGGAATGAAATGTTCTCAATGCCTCCAGATCGAACTGATACCTCGGCTTCTCCCCAGCTTCATGTCCACAGACTTCACATCAGCGTTTCACATAGTTCCTTCTATCATTCGTCTACCCTTTTTCTGGAGTTCAGCTTCTACCTGTAAAATGACACACAAAATGAGATGATTATAAGATCACACATCATTACAAACAGCAAGTGGCAAAACACAATCAAATATGCTACTGAAAACAATACAGTAAAGTGGACATTGTTACATATATCTTACCCACTTCATACCTACCGTACACAGAAAATGAAGCATATAGTAATGACAGGAAACATTCTTCTCAACATTACCAGTGGGCGAGCTGGGGGAAGGACAAAAATGCCTGTCTGAATTTATCGTGGGCCTTGGGAAAATATCATTCCATCAGCTTCCATCTTACCTCCTCTGATGGAATAAAATGTTCTCAATGCCTTCAGATCGAACTGATACCTCGGCTTCTCCCCAGCTTCATGTCCACCTTCATGTCCACAGACTTCACATCAGCATATTTCACTTCCTTCTATCATTGGTCTTCCCTTTTTCTGGAGTTCAGACTCTACCTGTAAAATGGCACACACAATGAGATGATTATAAGATCACGCAGTGACATCACAAAGAGCAAGAGCAAACAAAATCAAATATGGTACTGAAAACAATACAGTAAAGTGGACAATGTTGCATATACCTTACCCACTTCAGACCTACCGTACACAGAAAATGAAGCGTTTGTAGTAATGGCAGGAAACATTCTTCTCAACATTACCAGTGGGCGAGCTGGGGGAAGGACAAAAATGCTTGTCAGAATTTATCGCTGGCCTTGGGAAAATGTCATTCCATCAGCTTTCATCTTACCTCCTCTGATGAAATGAAATGTTCTCAATGCCTCCAGATCGAACTGATACCTCGGCTTCTCCCCAGCTTCATGTCCACAGACTTCACATCAGCGTTTCACGTAGTTCCTTCTATCATTCGTCTACCCTTTTTCTGGAGTTCAACTTCTACCTGTAAAATGACACACAAAATGAGATGATTATAAGATCACACATCATTACAAACAGCAAGTGGCAAAACACAATCAAATATGCTACTGAAAACAATACAGTAAAGTGGACATTGTTACATATACCATACCCACTTCATACCTACCGTACACAGAAAATGAAGGGTATGTAGTAATGGCAGGAAACATTCTTCTCAACATTACCAGTGGGCGAGCTGGGGGAAGGACAAAAATGCCCGTCTGAATTTATCGTGGGCCTTGGGAAAATATCATTCAATCAGCTTCCATCTTACCTCCTCTGAAGGAATGAAATGTTCTCAATGCCTTCAGATCGAACTGATACCTCGGCTTCTCCCCAGCTTCATGTCCACAGACTTCACATCAGCGTTTCACGTAGTTCCTTCTATCATTAGTCTACCCTTTTTCTGGAGTTCAGCTTCTACCTGTAAAATGACACACAAAAGGAGATGATTATAAGATCACACATCATTACAAACAGCAAGTGGCAAAACACAATCAAATATGCTACTGAAACCAATACAGTAAAGTGGACATTGTTACATATACCTTACCCACTTCATACCTACCGTACACAGAAAATGAAGGGTATGTAGTAATGGCAGGAAACATTCTTCTCAACATTACCAGTGGGCGAGCTGGGGGAAGGACAAAAATGCCCGTCTGAATTTATCGTGGGCATTGGGAAAATATCATTCCATCAGCTTCCATCTTACCTCCTCTGAAGGAATGAAATGTTCTCAATGCCTTCAGATCGAACTGATACCTCGGCTTCTCCCCAGCTTCATGTCCACCTTCATGTCCACAGACTTCACATCAGCGTTTCACGTAGTTCCTTCTATCATTCGTCTAACCTTTTTCTGGAGTTCAGCTTCTACCTGTAAAATGACACACAAAATGAGATGATTATAAGATCACACATCATTACAAACAGCAAGTGGCAAAACACAATCAAATATGCTACTGAAACCAATACAGTAAAGTGGACATTGTTACATATACCTTACCCACTTCATACCTACCGTACACAGAAAATGAAGGGTATGTATCATTCTATCATTGGTCTTCCCTTTTTCTGGAGTTCAGACTCTACCTGTAAAATGGCACACACAATGAGATGATTATAAGATCACGCAGTGACATCACAAAGAGCAAGAGCAAACAAAATCAAATATGGTACTGAAAACAATACAGTAAAGTGGACAATGTTGCATATACCTTACCCACTTCAGACCTACCGTACACAGAAAATGAAGCGTTTGTAGTAATGGCAGGAAACATTCTTCTCAACATTACCAGTGGGCGAGCTGGGGGAAGGACAAAAATGCTTGTCAGAATTTATCGCTGGCCTTGGGAAAATGTCATTCCATCAGCTTTCATCTTACCTCCTCTGATGAAATGAAATGTTCTCAATGCCTCCAGATCGAACTGATACCTCGGCTTCTCCCCAGCTTCATGTCCACAGACTTCACATCAGCGTTTCACGTAGTTCCTTCTATCATTCGTCTACCCTTTTTCTGGAGTTCAACTTCTACCTGTAAAATGACACACAAAATGAGATGATTATAAGATCACACATCATTACAAACAGCAAGTGGCAAAACACAATCAAATATGCTACTGAAAACAATACAGTAAAGTGGACATTGTTACATATACCATACCCACTTCATACCTACCGTACACAGAAAATGAAGGGTATGTAGTAATGGCAGGAAACATTCTTCTCAACATTACCAGTGGGCGAGCTGGGGGAAGGACAAAAATGCCCGTCTGAATTTATCGTGGGCCTTGGGAAAATATCATTCAATCAGCTTCCATCTTACCTCCTCTGAAGGAATGAAATGTTCTCAATGCCTTCAGATCGAACTGATACCTCGGCTTCTCCCCAGCTTCATGTCCACAGACTTCACATCAGCGTTTCACGTAGTTCCTTCTATCATTAGTCTACCCTTTTTCTGGAGTTCAGCTTCTACCTGTAAAATGACACACAAAAGGAGATGATTATAAGATCACACATCATTACAAACAGCAAGTGGCAAAACACAATCAAATATGCTACTGAAACCAATACAGTAAAGTGGACATTGTTACATATACCTTACCCACTTCATACCTACCGTACACAGAAAATGAAGGGTATGTAGTAATGGCAGGAAACATTCTTCTCAACATTACCAGTGGGCGAGCTGGGGGAAGGACAAAAATGCCCGTCTGAATTTATCGTGGGCATTGGGAAAATATCATTCCATCAGCTTCCATCTTACCTCCTCTGAAGGAATGAAATGTTCTCAATGCCTTCAGATCGAACTGATACCTCGGCTTCTCCCCAGCTTCATGTCCACCTTCATGTCCACAGACTTCACATCAGCGTTTCACGTAGTTCCTTCTATCATTCGTCTAACCTTTTTCTGGAGTTCAGCTTCTACCTGTAAAATGACACACAAAATGAGATGATTATAAGATCACACATCATTACACACAGCAAGTGGCAAAACACAATCAAATATGCTACTGAAACCAATACAGTAAAGTGGACATTGTTACATATACCTTACCCACTTCATACCTACCGTACACAGAAAATGAAGGGTATGTAGTAATGGCAGGAAACATTCTTCTCAACATTACCAGTGGGCGAGCTGGGGGAAGGACAAAAATGCCCGTCTGAATTTATCGTGGGCCTTGGGAAAATATCATTCCATCAGCTTCCATCTTACCTCCTCTGAAGGAATGAAATGTTCTCAATGCCTCCAGATCGAACTGATACCTCGGCTTCTCCCCAGCTTCATGTCCACAGACTTCACATCAGCGTTTCACATAGTTCCTTCTATCATTCGTCTACCCTTTTTCTGGAGTTCAGCTTCTACCTGTAAAATGACACACAAAATGAGATGATTATAAGATCACACATCATTACAAACAGCAAGTGGCAAAACACAATCAAATATGCTACTGAAAACAATACAGTAAAGTGGACATTGTTACATATATCTTACCCACTTCATACCTACCGTACACAGAAAATGAAGCATATAGTAATGACAGGAAACATTCTTCTCAACATTACCAGTGGGCGAGCTGGGGGAAGGACAAAAATGCCTGTCTGAATTTATCGTGGGCCTTGGGAAAATATCATTCCATCAGCTTCCATCTTACCTCCTCTGATGGAATAAAATGTTCTCAATGCCTTCAGATCGAACTGATACCTCGGCTTCTCCCCAGCTTCATGTCCACCTTCATGTCCACAGACTTCACATCAGCATATTTCACTTCCTTCTATCATTGGTCTTCCCTTTTTCTGGAGTTCAGACTCTACCTGTAAAATGGCACACACAATGAGATGATTATAAGATCACGCAGTGACATCACAAAGAGCAAGAGCAAACAAAATCAAATATGGTACTGAAAACAATACAGTAAAGTGGACAATGTTGCATATACCTTACCCACTTCAGACCTACCGTACACAGAAAATGAAGCGTTTGTAGTAATGGCAGGAAACATTCTTCTCAACATTACCAGTGGGCGAGCTGGGGGAAGGACAAAAATGCTTGTCAGAATTTATCGCTGGCCTTGGGAAAATGTCATTCCATCAGCTTTCATCTTACCTCCTCTGATGAAATGAAATGTTCTCAATGCCTCCAGATCGAACTGATACCTCGGCTTCTCCCCAGCTTCATGTCCACAGACTTCACATCAGCGTTTCACGTAGTTCCTTCTATCATTCGTCTACCCTTTTTCTGGAGTTCAACTTCTACCTGTAAAATGACACACAAAATGAGATGATTATAAGATCACACATCATTACAAACAGCAAGTGGCAAAACACAATCAAATATGCTACTGAAAACAATACAGTAAAGTGGACATTGTTACATATACCATACCCACTTCATACCTACCGTACACAGAAAATGAAGGGTATGTAGTAATGGCAGGAAACATTCTTCTCAACATTACCAGTGGGCGAGCTGGGGGAAGGACAAAAATGCCCGTCTGAATTTATCGTGGGCCTTGGGAAAATATCATTCAATCAGCTTCCATCTTACCTCCTCTGAAGGAATGAAATGTTCTCAATGCCTTCAGATCGAACTGATACCTCGGCTTCTCCCCAGCTTCATGTCCACAGACTTCACATCAGCGTTTCACGTAGTTCCTTCTATCATTAGTCTACCCTTTTTCTGGAGTTCAGCTTCTACCTGTAAAATGACACACAAAAGGAGATGATTATAAGATCACACATCATTACAAACAGCAAGTGGCAAAACACAATCAAATATGCTACTGAAACCAATACAGTAAAGTGGACATTGTTACATATACCTTACCCACTTCATACCTACCGTACACAGAAAATGAAGGGTATGTAGTAATGGCAGGAAACATTCTTCTCAACATTACCAGTGGGCGAGCTGGGGGAAGGACAAAAATGCCCGTCTGAATTTATCGTGGGCATTGGGAAAATATCATTCCATCAGCTTCCATCTTACCTCCTCTGAAGGAATGAAATGTTCTCAATGCCTTCAGATCGAACTGATACCTCGGCTTCTCCCCAGCTTCATGTCCACCTTCATGTCCACAGACTTCACATCAGCGTTTCACGTAGTTCCTTCTATCATTCGTCTAACCTTTTTCTGGAGTTCAGCTTCTACCTGTAAAATGACACACAAAATGAGATGATTATAAGATCACACATCATTACAAACAGCAAGTGGCAAAACACAATCAAATATGCTACTGAAACCAATACAGTAAAGTGGACATTGTTACATATACCTTACCCACTTCATACCTACCGTACACAGAAAATGAAGGGTATGTATCATTCTATCATTGGTCTTCCCTTTTTCTGGAGTTCAGACTCTACCTGTAAAATGGCACACACAATGAGATGATTATAAGATCACGCAGTGACATCACAAAGAGCAAGAGCAAACAAAATCAAATATGGTACTGAAAACAATACAGTAAAGTGGACAATGTTGCATATACCTTACCCACTTCAGACCTACCGTACACAGAAAATGAAGCGTTTGTAGTAATGGCAGGAAACATTCTTCTCAACATTACCAGTGGGCGAGCTGGGGGAAGGACAAAAATGCTTGTCAGAATTTATCGCTGGCCTTGGGAAAATGTCATTCCATCAGCTTTCATCTTACCTCCTCTGATGAAATGAAATGTTCTCAATGCCTCCAGATCGAACTGATACCTCGGCTTCTCCCCAGCTTCATGTCCACAGACTTCACATCAGCGTTTCACGTAGTTCCTTCTATCATTCGTCTACCCTTTTTCTGGAGTTCAACTTCTACCTGTAAAATGACACACAAAATGAGATGATTATAAGATCACACATCATTACAAACAGCAAGTGGCAAAACACAATCAAATATGCTACTGAAAACAATACAGTAAAGTGGACATTGTTACATATACCATACCCACTTCATACCTACCGTACACAGAAAATGAAGGGTATGTAGTAATGGCAGGAAACATTCTTCTCAACATTACCAGTGGGCGAGCTGGGGGAAGGACAAAAATGCCCGTCTGAATTTATCGTGGGCCTTGGGAAAATATCATTCAATCAGCTTCCATCTTACCTCCTCTGAAGGAATGAAATGTTCTCAATGCCTTCAGATCGAACTGATACCTCGGCTTCTCCCCAGCTTCATGTCCACAGACTTCACATCAGCGTTTCACGTAGTTCCTTCTATCATTAGTCTACCCTTTTTCTGGAGTTCAGCTTCTACCTGTAAAATGACACACAAAAGGAGATGATTATAAGATCACACATCATTACAAACAGCAAGTGGCAAAACACAATCAAATATGCTACTGAAACCAATACAGTAAAGTGGACATTGTTACATATACCTTACCCACTTCATACCTACCGTACACAGAAAATGAAGGGTATGTAGTAATGGCAGGAAACATTCTTCTCAACATTACCAGTGGGCGAGCTGGGGGAAGGACAAAAATGCCCGTCTGAATTTATCGTGGGCATTGGGAAAATATCATTCCATCAGCTTCCATCTTACCTCCTCTGAAGGAATGAAATGTTCTCAATGCCTTCAGATCGAACTGATACCTCGGCTTCTCCCCAGCTTCATGTCCACCTTCATGTCCACAGACTTCACATCAGCGTTTCACGTAGTTCCTTCTATCATTCGTCTAACCTTTTTCTGGAGTTCAGCTTCTACCTGTAAAATGACACACAAAATGAGATGATTATAAGATCACACATCATTACACACAGCAAGTGGCAAAACACAATCAAATATGCTACTGAAACCAATACAGTAAAGTGGACATTGTTACATATACCTTACCCACTTCATACCTACCGTACACAGAAAATGAAGGGTATGTAGTAATGGCAGGAAACATTCTTCTCAACATTACCAGTGGGCGAGCTGGGGGAAGGACAAAAATGCCCGTCTGAATTTATCGTGGGCCTTGGGAAAATATCATTCCATCAGCTTCCATCTTACCTCCTCTGAAGGAATGAAATGTTCTCAATGCCTCCAGATCGAACTGATACCTCGGCTTCTCCCCAGCTTCATGTCCACAGACTTCACATCAGCGTTTCACATAGTTCCTTCTATCATTCGTCTACCCTTTTTCTGGAGTTCAGCTTCTACCTGTAAAATGACACACAAAATGAGATGATTATAAGATCACACATCATTACAAACAGCAAGTGGCAAAACACAATCAAATATGCTACTGAAAACAATACAGTAAAGTGGACATTGTTACATATATCTTACCCACTTCATACCTACCGTACACAGAAAATGAAGCATATAGTAATGACAGGAAACATTCTTCTCAACATTACCAGTGGGCGAGCTGGGGGAAGGACAAAAATGCCCGTCTGAATTTATCGTGGGCCTTGGGAAAATATCATTCCATCAGCTTCCATCTTACCTCCTCTGATGGAATGAAATGTTCTCAATGCCTTCAGATCGAACTGATACCTCGGCTTCTCCCCAGCTTCATGTCCACCTTCATGTCCACAGACTTCACATCAGCATATTTCACTTCCTTCTATCATTGGTCTTCCCTTTTTCGGGAGTTCAGACTCTACCTGTAAAATGGCACACACAATGAGATGATTATAAGATCACGCAGTGACATCACAAAGAGCAAGAGCAAACAAAATCAAATATGGTACTGAAAACAATACAGTAAAGTGGACAATGTTGCATATACCTTACCCACTTCAGACCTACCGTACACAGAAAATGAAGCATTTGTAGTAATGGCAGGAAACATTCTTCTCAACATTACCAGTGGGCGAGCTGGGGGAAAGACAAAAATGCTTGTCAGAATTTATCGCTGGCCTTGGGAAAATGTCATTCCATCAGCTTTCATCTTACCTCCTCTGATAAAATGAAATGTTCTCAATGCCTTCAGATCGAACTGATACCTCGGCTTCTCCCCAGCTTCATGTCCACCTTCATGTCCACAGACTTCACATCAGCGTTTCACGTAGTTCCTTCTATCATTCGTCTACCCTTTTTCTGGAGTTCAGCTTCTACCTGTAAAATGACACACAAAATGAGATGATTATAAGATCACACATCATTACAAACAGCAAGTGGCAAAACACAATCAAATATGCTACTGAAAACAATACAGTAAAGTGGACATTGTTACACATACCTTACCCACTTCATACCTACCGTACACAGAAAATGAAGGGTATGTAGTAATGGCAGGAAACATTCTTCTCAACATTACCAGTGGGCGAGCTGGGGGAAGGACAAAAATGCTTGTCAGAATTTATCGCTGGCCTTGGGAAAATGTCATTCCATCAGCTTTCATCTTACCTCCTCTGATGAAATGAAATGTTCTCAATGCCTCCAGATCGAACTGATACCTCGGCTTCTCCCCAGCTTCATGTCCACAGACTTCACATCAGCGTTTCACATAGTTCCTTCTATCATTCGTCTACCCTTTTTCTGGAGTTCAGCTTCTACCTGTAAAATGACACACAAAATGAGATGATTATAAGATCACACATCATTACAAACAGCAAGTGGCAAAACACAATCAAATATGCTACTGAAACCAATACAGTAAAGTGGACATTGTTACATATACCTTACCCACTTCATACCTACCGTACACAGAAAATGAAGGGTATGTAGTAATGGCAGGAAACATTCTTCTCAACATTACCAGTGGGCGAGCTGGGGGAAGGACAAAAATGCCCGTCTGAATTTATCGTGGGCCTTGGGAAAATATCATTCCATCAGCTTCCATCTTACCTCCTCTGAAGGAATGAAATGTTCTCAATGCCTCCAGATCGAACTGATACCTCGGCTTCTCCCCAGCTTCATGTCCACAGACTTCACATCAGCGTTTCACATAGTTCCTTCTATCATTCGTCTACCCTTTTTCTGGAGTTCAGCTTCTACCTGTAAAATGACACACAAAATGAGATGATTATAAGATCACACATCATTACAAACAGCAAGTGGCAAAACACAATCAAATATGCTACTGAAAACAATACAGTAAAGTGGACATTGTTACATATATCTTACCCACTTCATACCTACCGTACACAGAAAATGAAGCATATAGTAATGACAGGAAACATTCTTCTCAACATTACCAGTGGGCGAGCTGGGGGAAGGACAAAAATGCCCGTCTGAATTTATCGTGGGCCTTGGGAAAATATCATTCCATCAGCTTCCATCTTACCTCCTCTGATGGAATGAAATGTTCTCAATGCCTTCAGATCGAACTGATACCTCGGCTTCTCCCCAGCTTCATGTCCACCTTCATGTCCACAGACTTCACATCAGCATATTTCACTTCCTTCTATCATTGGTCTTCCCTTTTTCGGGAGTTCAGACTCTACCTGTAAAATGGCACACACAATGAGATAATTATAAGATCACGCAGTGACATCACAAAGAGCAAGAGCAAACAAAATCAAATATGGTACTGAAAACAATACAGTAAAGTGGACAATGTTGCATATACCTTACCCACTTCAGACCTACCGTACACAGAAAATTAAGCATTTGTAGTAATGGCAGGAAACATTCTTCTCAACATTACCAGTGGGCGAGCTGGGGGAAAGACAAAAATGCTTGTCAGAATTTATCGCTGGCCTTGGGAAAATGTCATTCCATCAGCTTTCATCTTACCTCCTCTGATAAAATGAAATGTTCTCAATGCCTTCAGATCGAACTGATACCTCGGCTTCTCCCCAGCTTCATGTCCACCTTCATGTCCACAGACTTCACATCAGCGTTTCACGTAGTTCCTTCTATCATTCGTCTACCCTTTTTCTGGAGTTCAGCTTCTACCTGTAAAATGACACACAAAATGAGATGATTATAAGATCACACATCATTACAAACAGCAAGTGGCAAAACACAATCAAATATGCTACTGAAAACAATACAGTAAAGTGGACATTGTTACACATACCTTACCCACTTCATACCTACCGTACACAGAAAATGAAGGGTATGTAGTAATGGCAGGAAACATTCTTCTCAACATTACCAGTGGGCGAGCTGGGGGAAGGACAAAAATGCTTGTCAGAATTTATCGCTGGCCTTGGGAAAATGTCATTCCATCAGCTTTCATCTTACCTCCTCTGATGAAATGAAATGTTCTCAATGCCTCCAGATCGAACTGATACCTCGGCTTCTCCCCAGCTTCATGTCCACAGACTTCACATCAGCGTTTCACATAGTTCCTTCTATCATTCGTCTACCCTTTTTCTGGAGTTCAGCTTCTACCTGTAAAATGACACACAAAATGAGATGATTATAAGATCACACATCATTACAAACAGCAAGTGGCAAAACACAATCAAATATGCTACTGAAACCAATACAGTAAAGTGGACATTGTTACATATACCTTACCCACTTCATACCTACCGTACACAGAAAATTAAGCATATAGTAATGACAGGAAACATTCTTCTCAACATTACCAGTGGGCGAGCTGGGGGAAGGACAAAAATGCCCGTCTGAATTTATCGTGGGCCTTGGGAAAATATCATTCCATCAGCTTCCATCTTACCTCCTCTGATGGAATAAAATGTTCTCAATGCCTTCAGATCGAACTGATACCTCGGCTTCTCCCCAGCTTCATGTCCACCTTCATGTCCACAGACTTCACATCAGCATATTTCACTTCCTTCTATCATTGGTCTTCCCTTTTTCGGGAGTTCAGACTCTACCTGTAAAATGGCACACACAATGAGATGATTATAAGATCACGCAGTGACATCACAAAGAGCAAGAGCAAACAAAATCAAATATGGTACTGAAAACAATACAGTAAAGTGGACAATGTTGCATATACCTTACCCACTTCAGACCTACCGTACACAGAAAATGAAGCGTTTGTAGTAATGGCAGGAAACATTCTTCTCAACATTACCAGTGGGCGAGCTGGGGGAAGGACAAAAATGCTTGTCAGAATTTATCGCTGGCCTTGGGAAAATGTCATTCCATCAGCTTTCATCTTACCTCCTCTGATGAAATGAAATGTTCTCAATGCCTCCAGATCGAACTGATACCTCGGCTTCTCCCCAGCTTCATGTCCACAGACATCACATCAGCGTTTCACGTAGTTCCTTCTATCATTCGTCTACCCTTTTTCTGGAGTTCAGCTTCTACCTGTAAAATGACACACAAAATGAGATGATTATAAGATCACACATCATTAAAACAGCAAGTGGCAAAACACAATCAAATATGCTACTGAAACCAATACAGTAAAGTGGACATTGTTACATATACCTTACCCACTTCATACCTACCGTACACAGAAAATGAAGGGTATGTAGTAATGGCAGGAAACATTCTTCTCAACATTACCAGTGGGCGAGCTGGGGGAAGGACAAAAATGCCCGTCTGAATTTATCGTGGGCCTTGGGAAAATATCATTCCATCAGCTTCCATCTTACCTCCTCTGAAGGAATGAAATGTTCTCAATGCCTTCAGATCGAACTGATACCTCGGCTTCTCCCCAGCTTCATGTCCACAGACTTCACATCAGCGTTTCACATAGTTCCTTCTATCATTCGTCTACCCTTTTTCTGGAGTTCAGCTTCTACCTGTAAAATGACACACAAAATGAGATGATTATAAGATCACACATCATTACAAACAGCAAGTGGCAAAACACAATCAAATATGCTACTGAAAACAATACAGTAAAGTGGACATTGTTACATATATCTTACCCACTTCATACCTACCGTACACAGAAAATGAAGCATATAGTAATGACAGGAAACATTCTTCTCAACATTACCAGTGGGCGAGCTGGGGGAAGGACAAAAATGCCTGTCTGAATTTATCGTGGGCCTTGGGAAAATATCATTCCATCAGCTTCCATCTTACCTCCTCTGATGGAATGAAATGTTCTCAATGCCTTCAGATCGAACTGATACCTCGGCTTCTCCCCAGCTTCATGTCCACCTTCATGTCCACAGACTTCACATCAGCATATTTCACTTCCTTCTATCATTGGTCTTCCCTTTTTCGGGAGTTCAGACTCTACCTGTAAAATGGCACACACAATGAGATGATTATAAGATCACGCAGTGACATCACAAAGAGCAAGAGCAAACAAAATCAAATATGGTACTGAAAACAATACAGTAAAGTGGACAATGTTGCATATACCTTACCCACTTCAGACCTACCGTACACAGAAAATGAAGCATTTGTAGTAATGGCAGGAAACATTCTTCTCAACATTACCAGTGGGCGAGCTGGGGGAAAGACAAAAATGCTTGTCAGAATTTATCGCTGGCCTTGGGAAAATGTCATTCCATCAGCTTTCATCTTACCTCCTCTGATAAAATGAAATGTTCTCAATGCCTTCAGATCGAACTGATACCTCGGCTTCTCCCCAGCTTCATGTCCACCTTCATGTCCACAGACTTCACATCAGCGTTTCACGTAGTTCCTTCTATCATTCGTCTACCCTTTTTCTGGAGTTCAGCTTCTACCTGTAAAATGACACACAAAATGAGATGATTATAAGATCACACATCATTACAAACAGCAAGTGGCAAAACACAATCAAATATGCTACTGAAAACAATACAGTAAAGTGGACATTGTTACACATACCTTACCCACTTCATACCTACCGTACACAGAAAATGAAGGGTATGTAGTAATGGCAGGAAACATTCTTCTCAACATTACCAGTGGGCGAGCTGGGGGAAGGACAAAAATGCTTGTCAGAATTTATCGCTGGCCTTGGGAAAATGTCATTCCATCAGCTTTCATCTTACCTCCTCTGATGAAATGAAATGTTCTCAATGCCTCCAGATCGAACTGATACCTCGGCTTCTCCCCAGCTTCATGTCCACAGACTTCACATCAGCGTTTCACATAGTTCCTTCTATCATTCGTCTACCCTTTTTCTGGAGTTCAGCTTCTACCTGTAAAATGACACACAAAATGAGATGATTATAAGATCACACATCATTACAAACAGCAAGTGGCAAAACACAATCAAATATGCTACTGAAACCAATACAGTAAAGTGGACATTGTTACATATACCTTACCCACTTCATACCTACCGTACACAGAAAATTAAGCATATAGTAATGACAGGAAACATTCTTCTCAACATTACCAGTGGGCGAGCTGGGGGAAGGACAAAAATGCCCGTCTGAATTTATCGTGGGCCTTGGGAAAATATCATTCCATCAGCTTCCATCTTACCTCCTCTGATGGAATAAAATGTTCTCAATGCCTTCAGATCGAACTGATACCTCGGCTTCTCCCCAGCTTCATGTCCACCTTCATGTCCACAGACTTCACATCAGCATATTTCACTTCCTTCTATCATTGGTCTTCCCTTTTTCGGGAGTTCAGACTCTACCTGTAAAATGGCACACACAATGAGATGATTATAAGATCACGCAGTGACATCACAAAGAGCAAGAGCAAACAAAATCAAATATGGTACTGAAAACAATACAGTAAAGTGGACAATGTTGCATATACCTTACCCACTTCAGACCTACCGTACACAGAAAATGAAGCGTTTGTAGTAATGGCAGGAAACATTCTTCTCAACATTACCAGTGGGCGAGCTGGGGGAAGGACAAAAATGCTTGTCAGAATTTATCGCTGGCCTTGGGAAAATGTCATTCCATCAGCTTTCATCTTACCTCCTCTGATGAAATGAAATGTTCTCAATGCCTCCAGATCGAACTGATACCTCGGCTTCTCCCCAGCTTCATGTCCACAGACATCACATCAGCGTTTCACGTAGTTCCTTCTATCATTCGTCTACCCTTTTTCTGGAGTTCAGCTTCTACCTGTAAAATGACACACAAAATGAGATGATTATAAGATCACACATCATTAAAACAGCAAGTGGCAAAACACAATCAAATATGCTACTGAAACCAATACAGTAAAGTGGACATTGTTACATATACCTTACCCACTTCATACCTACCGTACACAGAAAATGAAGGGTATGTAGTAATGGCAGGAAACATTCTTCTCAACATTACCAGTGGGCGAGCTGGGGGAAGGACAAAAATGCCCGTCTGAATTTATCGTGGGCCTTGGGAAAATATCATTCCATCAGCTTCCATCTTACCTCCTCTGAAGGAATGAAATGTTCTCAATGCCTTCAGATCGAACTGATACCTCGGCTTCTCCCCAGCTTCATGTCCACAGACTTCACATCAGCGTTTCACATAGTTCCTTCTATCATTCGTCTACCCTTTTTCTGGAGTTCAGCTTCTACCTGTAAAATGACACACAAAATGAGATGATTATAAGATCACACATCATTACAAACAGCAAGTGGCAAAACACAATCAAATATGCTACTGAAAACAATACAGTAAAGTGGACATTGTTACATATATCTTACCCACTTCATACCTACCGTACACAGAAAATGAAGCATATAGTAATGACAGGAAACATTCTTCTCAACATTACCAGTGGGCGAGCTGGGGGAAGGACAAAAATGCCTGTCTGAATTTATCGTGGGCCTTGGGAAAATATCATTCCATCAGCTTCCATCTTACCTCCTCTGATGGAATGAAATGTTCTCAATGCCTTCAGATCGAACTGATACCTCGGCTTCTCCCCAGCTTCATGTCCACCTTCATGTCCACAGACTTCACATCAGCATATTTCACTTCCTTCTATCATTGGTCTTCCCTTTTTCGGGAGTTCAGACTCTACCTGTAAAATGGCACACACAATGAGATGATTATAAGATCACGCAGTGACATCACAAAGAGCAAGAGCAAACAAAATCAAATATGGTACTGAAAACAATACAGTAAAGTGGACAATGTTGCATATACCTTACCCACTTCAGACCTACCGTACACAGAAAATGAAGCATTTGTAGTAATGGCAGGAAACATTCTTCTCAACATTACCAGTGGGCGAGCTGGGGGAAAGACAAAAATGCTTGTCAGAATTTATCGCTGGCCTTGGGAAAATGTCATTCCATCAGCTTTCATCTTACCTCCTCTGATAAAATGAAATGTTCTCAATGCCTTCAGATCGAACTGATACCTCGGCTTCTCCCCAGCTTCATGTCCACCTTCATGTCCACAGACTTCACATCAGCGTTTCACGTAGTTCCTTCTATCATTCGTCTACCCTTTTTCTGGAGTTCAGCTTCTACCTGTAAAATGACACACAAAATGAGATGATTATAAGATCACACATCATTACAAACAGCAAGTGGCAAAACACAATCAAATATGCTACTGAAAACAATACAGTAAAGTGGACATTGTTACACATACCTTACCCACTTCATACCTACCGTACACAGAAAATGAAGGGTATGTAGTAATGGCAGGAAACATTCTTCTCAACATTACCAGTGGGCTAGCTGGGGGAAGGACAAAAATGCTTGTCAGAATTTATCGCTGGCCTTGGGAAAATGTCATTCCATCAGCTTTCATCTTACCTCCTCTGATGAAATGAAATGTTCTCAATGCCTCCAGATCGAACTGATACCTCGGCTTCTCCCCAGCTTCATGTCCACAGACTTCACATCAGCGTTTCACATAGTTCCTTCTATCATTCGTCTACCCTTTTTCTGGAGTTCAGCTTCTACCTGTAAAATGACACACAAAATGAGATGATTATAAGATCACACATCATTACAAACAGCAAGTGGCAAAACACAATCAAATATGCTACTGAAACCAATACAGTAAAGTGGACATTGTTACATATACCTTACCCACTTCATACCTACCGTACACAGAAAATTAAGCATATAGTAATGACAGGAAACATTCTTCTCAACATTACCAGTGGGCGAGCTGGGGGAAGGACAAAAATGCCCGTCTGAATTTATCGTAGGCCTTGGGAAAATATCATTCCATCAGCTTCCATCTTACCTCCTCTGATGGAATAAAATGTTCTCAATGCCTTCAGATCGAACTGATACCTCGGCTTCTCCCCAGCTTCATGTCCACCTTCATGTCCACAGACTTCACATCAGCATATTTCACTTCCTTCTATCATTGGTCTTCCCTTTTTCTGGAGTTCAGACTCTACCTGTAAAATGGCACACACAATGAGATGATTATAAGATCACGCAGTGACATCACAAAGAGCAAGAGCAAACAAAATCAAATATGGTACTGAAAACAATACAGTAAAGTGGACAATGTTGCATATACCTTACCCACTTCAGACCTACCGTACACAGAAAATGAAGCGTTTGTAGTAATGGCAGGAAACATTCTTCTCAACATTACCAGTGGGCGAGCTGGGGGAAGGACAAAAATGCTTGTCAGAATTTATCGCTGGCCTTGGGAAAATGTCATTCCATCAGCTTTCATCTTACCTCCTCTGATGAAATGAAATGTTCTCAATGCCTCCAGATCGAACTGATACCTCGGCTTCTCCCCAGCTTCATGTCCACAGACATCACATCAGCGTTTCACGTAGTTCCTTCTATCATTCGTCTACCCTTTTTCTGGAGTTCAGCTTCTACCTGTAAAATGACACACAAAATGAGATGATTATAAGATCACACATCATTAAAACAGCAAGTGGCAAAACACAATCAAATATGCTACTGAAACCAATACAGTAAAGTGGACATTGTTACATATACCTTACCCACTTCATACCTACCGTACACAGAAAATGAAGGGTATGTAGTAATGGCAGGAAACATTCTTCTCAACATTACCAGTGGGCGAGCTGGGGGAAGGACAAAAATGCCCGTCTGAATTTATCGTGGGCCTTGGGAAAATATCATTCCATCAGCTTCCATCTTACCTCCTCTGAAGGAATGAAATGTTCTCAATGCCTTCAGATCGAACTGATACCTCGGCTTCTCCCCAGCTTCATGTCCACAGACTTCACATCAGCGTTTCACATAGTTCCTTCTATCATTCGTCTACCCTTTTTCTGGAGTTCAGCTTCTACCTGTAAAATGACACACAAAATGAGATGATTATAAGATCACACATCATTACAAACAGCAAGTGGCAAAACACAATCAAATATGCTACTGAAAACAATACAGTAAAGTGGACATTGTTACATATATCTTACCCACTTCATACCTACCGTACACAGAAAATGAAGCATATAGTAATGACAGGAAACATTCTTCTCAACATTACCAGTGGGCGAGCTGGGGGAAGGACAAAAATGCCTGTCTGAATTTATCGTGGGCCTTGGGAAAATATCATTCCATCAGCTTCCATCTTACCTCCTCTGATGGAATGAAATGTTCTCAATGCCTTCAGATCGAACTGATACCTCGGCTTCTCCCCAGCTTCATGTCCACCTTCATGTCCACAGACTTCACATCAGCATATTTCACTTCCTTCTATCATTGGTCTTCCCTTTTTCGGGAGTTCAGACTCTACCTGTAAAATGGCACACACAATGAGATGATTATAAGATCACGCAGTGACATCACAAAGAGCAAGAGCAAACAAAATCAAATATGGTACTGAAAACAATACAGTAAAGTGGACAATGTTGCATATACCTTACCCACTTCAGACCTACCGTACACAGAAAATGAAGCATTTGTAGTAATGGCAGGAAACATTCTTCTCAACATTACCAGTGGGCGAGCTGGGGGAAAGACAAAAATGCTTGTCAGAATTTATCGCTGGCCTTGGGAAAATGTCATTCCATCAGCTTTCATCTTACCTCCTCTGATAAAATGAAATGTTCTCAATGCCTTCAGATCGAACTGATACCTCGGCTTCTCCCCAGCTTCATGTCCACCTTCATGTCCACAGACTTCACATCAGCGTTTCACGTAGTTCCTTCTATCATTCGTCTACCCTTTTTCTGGAGTTCAGCTTCTACCTGTAAAATGACACACAAAATGAGATGATTATAAGATCACACATCATTACAAACAGCAAGTGGCAAAACACAATCAAATATGCTACTGAAAACAATACAGTAAAGTGGACATTGTTACACATACCTTACCCACTTCATACCTACCGTACACAGAAAATGAAGGGTATGTAGTAATGGCAGGAAACATTCTTCTCAACATTACCAGTGGGCTAGCTGGGGGAAGGACAAAAATGCTTGTCAGAATTTATCGCTGGCCTTGGGAAAATGTCATTCCATCAGCTTTCATCTTACCTCCTCTGATGAAATGAAATGTTCTCAATGCCTCCAGATCGAACTGATACCTCGGCTTCTCCCCAGCTTCATGTCCACAGACTTCACATCAGCGTTTCACATAGTTCCTTCTATCATTCGTCTACCCTTTTTCTGGAGTTCAGCTTCTACCTGTAAAATGACACACAAAATGAGATGATTATAAGATCACACATCATTACAAACAGCAAGTGGCAAAACACAATCAAATATGCTACTGAAAACAATACAGTAAAGTGGACATTGTTACATATATCTTACCCACTTCATACCTACCGTACACAGAAAATGAAGCATATAGTAATGACAGGAAACATTCTTCTCAACATTACCAGTGGGCGAGCTGGGGGAAGGACAAAAATGCCTGTCTGAATTTATCGTGGGCCTTGGGAAAATATCATTCCATCAGCTTCCATCTTACCTCCTCTGATGGAATGAAATGTTCTCAATGCCTTCAGATCGAACTGATACCTCGGCTTCTCCCCAGCTTCATGTCCACCTTCATGTCCACAGACTTCACATCAGCATATTTCACTTCCTTCTATCATTGGTCTTCCCTTTTTCGGGAGTTCAGACTCTACCTGTAAAATGGCACACACAATGAGATGATTATAAGATCACGCAGTGACATCACAAAGAGCAAGAGCAAACAAAATCAAATATGGTACTGAAAACAATACAGTAAAGTGGACAATGTTGCATATACCTTACCCACTTCAGACCTACCGTACACAGAAAATGAAGCATTTGTAGTAATGGCAGGAAACATTCTTCTCAACATTACCAGTGGGCGAGCTGGGGGAAAGACAAAAATGCTTGTCAGAATTTATCGCTGGCCTTGGGAAAATGTCATTCCATCAGCTTTCATCTTACCTCCTCTGATAAAATGAAATGTTCTCAATGCCTTCAGATCGAACTGATACCTCGGCTTCTCCCCAGCTTCATGTCCACCTTCATGTCCACAGACTTCACATCAGCGTTTCACGTAGTTCCTTCTATCATTCGTCTACCCTTTTTCTGGAGTTCAGCTTCTACCTGTAAAATGACACACAAAATGAGATGATTATAAGATCACACATCATTACAAACAGCAAGTGGCAAAACACAATCAAATATGCTACTGAAAACAATACAGTAAAGTGGACATTGTTACACATACCTTACCCACTTCATACCTACCGTACACAGAAAATGAAGGGTATGTAGTAATGGCAGGAAACATTCTTCTCAACATTACCAGTGGGCTAGCTGGGGGAAGGACAAAAATGCTTGTCAGAATTTATCGCTGGCCTTGGGAAAATGTCATTCCATCAGCTTTCATCTTACCTCCTCTGATGAAATGAAATGTTCTCAATGCCTCCAGATCGAACTGATACCTCGGCTTCTCCCCAGCTTCATGTCCACAGACTTCACATCAGCGTTTCACATAGTTCCTTCTATCATTCGTCTACCCTTTTTCTGGAGTTCAGCTTCTACCTGTAAAATGACACACAAAATGAGATGATTATAAGATCACACATCATTACAAACAGCAAGTGGCAAAACACAATCAAATATGCTACTGAAACCAATACAGTAAAGTGGACATTGTTACATATACCTTACCCACTTCATACCTACCGTACACAGAAAATTAAGCATATAGTAATGACAGGAAACATTCTTCTCAACATTACCAGTGGGCGAGCTGGGGGAAGGACAAAAATGCCCGTCTGAATTTATCGTAGGCCTTGGGAAAATATCATTCCATCAGCTTCCATCTTACCTCCTCTGATGGAATAAAATGTTCTCAATGCCTTCAGATCGAACTGATACCTCGGCTTCTCCCCAGCTTCATGTCCACCTTCATGTCCACAGACTTCACATCAGCATATTTCACTTCCTTCTATCATTGGTCTTCCCTTTTTCTGGAGTTCAGACTCTACCTGTAAAATGGCACACACAATGAGATGATTATAAGATCACGCAGTGACATCACAAAGAGCAAGAGCAAACAAAATCAAATATGGTACTGAAAACAATACAGTAAAGTGGACAATGTTGCATATACCTTACCCACTTCAGACCTACCGTACACAGAAAATGAAGCGTTTGTAGTAATGGCAGGAAACATTCTTCTCAACATTACCAGTGGGCGAGCTGGGGGAAGGACAAAAATGCTTGTCAGAATTTATCGCTGGCCTTGGGAAAATGTCATTCCATCAGCTTTCATCTTACCTCCTCTGATGAAATGAAATGTTCTCAATGCCTCCAGATCGAACTGATACCTCGGCTTCTCCCCAGCTTCATGTCCACAGACATCACATCAGCGTTTCACGTAGTTCCTTCTATCATTCGTCTACCCTTTTTCTGGAGTTCAGCTTCTACCTGTAAAATGACACACAAAATGAGATGATTATAAGATCACACATCATTAAAACAGCAAGTGGCAAAACACAATCAAATATGCTACTGAAACCAATACAGTAAAGTGGACATTGTTACATATACCTTACCCACTTCATACCTACCGTACACAGAAAATGAAGGGTATGTAGTAATGGCAGGAAACATTCTTCTCAACATTACCAGTGGGCGAGCTGGGGGAAGGACAAAAATGCCCGTCTGAATTTATCGTGGGCCTTGGGAAAATATCATTCCATCAGCTTCCATCTTACCTCCTCTGAAGGAATGAAATGTTCTCAATGCCTTCAGATCGAACTGATACCTCGGCTTCTCCCCAGCTTCATGTCCACAGACTTCACATCAGCGTTTCACATAGTTCCTTCTATCATTCGTCTACCCTTTTTCTGGAGTTCAGCTTCTACCTGTAAAATGACACACAAAATGAGATGATTATAAGATCACACATCATTACAAACAGCAAGTGGCAAAACACAATCAAATATGCTACTGAAAACAATACAGTAAAGTGGACATTGTTACATATATCTTACCCACTTCATACCTACCGTACACAGAAAATGAAGCATATAGTAATGACAGGAAACATTCTTCTCAACATTACCAGTGGGCGAGCTGGGGGAAGGACAAAAATGCCTGTCTGAATTTATCGTGGGCCTTGGGAAAATATCATTCCATCAGCTTCCATCTTACCTCCTCTGATGGAATGAAATGTTCTCAATGCCTTCAGATCGAACTGATACCTCGGCTTCTCCCCAGCTTCATGTCCACCTTCATGTCCACAGACTTCACATCAGCATATTTCACTTCCTTCTATCATTGGTCTTCCCTTTTTCGGGAGTTCAGACTCTACCTGTAAAATGGCACACACAATGAGATGATTATAAGATCACGCAGTGACATCACAAAGAGCAAGAGCAAACAAAATCAAATATGGTACTGAAAACAATACAGTAAAGTGGACAATGTTGCATATACCTTACCCACTTCAGACCTACCGTACACAGAAAATGAAGCATTTGTAGTAATGGCAGGAAACATTCTTCTCAACATTACCAGTGGGCGAGCTGGGGGAAAGACAAAAATGCTTGTCAGAATTTATCGCTGGCCTTGGGAAAATGTCATTCCATCAGCTTTCATCTTACCTCCTCTGATAAAATGAAATGTTCTCAATGCCTTCAGATCGAACTGATACCTCGGCTTCTCCCCAGCTTCATGTCCACCTTCATGTCCACAGACTTCACATCAGCGTTTCACGTAGTTCCTTCTATCATTCGTCTACCCTTTTTCTGGAGTTCAGCTTCTACCTGTAAAATGACACACAAAATGAGATGATTATAAGATCACACATCATTACAAACAGCAAGTGGCAAAACACAATCAAATATGCTACTGAAAACAATACAGTAAAGTGGACATTGTTACACATACCTTACCCACTTCATACCTACCGTACACAGAAAATGAAGGGTATGTAGTAATGGCAGGAAACATTCTTCTCAACATTACCAGTGGGCTAGCTGGGGGAAGGACAAAAATGCTTGTCAGAATTTATCGCTGGCCTTGGGAAAATGTCATTCCATCAGCTTTCATCTTACCTCCTCTGATGAAATGAAATGTTCTCAATGCCTCCAGATCGAACTGATACCTCGGCTTCTCCCCAGCTTCATGTCCACAGACTTCACATCAGCGTTTCACATAGTTCCTTCTATCATTCGTCTACCCTTTTTCTGGAGTTCAGCTTCTACCTGTAAAATGACACACAAAATGAGATGATTATAAGATCACACATCATTACAAACAGCAAGTGGCAAAACACAATCAAATATGCTACTGAAACCAATACAGTAAAGTGGACATTGTTACATATACCTTACCCACTTCATACCTACCGTACACAGAAAATTAAGCATATAGTAATGACAGGAAACATTCTTCTCAACATTACCAGTGGGCGAGCTGGGGGAAGGACAAAAATGCCCGTCTGAATTTATCGTAGGCCTTGGGAAAATATCATTCCATCAGCTTCCATCTTACCTCCTCTGATGGAATAAAATGTTCTCAATGCCTTCAGATCGAACTGATACCTCGGCTTCTCCCCAGCTTCATGTCCACCTTCATGTCCACAGACTTCACATCAGCATATTTCACTTCCTTCTATCATTGGTCTTCCCTTTTTCTGGAGTTCAGACTCTACCTGTAAAATGGCACACACAATGAGATGATTATAAGATCACGCAGTGACATCACAAAGAGCAAGAGCAAACAAAATCAAATATGGTACTGAAAACAATACAGTAAAGTGGACAATGTTGCATATACCTTACCCACTTCAGACCTACCGTACACAGAAAATGAAGCGTTTGTAGTAATGGCAGGAAACATTCTTCTCAACATTACCAGTGGGCGAGCTGGGGGAAGGACAAAAATGCTTGTCAGAATTTATCGCTGGCCTTGGGAAAATGTCATTCCATCAGCTTTCATCTTACCTCCTCTGATGAAATGAAATGTTCTCAATGCCTCCAGATCGAACTGATACCTCGGCTTCTCCCCAGCTTCATGTCCACAGACATCACATCAGCGTTTCACGTAGTTCCTTCTATCATTCGTCTACCCTTTTTCTGGAGTTCAGCTTCTACCTGTAAAATGACACACAAAATGAGATGATTATAAGATCACACATCATTAAAACAGCAAGTGGCAAAACACAATCAAATATGCTACTGAAACCAATACAGTAAAGTGGACATTGTTACATATACCTTACCCACTTCATACCTACCGTACACAGAAAATGAAGGGTATGTAGTAATGGCAGGAAACATTCTTCTCAACATTACCAGTGGGCGAGCTGGGGGAAGGACAAAAATGCCCGTCTGAATTTATCGTGGGCCTTGGGAAAATATCATTCCATCAGCTTCCATCTTACCTCCTCTGAAGGAATGAAATGTTCTCAATGCCTTCAGATCGAACTGATACCTCGGCTTCTCCCCAGCTTCATGTCCACAGACTTCACATCAGCGTTTCACATAGTTCCTTCTATCATTCGTCTACCCTTTTTCTGGAGTTCAGCTTCTACCTGTAAAATGACACACAAAATGAGATGATTATAAGATCACACATCATTACAAACAGCAAGTGGCAAAACACAATCAAATATGCTACTGAAAACAATACAGTAAAGTGGACATTGTTACATATATCTTACCCACTTCATACCTACCGTACACAGAAAATGAAGCATATAGTAATGACAGGAAACATTCTTCTCAACATTACCAGTGGGCGAGCTGGGGGAAGGACAAAAATGCCTGTCTGAATTTATCGTGGGCCTTGGGAAAATATCATTCCATCAGCTTCCATCTTACCTCCTCTGATGGAATGAAATGTTCTCAATGCCTTCAGATCGAACTGATACCTCGGCTTCTCCCCAGCTTCATGTCCACCTTCATGTCCACAGACTTCACATCAGCATATTTCACTTCCTTCTATCATTGGTCTTCCCTTTTTCGGGAGTTCAGACTCTACCTGTAAAATGGCACACACAATGAGATGATTATAAGATCACGCAGTGACATCACAAAGAGCAAGAGCAAACAAAATCAAATATGGTACTGAAAACAATACAGTAAAGTGGACAATGTTGCATATACCTTACCCACTTCAGACCTACCGTACACAGAAAATGAAGCATTTGTAGTAATGGTAGGAAACATTCTTCTCAACATTACCAGTGGGCGAGCTGGGGGAAAGACAAAAATGCTTGTCAGAATTTATCGCTGGCCTTGGGAAAATGTCATTCCATCAGCTTTCATCTTACCTCCTCTGATAAAATGAAATGTTCTCAATGCCTTCAGATCGAACTGATACCTCGGCTTCTCCCCAGCTTCATGTCCACCTTCATGTCCACAGACTTCACATCAGCGTTTCACGTAGTTCCTTCTATCATTCGTCTACCCTTTTTCTGGAGTTCAGCTTCTACCTGTAAAATGACACACAAAATGAGATGATTATAAGATCACACATCATTACAAACAGCAAGTGGCAAAACACAATCAAATATGCTACTGAAAACAATACAGTAAAGTGGACATTGTTACACATACCTTACCCACTTCATACCTACCGTACACAGAAAATGAAGGGTATGTAGTAATGGCAGGAAACATTCTTCTCAACATTACCAGTGGGCTAGCTGGGGGAAGGACAAAAATGCTTGTCAGAATTTATCGCTGGCCTTGGGAAAATGTCATTCCATCAGCTTTCATCTTACCTCCTCTGATGAAATGAAATGTTCTCAATGCCTCCAGATCGAACTGATACCTCGGCTTCTCCCCAGCTTCATGTCCACAGACTTCACATCAGCGTTTCACATAGTTCCTTCTATCATTCGTCTACCCTTTTTCTGGAGTTCAGCTTCTACCTGTAAAATGACACACAAAATGAGATGATTATAAGATCACACATCATTACAAACAGCAAGTGGCAAAACACAATCAAATATGCTACTGAAACCAATACAGTAAAGTGGACATTGTTACATATACCTTACCCACTTCATACCTACCGTACACAGAAAATTAAGCATATAGTAATGACAGGAAACATTCTTCTCAACATTACCAGTGGGCGAGCTGGGGGAAGGACAAAAATGCCCGTCTGAATTTATCGTAGGCCTTGGGAAAATATCATTCCATCAGCTTCCATCTTACCTCCTCTGATGGAATAAAATGTTCTCAATGCCTTCAGATCGAACTGATACCTCAGCTTCTCCCCAGCTTCATGTCCACCTTCATGTCCACAGACTTCACATCAGCATATTTCACTTCCTTCTATCATTGGTCTTCCCTTTTTCTGGAGTTCAGACTCTACCTGTAAAATGGCACACACAATGAGATGATTATAAGATCACGCAGTGACATCACAAAGAGCAAGAGCAAACAAAATCAAATATGGTACTGAAAACAATACAGTAAAGTGGACAATGTTGCATATACCTTACCCACTTCAGACCTACCGTACACAGAAAATGAAGCGTTTGTAGTAATGGCAGGAAACATTCTTCTCAACATTACCAGTGGGCGAGCTGGGGGAAGGACAAAAATGCTTGTCAGAATTTATCGCTGGCCTTGGGAAAATGTCATTCCATCAGCTTTCATCTTACCTCCTCTGATGAAATGAAATGTTCTCAATGCCTCCAGATCGAACTGATACCTCGGCTTCTCCCCAGCTTCATGTCCACAGACATCACATCAGCGTTTCACGTAGTTCCTTCTATCATTCGTCTACCCTTTTTCTGGAGTTCAGCTTCTACCTGTAAAATGACACACAAAATGAGATGATTATAAGATCACACATCATTAAAACAGCAAGTGGCAAAACACAATCAAATATGCTACTGAAACCAATACAGTAAAGTGGACATTGTTACATATACCTTACCCACTTCATACCTACCGTACACAGAAAATGAAGGGTATGTAGTAATGGCAGGAAACATTCTTCTCAACATTACCAGTGGGCGAGCTGGGGGAAGGACAAAAATGCCCGTCTGAATTTATCGTGGGCCTTGGGAAAATATCATTCCATCAGCTTCCATCTTACCTCCTCTGAAGGAATGAAATGTTCTCAATGCCTTCAGATCGAACTGATACCTCGGCTTCTCCCCAGCTTCATGTCCACAGACTTCACATCAGCGTTTCACATAGTTCCTTCTATCATTCGTCTACCCTTTTTCTGGAGTTCAGCTTCTACCTGTAAAATGACACACAAAATGAGATGATTATAAGATCACACATCATTACAAACAGCAAGTGGCAAAACACAATCAAATATGCTACTGAAAACAATACAGTAAAGTGGACATTGTTACATATATCTTACCCACTTCATACCTACCGTACACAGAAAATGAAGCATATAGTAATGACAGGAAACATTCTTCTCAACATTACCAGTGGGCGAGCTGGGGGAAGGACAAAAATGCCTGTCTGAATTTATCGTGGGCCTTGGGAAAATATCATTCCATCAGCTTCCATCTTACCTCCTCTGATGGAATGAAATGTTCTCAATGCCTTCAGATCGAACTGATACCTCGGCTTCTCCCCAGCTTCATGTCCACCTTCATGTCCACAGACTTCACATCAGCATATTTCACTTCCTTCTATCATTGGTCTTCCCTTTTTCGGGAGTTCAGACTCTACCTGTAAAATGGCACACACAATGAGATGATTATAAGATCACGCAGTGACATCACAAAGAGCAAGAGCAAACAAAATCAAATATGGTACTGAAAACAATACAGTAAAGTGGACAATGTTGCATATACCTTACCCACTTCAGACCTACCGTACACAGAAAATGAAGCATTTGTAGTAATGGCAGGAAACATTCTTCTCAACATTACCAGTGGGCGAGCTGGGGGAAAGACAAAAATGCTTGTCAGAATTTATCGCTGGCCTTGGGAAAATGTCATTCCATCAGCTTTCATCTTACCTCCTCTGATAAAATGAAATGTTCTCAATGTCTTCAGATCGAACTGATACCTCGGCTTCTCCCCAGCTTCATGTCCACCTTCATGTCCACAGACTTCACATCAGCGTTTCACGTAGTTCCTTCTATCATTCGTCTACCCTTTTTCTGGAGTTCAGCTTCTACCTGTAAAATGACACACAAAATGAGATGATTATAAGATCACACATCATTACAAACAGCAAGTGGCAAAACACAATCAAATATGCTACTGAAAACAATACAGTAAAGTGGACATTGTTACACATACCTTACCCACTTCATACCTACCGTACACAGAAAATGAAGGGTATGTAGTAATGGCAGGAAACATTCTTCTCAACATTACCAGTGGGCTAGCTGGGGGAAGGACAAAAATGCTTGTCAGAATTTATCGCTGGCCTTGGGAAAATGTCATTCCATCAGCTTTCATCTTACCTCCTCTGATGAAATGAAATGTTCTCAATGCCTCCAGATCGAACTGATACCTCGGCTTCTCCCCAGCTTCATGTCCACAGACTTCACATCAGCGTTTCACATAGTTCCTTCTATCATTCGTCTACCCTTTTTCTGGAGTTCAGCTTCTACCTGTAAAATGACACACAAAATGAGATGATTATAAGATCACACATCATTACAAACAGCAAGTGGCAAAACACAATCAAATATGCTACTGAAACCAATACAGTAAAGTGGACATTGTTACATATACCTTACCCACTTCATACCTACCGTACACAGAAAATTAAGCATATAGTAATGACAGGAAACATTCTTCTCAACATTACCAGTGGGCGAGCTGGGGGAAGGACAAAAATGCCCGTCTGAATTTATCGTAGGCCTTGGGAAAATATCATTTCACTTCCTTCTATCATTGGTCTTCCCTTTTTCTGGAGTTCAGACTCTACCTGTAAAATGGCACACACAATGAGATGATTATAAGATCACGCAGTGACATCACAAAGAGCAAGAGCAAACAAAATCAAATATGGTACTGAAAACAATACAGTAAAGTGGACAATGTTGCATATACCTTACCCACTTCAGACCTACCGTACACAGAAAATGAAGCGTTTGTAGTAATGGCAGGAAACATTCTTCTCAACATTACCAGTGGGCGAGCTGGGGGAAGGACAAAAATGCTTGTCAGAATTTATCGCTGGCCTTGGGAAAATGTCATTCCATCAGCTTTCATCTTACCTCCTCTGATGAAATGAAATGTTCTCAATGCCTCCAGATCGAACTGATACCTCGGCTTCTCCCCAGCTTCATGTCCACAGACATCACATCAGCGTTTCACGTAGTTCCTTCTATCATTCGTCTACCCTTTTTCTGGAGTTCAGCTTCTACCTGTAAAATGACACACAAAATGAGATGATTATAAGATCACACATCATTAAAACAGCAAGTGGCAAAACACAATCAAATATGCTACTGAAACCAATACAGTAAAGTGGACATTGTTACATATACCTTACCCACTTCATACCTACCGTACACAGAAAATGAAGGGTATGTAGTAATGGCAGGAAACATTCTTCTCAACATTACCAGTGGGCGAGCTGGGGGAAGGACAAAAATGCCCGTCTGAATTTATCGTGGGCCTTGGGAAAATATCATTCCATCAGCTTCCATCTTACCTCCTCTGAAGGAATGAAATGTTCTCAATGCCTTCAGATCGAACTGATACCTCGGCTTCTCCCCAGCTTCATGTCCACAGACTTCACATCAGCGTTTCACATAGTTCCTTCTATCATTCGTCTACCCTTTTTCTGGAGTTCAGCTTCTACCTGTAAAATGACACACAAAATGAGATGATTATAAGATCACACATCATTACAAACAGCAAGTGGCAAAACACAATCAAATATGCTACTGAAAACAATACAGTAAAGTGGACATTGTTACATATATCTTACCCACTTCATACCTACCGTACACAGAAAATGAAGCATATAGTAATGACAGGAAACATTCTTCTCAACATTACCAGTGGGCGAGCTGGGGGAAGGACAAAAATGCCTGTCTGAATTTATCGTGGGCCTTGGGAAAATATCATTCCATCAGCTTCCATCTTACCTCCTCTGATGGAATGAAATGTTCTCAATGCCTTCAGATCGAACTGATACCTCGGCTTCTCCCCAGCTTCATGTCCACCTTCATGTCCACAGACTTCACATCAGCATATTTCACTTCCTTCTATCATTGGTCTTCCCTTTTTCGGGAGTTCAGACTCTACCTGTAAAATGGCACACACAATGAGATGATTATAAGATCACGCAGTGACATCACAAAGAGCAAGAGCAAACAAAATCAAATATGGTACTGAAAACAATACAGTAAAGTGGACAATGTTGCATATACCTTACCCACTTCAGACCTACCGTACACAGAAAATGAAGCATTTGTAGTAATGGCAGGAAACATTCTTCTCAACATTACCAGTGGGCGAGCTGGGGGAAAGACAAAAATGCTTGTCAGAATTTATCGCTGGCCTTGGGAAAATGTCATTCCATCAGCTTTCATCTTACCTCCTCTGATAAAATGAAATGTTCTCAATGCCTTCAGATCGAACTGATACCTCGGCTTCTCCCCAGCTTCATGTCCACCTTCATGTCCACAGACTTCACATCAGCGTTTCACGTAGTTCCTTCTATCATTCGTCTACCCTTTTTCTGGAGTTCAGCTTCTACCTGTAAAATGACACACAAAATGAGATGATTATAAGATCACACATCATTACAAACAGCAAGTGGCAAAACACAATCAAATATGCTACTGAAAACAATACAGTAAAGTGGACATTGTTACACATACCTTACCCACTTCATACCTACCGTACACAGAAAATGAAGGGTATGTAGTAATGGCAGGAAACATTCTTCTCAACATTACCAGTGGGCTAGCTGGGGGAAGGACAAAAATGCTTGTCAGAATTTATCGCTGGCCTTGGGAAAATGTCATTCCATCAGCTTTCATCTTACCTCCTCTGATGAAATGAAATGATCTCAATGCCTCCAGATCGAACTGATACCTCGGCTTCTCCCCAGCTTCATGTCCACAGACTTCACATCAGCGTTTCACATAGTTCCTTCTATCATTCGTCTACCCTTTTTCTGGAGTTCAGCTTCTACCTGTAAAATGACACACAAAATGAGATGATTATAAGATCACACATCATTACAAACAGCAAGTGGCAAAACACAATCAAATATGCTACTGAAACCAATACAGTAAAGTGGACATTGTTACATATACCTTACCCACTTCATACCTACCGTACACAGAAAATTAAGCATATAGTAATGACAGGAAACATTCTTCTCAACATTACCAGTGGGCGAGCTGGGGGAAGGACAAAAATGCCCGTCTGAATTTATCGTGGGCCTTGGGAAAATATCATTCCATCAGCTTCCATCTTACCTCCTCTGATGGAATAAAATGTTCTCAATGCCTTCAGATCGAACTGATACCTCGGCTTCTCCCCAGCTTCATGTCCACCTTCATGTCCACAGACTTCACATCAGCATATTTCACTTCCTTCTATCATTGGTCTTCCCTTTTTCTGGAGTTCAGACTCTACCTGTAAAATGGCACACACAATGAGATGATTATAAGATCACGCAGTGACATCACAAAGAGCAAGAGCAAACAAAATCAAATATGGTACTGAAAACAATACAGTAAAGTGGACAATGTTGCATATACCTTACCCACTTCAGACCTACCGTACACAGAAAATGAAGCGTTTGTAGTAATGGCAGGAAACATTCTTCTCAACATTACCAGTGGGCGAGCTGGGGGAAGGACAAAAATGCTTGTCAGAATTTATCGCTGGCCTTGGGAAAATGTCATTCCATCAGCTTTCATCTTACCTCCTCTGATGAAATGAAATGTTCTCAATGCCTCCAGATCGAACTGATACCTCGGCTTCTCCCCAGCTTCATGTCCACAGACATCACATCAGCGTTTCACGTAGTTCCTTCTATCATTCGTCTACCCTTTTTCTGGAGTTCAGCTTCTACCTGTAAAATGACACACAAAATGAGATGATTATAAGATCACACATCATTAAAACAGCAAGTGGCAAAACACAATCAAATATGCTACTGAAACCAATACAGTAAAGTGGACATTGTTACATATACCTTACCCACTTCATACCTACCGTACACAGAAAATGAAGGGTATGTAGTAATGGCAGGAAACATTCTTCTCAACATTACCAGTGGGCGAGCTGGGGGAAGGACAAAAATGCCCGTCTGAATTTATCGTGGGCCTTGGGAAAATATCATTCCATCAGCTTCCATCTTACCTCCTCTGAAGGAATGAAATGTTCTCAATGCCTTCAGATCGAACTGATACCTCGGCTTCTCCCCAGCTTCATGTCCACAGACTTCACATCAGCGTTTCACATAGTTCCTTCTATCATTCGTCTACCCTTTTTCTGGAGTTCAGCTTCTACCTGTAAAATGACACACAAAATGAGATGATTATAAGATCACACATCATTACAAACAGCAAGTGGCAAAACACAATCAAATATGCTACTGAAAACAATACAGTAAAGTGGACATTGTTACATATATCTTACCCACTTCATACCTACCGTACACAGAAAATGAAGCATATAGTAATGACAGGAAACATTCTTCTCAACATTACCAGTGGGCGAGCTGGGGGAAGGACAAAAATGCCTGTCTGAATTTATCGTGGGCCTTGGGAAAATATCATTCCATCAGCTTCCATCTTACCTCCTCTGATGGAATGAAATGTTCTCAATGCCTTCAGATCGAACTGATACCTCGGCTTCTCCCCAGCTTCATGTCCACCTTCATGTCCACAGACTTCACATCAGCATATTTCACTTCCTTCTATCATTGGTCTTCCCTTTTTCGGGAGTTCAGACTCTACCTGTAAAATGGCACACACAATGAGATGATTATAAGATCACGCAGTGACATCACAAAGAGCAAGAGCAAACAAAATCAAATATGGTACTGAAAACAATACAGTAAAGTGGACAATGTTGCATATACCTTACCCACTTCAGACCTACCGTACACAGAAAATGAAGCATTTGTAGTAATGGCAGGAAACATTCTTCTCAACATTACCAGTGGGCGAGCTGGGGGAAAGACAAAAATGCTTGTCAGAATTTATCGCTGGCCTTGGGAAAATGTCATTCCATCAGCTTTCATCTTACCTCCTCTGATAAAATGAAATGTTCTCAATGCCTTCAGATCGAACTGATACCTTGGCTTCTCCCCAGCTTCATGTCCACCTTCATGTCCACAGACTTCACATCAGCGTTTCACGTAGTTCCTTCTATCATTCGTCTACCCTTTTTCTGGAGTTCAGCTTCTACCTGTAAAATGACACACAAAATGAGATGATTATAAGATCACACATCATTACAAACAGCAAGTGGCAAAACACAATCAAATATGCTACTGAAAACAATACAGTAAAGTGGACATTGTTACACATACCTTACCCACTTCATACCTACCGTACACAGAAAATGAAGGGTATGTAGTAATGGCAGGAAACATTCTTCTCAACATTACCAGTGGGCTAGCTGGGGGAAGGACAAAAATGCTTGTCAGAATTTATCGCTGGCCTTGGGAAAATGTCATTCCATCAGCTTTCATCTTACCTCCTCTGATGAAATGAAATGTTCTCAATGCCTCCAGATCGAACTGATACCTCGGCTTCTCCCCAACTTCATGTCCACAGACTTCACATCAGCGTTTCACATAGTTCCTTCTATCATTCGTCTACCCTTTTTCTGGAGTTCAGCTTCTACCTGTAAAATGACACACAAAATGAGATGATTATAAGATCACACATCATTACAAACAGCAAGTGGCAAAACACAATCAAATATGCTACTGAAACCAATACAGTAAAGTGGACATTGTTACATATACCTTACCCACTTCATACCTACCGTACACAGAAAATTAAGCATATAGTAATGACAGGAAACATTCTTCTCAACATTACCAGTGGGCGAGCTGGGGGAAGGACAAAAATGCCCGTCTGAATTTATCGTAGGCCTTGGGAAAATATCATTCCATCAGCTTCCATCTTACCTCCTCTGATGGAATAAAATGTTCTCAATGCCTTCAGATCAAACTGATACCTCGGCTTCTCCCCAGCTTCATGTCCACCTTCATGTCCACAGACTTCACATCAGCATATTTCACTTCCTTCTATCATTGGTCTTCCCTTTTTCTGGAGTTCAGACTCTACCTGTAAAATGGCACACACAATGAGATGATTATAAGATCACGCAGTGACATCACAAAGAGCAAGAGCAAACAAAATCAAATATGGTACTGAAAACAATACAGTAAAGTGGACAATGTTGCATATACCTTACCCACTTCAGACCTACCGTACACAGAAAATGAAGCGTTTGTAGTAATGGCAGGAAACATTCTTCTCAACATTACCAGTGGGCGAGCTGGGGGAAGGACAAAAATGCTTGTCAGAATTTATCGCTGGCCTTGGGAAAATGTCATTCCATCAGCTTTCATCTTACCTCCTCTGATGAAATGAAATGTTCTCAATGCCTCCAGATCGAACTGATACCTCGGCTTCTCCCCAGCTTCATGTCCACAGACATCACATCAGCGTTTCACGTAGTTCCTTCTATCATTCGTCTACCCTTTTTCTGGAGTTCAGCTTCTACCTGTAAAATGACACACAAAATGAGATGATTATAAGATCACACATCATTAAAACAGCAAGTGGCAAAACACAATCAAATATGCTACTGAAACCAATACAGTAAAGTGGACATTGTTACATATACCTTACCCACTTCATACCTACCGTACACAGAAAATGAAGGGTATGTAGTAATGGCAGGAAACATTCTTCTCAACATTACCAGTGGGCGAGCTGGGGGAAGGACAAAAATGCCCGTCTGAATTTATCGTGGGCCTTGGGAAAATATCATTCCATCAGCTTCCATCTTACCTCCTCTGAAGGAATGAAATGTTCTCAATGCCTTCAGATCGAACTGATACCTCGGCTTCTCCCCAGCTTCATGTCCACAGACTTCACATCAGCGTTTCACATAGTTCCTTCTATCATTCGTCTACCCTTTTTCTGGAGTTCAGCTTCTACCTGTAAAATGACACACAAAATGAGATGATTATAAGATCACACATCATTACAAACAGCAAGTGGCAAAACACAATCAAATATGCTACTGAAACCAATACAGTAAAGTGGACATTGTTACATATACCTTACCCACTTCATACCTACCGTACACAGAAAATTAAGCATATAGTAATGACAGGAAACATTCTTCTCAACATTACCAGTGGGCGAGCTGGGGGAAGGACAAAAATGCCCGTCTGAATTTATCGTAGGCCTTGGGAAAATATCATTCCATCAGCTTCCATCTTACCTCCTCTGATGGAATAAAATGTTCTCAATGCCTTCAGATCAAACTGATACCTCGGCTTCTCCCCAGCTTCATGTCCACCTTCATGTCCACAGACTTCACATCAGCATATTTCACTTCCTTCTATCATTGGTCTTCCCTTTTTCTGGAGTTCAGACTCTACCTGTAAAATGGCACACACAATGAGATGATTATAAGATCACGCAGTGACATCACAAAGAGCAAGAGCAAACAAAATCAAATATGGTACTGAAAACAATACAGTAAAGTGGACAATGTTGCATATACCTTACCCACTTCAGACCTACCGTACACAGAAAATGAAGCGTTTGTAGTAATGGCAGGAAACATTCTTCTCAACATTACCAGTGGGCGAGCTGGGGGAAGGACAAAAATGCTTGTCAGAATTTATCGCTGGCCTTGGGAAAATGTCATTCCATCAGCTTTCATCTTACCTCCTCTGATGAAATGAAATGTTCTCAATGCCTCCAGATCGAACTGATACCTCGGCTTCTCCCCAGCTTCATGTCCACAGACATCACATCAGCGTTTCACGTAGTTCCTTCTATCATTCGTCTACCCTTTTTCTGGAGTTCAGCTTCTACCTGTAAAATGACACACAAAATGAGATGATTATAAGATCACACATCATTAAAACAGCAAGTGGCAAAACACAATCAAATATGCTACTGAAACCAATACAGTAAAGTGGACATTGTTACATATACCTTACCCACTTCATACCTACCGTACACAGAAAATGAAGGGTATGTAGTAATGGCAGGAAACATTCTTCTCAACATTACCAGTGGGCGAGCTGGGGGAAGGACAAAAATGCCCGTCTGAATTTATCGTGGGCCTTGGGAAAATATCATTCCATCAGCTTCCATCTTACCTCCTCTGAAGGAATGAAATGTTCTCAATGCCTTCAGATCGAACTGATACCTCGGCTTCTCCCCAGCTTCATGTCCACAGACTTCACATCAGCGTTTCACATAGTTCCTTCTATCATTCGTCTACCCTTTTTCTGGAGTTCAGCTTCTACCTGTAAAATGACACACAAAATGAGATGATTATAAGATCACACATCATTACAAACAGCAAGTGGCAAAACACAATCAAATATGCTACTGAAACCAATACAGTAAAGTGGACATTGTTACATATACCTTACCCACTTCATACCTACCGTACACAGAAAATTAAGCATATAGTAATGACAGGAAACATTCTTCTCAACATTACCAGTGGGCGAGCTGGGGGAAGGACAAAAATGCCCGTCTGAATTTATCGTGGGCCTTGGGAAAATATCATTCCATCAGCTTCCATCTTACCTCCTCTGATGGAATAAAATGTTCTCAATGCCTTCAGATCGAACTGATACCTCGGCTTCTCCCCAGCTTCATGTCCACCTTCATGTCCACAGACTTCACATCAGCATATTTCACTTCCTTCTATCATTGGTCTTCCCTTTTTCTGGAGTTCAGACTCTACCTGTAAAATGGCACACACAATGAGATGATTATAAGATCACGCAGTGACATCACAAAGAGCAAGAGCAAACAAAATCAAATATGGTACTGAAAACAATACAGTAAAGTGGACAATGTTGCATATACCTTACCCACTTCAGACCTACCGTACACAGAAAATGAAGCGTTTGTAGTAATGGCAGGAAACATTCTTCTCAACATTACCAGTGGGCGAGCTGGGGGAAGGACAAAAATGCTTGTCAGAATTTATCGCTGGCCTTGGGAAAATGTCATTCCATCAGCTTTCATCTTACCTCCTCTGATGAAATGAAATGTTCTCAATGCCTCCAGATCGAACTGATACCTCGGCTTCTCCCCAGCTTCATGTCCACAGACATCACATCAGCGTTTCACGTAGTTCCTTCTATCATTCGTCTACCCTTTTTCTGGAGTTCAGCTTCTACCTGTAAAATGACACACAAAATGAGATGATTATAAGATCACACATCATTAAAACAGCAAGTGGCAAAACACAATCAAATATGCTACTGAAACCAATACAGTAAAGTGGACATTGTTACATATACCTTACCCACTTCATACCTACCGTACACAGAAAATGAAGGGTATGTAGTAATGGCAGGAAACATTCTTCTCAACATTACCAGTGGGCGAGCTGGGGGAAGGACAAAAATGCCCGTCTGAATTTATCGTGGGCCTTGGGAAAATATCATTCCATCAGCTTCCATCTTACCTCCTCTGAAGGAATGAAATGTTCTCAATGCCTTCAGATCGAACTGATACCTCGGCTTCTCCCCAGCTTCATGTCCACAGACTTCACATCAGCGTTTCACATAGTTCCTTCTATCATTCGTCTACCCTTTTTCTGGAGTTCAGCTTCTACCTGTAAAATGACACACAAAATGAGATGATTATAAGATCACACATCATTACAAACAGCAAGTGGCAAAACACAATCAAATATGCTACTGAAAACAATACAGTAAAGTGGACATTGTTACATATATCTTACCCACTTCATACCTACCGTACACAGAAAATGAAGCATATAGTAATGACAGGAAACATTCTTCTCAACATTACCAGTGGGCGAGCTGGGGGAAGGACAAAAATGCCTGTCTGAATTTATCGTGGGCCTTGGGAAAATATCATTCCATCAGCTTCCATCTTACCTCCTCTGATGGAATGAAATGTTCTCAATGCCTTCAGATCGAACTGATACCTCGGCTTCTCCCCAGCTTCATGTCCACCTTCATGTCCACAGACTTCACATCAGCATATTTCACTTCCTTCTATCATTGGTCTTCCCTTTTTCGGGAGTTCAGACTCTACCTGTAAAATGGCACACACAATGAGATGATTATAAGATCACGCAGTGACATCACAAAGAGCAAGAGCAAACAAAATCAAATATGGTACTGAAAACAATACAGTAAAGTGGACAATGTTGCATATACCTTACCCACTTCAGACCTACCGTACACAGAAAATGAAGCATTTGTAGTAATGGCAGGAAACATTCTTCTCAACATTACCAGTGGGCGAGCTGGGGGAAAGACAAAAATGCTTGTCAGAATTTATCGCTGGCCTTGGGAAAATGTCATTCCATCAGCTTTCATCTTACCTCCTCTGATAAAATGAAATGTTCTCAATGCCTTCAGATCGAACTGATACCTCGGCTTCTCCCCAGCTTCATGTCCACCTTCATGTCCACAGACTTCACATCAGCGTTTCACGTAGTTCCTTCTATCATTCGTCTACCCTTTTTCTGGAGTTCAGCTTCTACCTGTAAAATGACACACAAAATGAGATGATTATAAGATCACACATCATTACAAACAGCAAGTGGCAAAACACAATCAAATATGCTACTGAAAACAATACAGTAAAGTGGACATTGTTACACATACCTTACCCACTTCATACCTACCGTACACAGAAAATGAAGGGTATGTAGTAATGGCAGGAAACATTCTTCTCAACATTACCAGTGGGCTAGCTGGGGGAAGGACAAAAATGCTTGTCAGAATTTATCGCTGGCCTTGGGAAAATGTCATTCCATCAGCTTTCATCTTACCTCCTCTGATGAAATGAAATGTTCTCAATGCCTCCAGATCGAACTGATACCTCGGCTTCTCCCCAGCTTCATGTCCACAGACTTCACATCAGCGTTTCACATAGTTCCTTCTATCATTCGTCTACCCTTTTTCTGGAGTTCAGCTTCTACCTGTAAAATGACACACAAAATGAGATGATTATAAGATCACACATCATTACAAACAGCAAGTGGCAAAACACAATCAAATATGCTACTGAAACCAATACAGTAAAGTGGACATTGTTACATATACCTTACCCACTTCATACCTACCGTACACAGAAAATTAAGCATATAGTAATGACAGGAAACATTCTTCTCAACATTACCAGTGGGCGAGCTGGGGGAAGGACAAAAATGCCCGTCTGAATTTATCGTAGGCCTTGGGAAAATATCATTTCACTTCCTTCTATCATTGGTCTTCCCTTTTTCTGGAGTTCAGACTCTACCTGTAAAATGGCACACACAATGAGATGATTATAAGATCACGCAGTGACATCACAAAGAGCAAGAGCAAACAAAATCAAATATGGTACTGAAAACAATACAGTAAAGTGGACAATGTTGCATATACCTTACCCACTTCAGACCTACCGTACACAGAAAATGAAGCGTTTGTAGTAATGGCAGGAAACATTCTTCTCAACATTACCAGTGGGCGAGCTGGGGGAAGGACAAAAATGCTTGTCAGAATTTATCGCTGGCCTTGGGAAAATGTCATTCCATCAGCTTTCATCTTACCTCCTCTGATGAAATGAAATGTTCTCAATGCCTCCAGATCGAACTGATACCTCGGCTTCTCCCCAGCTTCATGTCCACAGACATCACATCAGCGTTTCACGTAGTTCCTTCTATCATTCGTCTACCCTTTTTCTGGAGTTCAGCTTCTACCTGTAAAATGACACACAAAATGAGATGATTATAAGATCACACATCATTAAAACAGCAAGTGGCAAAACACAATCAAATATGCTACTGAAACCAATACAGTAAAGTGGACATTGTTACATATACCTTACCCACTTCATACCTACCGTACACAGAAAATGAAGGGTATGTAGTAATGGCAGGAAACATTCTTCTCAACATTACCAGTGGGCGAGCTGGGGGAAGGACAAAAATGCCCGTCTGAATTTATCGTGGGCCTTGGGAAAATATCATTCCATCAGCTTCCATCTTACCTCCTCTGAAGGAATGAAATGTTCTCAATGCCTTCAGATCGAACTGATACCTCGGCTTCTCCCCAGCTTCATGTCCACAGACTTCACATCAGCGTTTCACATAGTTCCTTCTATCATTCGTCTACCCTTTTTCTGGAGTTCAGCTTCTACCTGTAAAATGACACACAAAATGAGATGATTATAAGATCACACATCATTACAAACAGCAAGTGGCAAAACACAATCAAATATGCTACTGAAAACAATACAGTAAAGTGGACATTGTTACATATATCTTACCCACTTCATACCTACCGTACACAGAAAATGAAGCATATAGTAATGACAGGAAACATTCTTCTCAACATTACCAGTGGGCGAGCTGGGGGAAGGACAAAAATGCCTGTCTGAATTTATCGTGGGCCTTGGGAAAATATCATTCCATCAGCTTCCATCTTACCTCCTCTGATGGAATGAAATGTTCTCAATGCCTTCAGATCGAACTGATACCTCGGCTTCTCCCCAGCTTCATGTCCACCTTCATGTCCACAGACTTCACATCAGCATATTTCACTTCCTTCTATCATTGGTCTTCCCTTTTTCGGGAGTTCAGACTCTACCTGTAAAATGGCACACACAATGAGATGATTATAAGATCACGCAGTGACATCACAAAGAGCAAGAGCAAACAAAATCAAATATGGTACTGAAAACAATACAGTAAAGTGGACAATGTTGCATATACCTTACCCACTTCAGACCTACCGTACACAGAAAATGAAGCATTTGTAGTAATGGCAGGAAACATTCTTCTCAACATTACCAGTGGGCGAGCTGGGGGAAAGACAAAAATGCTTGTCAGAATTTATCGCTGGCCTTGGGAAAATGTCATTCCATCAGCTTTCATCTTACCTCCTCTGATAAAATGAAATGTTCTCAATGCCTTCAGATCGAACTGATACCTCGGCTTCTCCCCAGCTTCATGTCCACCTTCATGTCCACAGACTTCACATCAGCGTTTCACGTAGTTCCTTCTATCATTCGTCTACCCTTTTTCTGGAGTTCAGCTTCTACCTGTAAAATGACACACAAAATGAGATGATTATAAGATCACACATCATTACAAACAGCAAGTGGCAAAACACAATCAAATATGCTACTGAAAACAATACAGTAAAGTGGACATTGTTACACATACCTTACCCACTTCATACCTACCGTACACAGAAAATGAAGGGTATGTAGTAATGGCAGGAAACATTCTTCTCAACATTACCAGTGGGCTAGCTGGGGGAAGGACAAAAATGCTTGTCAGAATTTATCGCTGGCCTTGGGAAAATGTCATTCCATCAGCTTTCATCTTACCTCCTCTGATGAAATGAAATGATCTCAATGCCTCCAGATCGAACTGATACCTCGGCTTCTCCCCAGCTTCATGTCCACAGACTTCACATCAGCGTTTCACATAGTTCCTTCTATCATTCGTCTACCCTTTTTCTGGAGTTCAGCTTCTACCTGTAAAATGACACACAAAATGAGATGATTATAAGATCACACATCATTACAAACAGCAAGTGGCAAAACACAATCAAATATGCTACTGAAACCAATACAGTAAAGTGGACATTGTTACATATACCTTACCCACTTCATACCTACCGTACACAGAAAATTAAGCATATAGTAATGACAGGAAACATTCTTCTCAACATTACCAGTGGGCGAGCTGGGGGAAGGACAAAAATGCCCGTCTGAATTTATCGTGGGCCTTGGGAAAATATCATTCCATCAGCTTCCATCTTACCTCCTCTGATGGAATAAAATGTTCTCAATGCCTTCAGATCGAACTGATACCTCGGCTTCTCCCCAGCTTCATGTCCACCTTCATGTCCACAGACTTCACATCAGCATATTTCACTTCCTTCTATCATTGGTCTTCCCTTTTTCTGGAGTTCAGACTCTACCTGTAAAATGGCACACACAATGAGATGATTATAAGATCACGCAGTGACATCACAAAGAGCAAGAGCAAACAAAATCAAATATGGTACTGAAAACAATACAGTAAAGTGGACAATGTTGCATATACCTTACCCACTTCAGACCTACCGTACACAGAAAATGAAGCGTTTGTAGTAATGGCAGGAAACATTCTTCTCAACATTACCAGTGGGCGAGCTGGGGGAAGGACAAAAATGCTTGTCAGAATTTATCGCTGGCCTTGGGAAAATGTCATTCCATCAGCTTTCATCTTACCTCCTCTGATGAAATGAAATGTTCTCAATGCCTCCAGATCGAACTGATACCTCGGCTTCTCCCCAGCTTCATGTCCACAGACATCACATCAGCGTTTCACGTAGTTCCTTCTATCATTCGTCTACCCTTTTTCTGGAGTTCAGCTTCTACCTGTAAAATGACACACAAAATGAGATGATTATAAGATCACACATCATTAAAACAGCAAGTGGCAAAACACAATCAAATATGCTACTGAAACCAATACAGTAAAGTGGACATTGTTACATATACCTTACCCACTTCATACCTACCGTACACAGAAAATGAAGGGTATGTAGTAATGGCAGGAAACATTCTTCTCAACATTACCAGTGGGCGAGCTGGGGGAAGGACAAAAATGCCCGTCTGAATTTATCGTGGGCCTTGGGAAAATATCATTCCATCAGCTTCCATCTTACCTCCTCTGAAGGAATGAAATGTTCTCAATGCCTTCAGATCGAACTGATACCTCGGCTTCTCCCCAGCTTCATGTCCACAGACTTCACATCAGCGTTTCACATAGTTCCTTCTATCATTCGTCTACCCTTTTTCTGGAGTTCAGCTTCTACCTGTAAAATGACACACAAAATGAGATGATTATAAGATCACACATCATTACAAACAGCAAGTGGCAAAACACAATCAAATATGCTACTGAAAACAATACAGTAAAGTGGACATTGTTACATATATCTTACCCACTTCATACCTACCGTACACAGAAAATGAAGCATATAGTAATGACAGGAAACATTCTTCTCAACATTACCAGTGGGCGAGCTGGGGGAAGGACAAAAATGCCTGTCTGAATTTATCGTGGGCCTTGGGAAAATATCATTCCATCAGCTTCCATCTTACCTCCTCTGATGGAATGAAATGTTCTCAATGCCTTCAGATCGAACTGATACCTCGGCTTCTCCCCAGCTTCATGTCCACCTTCATGTCCACAGACTTCACATCAGCATATTTCACTTCCTTCTATCATTGGTCTTCCCTTTTTCGGGAGTTCAGACTCTACCTGTAAAATGGCACACACAATGAGATGATTATAAGATCACGCAGTGACATCACAAAGAGCAAGAGCAAACAAAATCAAATATGGTACTGAAAACAATACAGTAAAGTGGACAATGTTGCATATACCTTACCCACTTCAGACCTACCGTACACAGAAAATGAAGCATTTGTAGTAATGGCAGGAAACATTCTTCTCAACATTACCAGTGGGCGAGCTGGGGGAAAGACAAAAATGCTTGTCAGAATTTATCGCTGGCCTTGGGAAAATGTCATTCCATCAGCTTTCATCTTACCTCCTCTGATAAAATGAAATGTTCTCAATGCCTTCAGATCGAACTGATACCTCGGCTTCTCCCCAGCTTCATGTCCACCTTCATGTCCACAGACTTCACATCAGCGTTTCACGTAGTTCCTTCTATCATTCGTCTACCCTTTTTCTGGAGTTCAGCTTCTACCTGTAAAATGACACACAAAATGAGATGATTATAAGATCACACATCATTACAAACAGCAAGTGGCAAAACACAATCAAATATGCTACTGAAAACAATACAGTAAAGTGGACATTGTTACACATACCTTACCCACTTCATACCTACCGTACACAGAAAATGAAGGGTATGTAGTAATGGCAGGAAACATTCTTCTCAACATTACCAGTGGGCTAGCTGGGGGAAGGACAAAAATGCTTGTCAGAATTTATCGCTGGCCTTGGGAAAATGTCATTCCATCAGCTTTCATCTTACCTCCTCTGATGAAATGAAATGTTCTCAATGCCTCCAGATCGAACTGATACCTCGGCTTCTCCCCAACTTCATGTCCACAGACTTCACATCAGCGTTTCACATAGTTCCTTCTATCATTCGTCTACCCTTTTTCTGGAGTTCAGCTTCTACCTGTAAAATGACACACAAAATGAGATGATTATAAGATCACACATCATTACAAACAGCAAGTGGCAAAACACAATCAAATATGCTACTGAAACCAATACAGTAAAGTGGACATTGTTACATATACCTTACCCACTTCATACCTACCGTACACAGAAAATTAAGCATATAGTAATGACAGGAAACATTCTTCTCAACATTACCAGTGGGCGAGCTGGGGGAAGGACAAAAATGCCCGTCTGAATTTATCGTAGGCCTTGGGAAAATATCATTCCATCAGCTTCCATCTTACCTCCTCTGATGGAATAAAATGTTCTCAATGCCTTCAGATCAAACTGATACCTCGGCTTCTCCCCAGCTTCATGTCCACCTTCATGTCCACAGACTTCACATCAGCATATTTCACTTCCTTCTATCATTGGTCTTCCCTTTTTCTGGAGTTCAGACTCTACCTGTAAAATGGCACACACAATGAGATGATTATAAGATCACGCAGTGACATCACAAAGAGCAAGAGCAAACAAAATCAAATATGGTACTGAAAACAATACAGTAAAGTGGACAATGTTGCATATACCTTACCCACTTCAGACCTACCGTACACAGAAAATGAAGCGTTTGTAGTAATGGCAGGAAACATTCTTCTCAACATTACCAGTGGGCGAGCTGGGGGAAGGACAAAAATGCTTGTCAGAATTTATCGCTGGCCTTGGGAAAATGTCATTCCATCAGCTTTCATCTTACCTCCTCTGATGAAATGAAATGTTCTCAATGCCTCCAGATCGAACTGATACCTCGGCTTCTCCCCAGCTTCATGTCCACAGACATCACATCAGCGTTTCACGTAGTTCCTTCTATCATTCGTCTACCCTTTTTCTGGAGTTCAGCTTCTACCTGTAAAATGACACACAAAATGAGATGATTATAAGATCACACATCATTAAAACAGCAAGTGGCAAAACACAATCAAATATGCTACTGAAACCAATACAGTAAAGTGGACATTGTTACATATACCTTACCCACTTCATACCTACCGTACACAGAAAATGAAGGGTATGTAGTAATGGCAGGAAACATTCTTCTCAACATTACCAGTGGGCGAGCTGGGGGAAGGACAAAAATGCCCGTCTGAATTTATCGTGGGCCTTGGGAAAATATCATTCCATCAGCTTCCATCTTACCTCCTCTGAAGGAATGAAATGTTCTCAATGCCTTCAGATCGAACTGATACCTCGGCTTCTCCCCAGCTTCATGTCCACAGACTTCACATCAGCGTTTCACATAGTTCCTTCTATCATTCGTCTACCCTTTTTCTGGAGTTCAGCTTCTACCTGTAAAATGACACACAAAATGAGATGATTATAAGATCACACATCATTACAAACAGCAAGTGGCAAAACACAATCAAATATGCTACTGAAAACAATACAGTAAAGTGGACATTGTTACATATATCTTACCCACTTCATACCTACCGTACACAGAAAATGAAGCATATAGTAATGACAGGAAACATTCTTCTCAACATTACCAGTGGGCGAGCTGGGGGAAGGACAAAAATGCCTGTCTGAATTTATCGTGGGCCTTGGGAAAATATCATTCCATCAGCTTCCATCTTACCTCCTCTGATGGAATGAAATGTTCTCAATGCCTTCAGATCGAACTGATACCTCGGCTTCTCCCCAGCTTCATGTCCACCTTCATGTCCACAGACTTCACATCAGCATATTTCACTTCCTTCTATCATTGGTCTTCCCTTTTTCGGGAGTTCAGACTCTACCTGTAAAATGGCACACACAATGAGATGATTATAAGATCACGCAGTGACATCACAAAGAGCAAGAGCAAACAAAATCAAATATGGTACTGAAAACAATACAGTAAAGTGGACAATGTTGCATATACCTTACCCACTTCAGACCTACCGTACACAGAAAATGAAGCATTTGTAGTAATGGCAGGAAACATTCTTCTCAACATTACCAGTGGGCGAGCTGGGGGAAAGACAAAAATGCTTGTCAGAATTTATCGCTGGCCTTGGGAAAATGTCATTCCATCAGCTTTCATCTTACCTCCTCTGATAAAATGAAATGTTCTCAATGCCTTCAGATCGAACTGATACCTCGGCTTCTCCCCAGCTTCATGTCCACCTTCATGTCCACAGACTTCACATCAGCGTTTCACGTAGTTCCTTCTATCATTCGTCTACCCTTTTTCTGGAGTTCAGCTTCTACCTGTAAAATGACACACAAAATGAGATGATTATAAGATCACACATCATTACAAACAGCAAGTGGCAAAACACAATCAAATATGCTACTGAAAACAATACAGTAAAGTGGACATTGTTACACATACCTTACCCACTTCATACCTACCGTACACAGAAAATGAAGGGTATGTAGTAATGGCAGGAAACATTCTTCTCAACATTACCAGTGGGCTAGCTGGGGGAAGGACAAAAATGCTTGTCAGAATTTATCGCTGGCCTTGGGAAAATGTCATTCCATCAGCTTTCATCTTACCTCCTCTGATGAAATGAAATGTTCTCAATGCCTCCAGATCGAACTGATACCTCGGCTTCTCCCCAGCTTCATGTCCACAGACTTCACATCAGCGTTTCACATAGTTCCTTCTATCATTCGTCTACCCTTTTTCTGGAGTTCAGCTTCTACCTGTAAAATGACACACAAAATGAGATGATTATAAGATCACACATCATTACAAACAGCAAGTGGCAAAACACAATCAAATATGCTACTGAAACCAATACAGTAAAGTGGACATTGTTACATATACCTTACCCACTTCATACCTACCGTACACAGAAAATTAAGCATATAGTAATGACAGGAAACATTCTTCTCAACATTACCAGTGGGCGAGCTGGGGGAAGGACAAAAATGCCCGTCTGAATTTATCGTAGGCCTTGGGAAAATATCATTTCACTTCCTTCTATCATTGGTCTTCCCTTTTTCTGGAGTTCAGACTCTACCTGTAAAATGGCACACACAATGAGATGATTATAAGATCACGCAGTGACATCACAAAGAGCAAGAGCAAACAAAATCAAATATGGTACTGAAAACAATACAGTAAAGTGGACAATGTTGCATATACCTTACCCACTTCAGACCTACCGTACACAGAAAATGAAGCGTTTGTAGTAATGGCAGGAAACATTCTTCTCAACATTACCAGTGGGCGAGCTGGGGGAAGGACAAAAATGCTTGTCAGAATTTATCGCTGGCCTTGGGAAAATGTCATTCCATCAGCTTTCATCTTACCTCCTCTGATGAAATGAAATGTTCTCAATGCCTCCAGATCGAACTGATACCTCGGCTTCTCCCCAGCTTCATGTCCACAGACATCACATCAGCGTTTCACGTAGTTCCTTCTATCATTCGTCTACCCTTTTTCTGGAGTTCAGCTTCTACCTGTAAAATGACACACAAAATGAGATGATTATAAGATCACACATCATTAAAACAGCAAGTGGCAAAACACAATCAAATATGCTACTGAAACCAATACAGTAAAGTGGACATTGTTACATATACCTTACCCACTTCATACCTACCGTACACAGAAAATGAAGGGTATGTAGTAATGGCAGGAAACATTCTTCTCAACATTACCAGTGGGCGAGCTGGGGGAAGGACAAAAATGCCCGTCTGAATTTATCGTGGGCCTTGGGAAAATATCATTCCATCAGCTTCCATCTTACCTCCTCTGAAGGAATGAAATGTTCTCAATGCCTTCAGATCGAACTGATACCTCGGCTTCTCCCCAGCTTCATGTCCACAGACTTCACATCAGCGTTTCACATAGTTCCTTCTATCATTCGTCTACCCTTTTTCTGGAGTTCAGCTTCTACCTGTAAAATGACACACAAAATGAGATGATTATAAGATCACACATCATTACAAACAGCAAGTGGCAAAACACAATCAAATATGCTACTGAAAACAATACAGTAAAGTGGACATTGTTACATATATCTTACCCACTTCATACCTACCGTACACAGAAAATGAAGCATATAGTAATGACAGGAAACATTCTTCTCAACATTACCAGTGGGCGAGCTGGGGGAAGGACAAAAATGCCTGTCTGAATTTATCGTGGGCCTTGGGAAAATATCATTCCATCAGCTTCCATCTTACCTCCTCTGATGGAATGAAATGTTCTCAATGCCTTCAGATCGAACTGATACCTCGGCTTCTCCCCAGCTTCATGTCCACCTTCATGTCCACAGACTTCACATCAGCATATTTCACTTCCTTCTATCATTGGTCTTCCCTTTTTCGGGAGTTCAGACTCTACCTGTAAAATGGCACACACAATGAGATGATTATAAGATCACGCAGTGACATCACAAAGAGCAAGAGCAAACAAAATCAAATATGGTACTGAAAACAATACAGTAAAGTGGACAATGTTGCATATACCTTACCCACTTCAGACCTACCGTACACAGAAAATGAAGCATTTGTAGTAATGGCAGGAAACATTCTTCTCAACATTACCAGTGGGCGAGCTGGGGGAAAGACAAAAATGCTTGTCAGAATTTATCGCTGGCCTTGGGAAAATGTCATTCCATCAGCTTTCATCTTACCTCCTCTGATAAAATGAAATGTTCTCAATGCCTTCAGATCGAACTGATACCTCGGCTTCTCCCCAGCTTCATGTCCACCTTCATGTCCACAGACTTCACATCAGCGTTTCACGTAGTTCCTTCTATCATTCGTCTACCCTTTTTCTGGAGTTCAGCTTCTACCTGTAAAATGACACACAAAATGAGATGATTATAAGATCACACATCATTACAAACAGCAAGTGGCAAAACACAATCAAATATGCTACTGAAAACAATACAGTAAAGTGGACATTGTTACACATACCTTACCCACTTCATACCTACCGTACACAGAAAATGAAGGGTATGTAGTAATGGCAGGAAACATTCTTCTCAACATTACCAGTGGGCTAGCTGGGGGAAGGACAAAAATGCTTGTCAGAATTTATCGCTGGCCTTGGGAAAATGTCATTCCATCAGCTTTCATCTTACCTCCTCTGATGAAATGAAATGTTCTCAATGCCTCCAGATCGAACTGATACCTCGGCTTCTCCCCAGCTTCATGTCCACAGACTTCACATCAGCGTTTCACATAGTTCCTTCTATCATTCGTCTACCCTTTTTCTGGAGTTCAGCTTCTACCTGTAAAATGACACACAAAATGAGATGATTATAAGATCACACATCATTACAAACAGCAAGTGGCAAAACACAATCAAATATGCTACTGAAACCAATACAGTAAAGTGGACATTGTTACATATACCTTACCCACTTCATACCTACCGTACACAGAAAATTAAGCATATAGTAATGACAGGAAACATTCTTCTCAACATTACCAGTGGGCGAGCTGGGGGAAGGACAAAAATGCCCGTCTGAATTTATCGTGGGCCTTGGGAAAATATCATTCCATCAGCTTCCATCTTACCTCCTCTGATGGAATAAAATGTTCTCAATGCCTTCAGATCGAACTGATACCTCGGCTTCTCCCCAGCTTCATGTCCACCTTCATGTCCACAGACTTCACATCAGCATATTTCACTTCCTTCTATCATTGGTCTTCCCTTTTTCTGGAGTTCAGACTCTACCTGTAAAATGGCACACACAATGAGATGATTATAAGATCACGCAGTGACATCACAAAGAGCAAGAGCAAACAAAATCAAATATGGTACTGAAAACAATACAGTAAAGTGGACAATGTTGCATATACCTTACCCACTTCAGACCTACCGTACACAGAAAATGAAGCGTTTGTAGTAATGGCAGGAAACATTCTTCTCAACATTACCAGTGGGCGAGCTGGGGGAAGGACAAAAATGCTTGTCAGAATTTATCGCTGGCCTTGGGAAAATGTCATTCCATCAGCTTTCATCTTACCTCCTCTGATGAAATGAAATGTTCTCAATGCCTCCAGATCGAACTGATACCTCGGCTTCTCCCCAGCTTCATGTCCACAGACATCACATCAGCGTTTCACGTAGTTCCTTCTATCATTCGTCTACCCTTTTTCTGGAGTTCAGCTTCTACCTGTAAAATGACACACAAAATGAGATGATTATAAGATCACACATCATTACAAACAGCAAGTGGCAAAACACAATCAAATATGCTACTGAAACCAATACAGTAAAGTGGACATTGTTACATATACCTTACCCACTTCATACCTACCGTACACAGAAAATGAAGGGTATGTAGTAATGGCAGGAAACATTCTTCTCAACATTACCAGTGGGCGAGCTGGGGGAAGGACAAAAATGCCCGTCTGAATTTATCGTGGGCCTTGGGAAAATATCATTCCATCAGCTTCCATCTTACCTCCTCTGAAGGAATTAAATGTTCTCAATGCCTTCAGATCGAACTGATACCTCGGCTTCTCCCCAGCTTCATGTCCACCTTCATGTCCACAGACTTCACATCAGCGTTTCACGTAGTTCCTTCTATCATTCGTCTACCCTTTTTCTGGAGTTCAGCTTCTACCTGTAAAATGACACACAAAATGAGATGATTATAAGATCACACATCATTACAAACAGCAAGTGGCAAAACACAATCAAATATGCTACTGAAAACAATACAGTAAAGTGGACATTGTTACATATATCTTACCCACTTCATACCTACCGAACACAGAAAATGAAGCATATAGTAATGACAGGAAACATTCTTCTCAACATTACCAGTGGGCGAGCTGGGGGAAGGACAAAAATGCCCGTCTGAATTTATCGTGGGCCTTGGGAAAATATCATTCCATCAGCTTCCATCTTACCTCCTCTGATGGAATGAAATGTTCTCAATGCCTTCAGATCGAACTGATACCTCGGCTTCTCCCCAGCCTCATGTCCACCTTCATGTCCACAGACTTCACATCAGCATATTTCACTTCCTTCTATCATTGGTCTTCCCTTTTTCTGGAGTTCAGACTCTACCTGGAAAATGGCACACACAATGAGATGATTATAAGATCACGCAGTGACATCACAAAGAGCAAGAGCAAACAAAATCAAATATGGTACTGAAAACAATACAGTAAAGTGGACAATGTTGCATATACCTTACCCACTTCAGACCTACCGTACACAGAAAATGAAGCGTTTGTAGTAATGGCAGGAAACATTCTTCTCAACATTACCAGTGGGCGAGCTGGGGGAAGGAAAAAAATGCCCGTCTGAATTTATCGTGGGCCTTGGGAAAATATCATTCCATCAGCTTCCATCTTACCTCCTCTGAAGGAATGAAATGTTCTCAATGCCTTCAGATCGAACTGATACCTCGGCTTCTCCCCAGCTTCATGTCCACAGACTTCACATCAGCGTTTCACGTAGTTCCTTCTATCATTCGTCTACCCTTTTTCTGGAGTTCAGCTTCTACCTGTAAAATGACACACAAAATGAGATGATTATAAGATCACACATCATTACAAACAGCAAGTGGCAAAACACAATCAAATATGCTACTGAAAACAATACAGTAAAGTGGACATTGTTACATATATCTTACCCACTTCATACCTACCGTACACAGAAAATGAAGCATATAGTAATGACAGGAAACATTCTTCTCAACATTACCAGTGGGCGAGCTGGGGGAAGGACAAAAATGCCCGTCTGAATTTAGCGTGGGCCTTGGGAAAATATCATTCCATCAGCTTCCATCTTACCTCCTCTGATGGAATGAAATGTTCTCAATGCCTTCAGATCGAACTGATACCTCGGCTTCTCCCCAGCTTCATGTCCACAGACTTCACATCAGCATATTTCACTTCCTTCTATCATTGGTCTTCCCTTTTTCTGGAGTTCAGCCTCTACCTGTAAAATGGCACACAAAATGAGATGATTATAAGATCACACAGTGACATTACAAAGAGCATGGGAAAACACAATCAAATATGCTACTGAAAACAATACAGACACCTTACCCACTTCATACCTACCGTACACAGAAAATGAAGCATGGATGTAGTAATGACAGGAAACATTCTTCTCAACATTACCAGTGGGCGAGCTGGGGGAAGGACAAAAATGCTCGTCTGAATTTATCGTGGGCCTTGGGAAAATGTCATTCCATCAGCTTCCATCTTACCTCCTCTGATGGAATGAAATGTTCTCAATGCCTTCAGATCTAACTGATACCTCAGCTTCTCCCCAGCTTCATGTCCACAGACTTCACATCAGCATAATTTCACTTCCTTCTATCATTCGTCTTCCCTTTTTCTGGAGTCCAGCTTCCACCTGTAAAATGACACACAAAATGAGATGATTATAAGATCACGCAGTGACATTACAAAGAGCACGGGGAAACACAATCAAATATGCTAATGAAAACAATACAGACAAGTGGACATTGTCACGTGATTATACACCTTACCCACTACCGGCAACATAAGACTATGGGACATACACAGCCAGGTATGAAACAACATAACACTATGGGACAGATACAGCCAGGTATGAAACAACACAACATAACACTATGGGACAGACACCGCCAGGTATGAAACAACACAACACAACACTATGGGACAGACACAGCCAGGTATGAAACAACACAACATAACACTATGGGACAGACACATGCAGGTATGAAACAACACAACATAACACTATGGGCCAGATACAGCCAGGTATGAAACACAACATAACACTATCTGACAGACACAGCCAGGTATGAAAAACATAACACTATGGGACAGACACAGCCAGGTATGAAACAACATAACACTATGGGACAGACACAGCCAGGTATGAAACAACACAACAGAACACTATGGGACAGACACAGCCAGGTATGAAACAACATAACACTATGGGACAGACACAGCCAGGTATGAAACAACACAACATAACACTATGGGACAGACACAGCCAGGTATGAAACAACATAACACTATGGGACAGACACAGCCAGGTATGAAACAACATAACACTATGGGACAGACACAGCCAGGTATGAAACAACACAACATAACACTATGGGACAGACACAGCCAGGTATGAAACAACACAACATAACACTATGGGACAGACACAGCCAGGTATGAAACAACATAACACTATGGGACAGACACAGCCAGTTATGAAACAACATAACACTATGGGACAGATACAGCCAGGTATGAAACAACATAACACTATGGGACAGACACAGCCAGGTATGAAACAACATAACACTATGGGACAGACACAGCCAGGTATGAAACAACATAACACTATGGGACAGATACAGCCAGGTATGAAACAACATAACACTATGGGACAGACACAGCCAGGTATGAAACAACACAACATAACACTATGGGACAGATACAGCCAGGTATGAAACAACACAACATAACACTATGGGACAGATACAGCCAGGTATGAAACAACATAACACTATGGGACAGACACAGCCAGGTATGAAACAACACAACATAACACTATGGGACAGACACAGCCAGGTATGAGACAACATAACACTATGGGACAGATACAGCCAGGTATGATTGAAACAACACAACATAACACTATGGGACAGACACAGCCAGGTATGAAACAACACAACATAACACTATGGGACAGACACCGCCAGGTATGAAACAACACAACACAACCCTCTGGGACAGACACAGCCAGGTATGAAACAACACAACATAACACTATGGGACAGACCCAGGTATGAAACAACACAACACTATGGGACAGACACAGGCAGGTATGAAACAACACAACATAACACTATGGGACAGACCCAGGTATGAAACAACACAACATAACACTATGGGACAGATACAGCCAGGTATGAAACAACATAACACTATGGGACAGACACAGCCAGGTATGAAACAACACAACACAACACTATGGGACAGACACAGGCAGGTATGAAACAACACAACATAACACTATGGGACAGACCCAGGTATGAAACAACACAACATAACACTATGGGACAGACACAGCCAGGTATGAAACAACATAACACTATGGGACAGACACAGCCAGGTATGAAACAACACAACATAACACTATGGGACAGACACAGCCAGGTATGAAACACAACATAACACTATGGGACAGACACAGCCAGGTATGAAACAACACAACATAACACTATGGGACAGACACAGCCAGGTATGAAACATCATAACACTATGGGACAGACACAGCAAGGTATGAATAAATACTCACCAATACAAAGCCTGCTAGACCTTGGAAAAAGTCTATTCTCGAAGCTGGTCCCCCAGCTTCTCTAAAATGCACTATTTTAGTCAATAAATAAAATGAATCCAACCAGATCGGTGCAGGCAAAACCCGGAAATGCCGGTAGTAGAAGAAATTACTCTGTCTGGTACATTGCTGTATTAAAATGGCACAAAGTGCATTTTAGAGAGAAGCTGGGGACCTGAGACACTTCCCAGCTTCGAGAAAATAATTTTACCAAGGTCTAGCAGGCTTTGTGTCGGTGAGTAGTTACATCGTTTTGTTTATTTTCTGGGAATTGTAAACCCTCGCATGCAGAGGGAAAAGCTGCTAGTGAGGAGTGCATGGGTGTCCGACAGTGAGAGAGACTCGCTGTAAGCACTGGACCAGGGCTATGCAGTGGGAAGCTAAGGAGTCCTTCCTTATCCTGGAGAAAAACGTTGAAAACCTGGTCTGCACATCTAACACCAGTTAGATAGACCAGTTAATATAGCCTTAATATAGCCTAATACAAATACAATCTACACATGACAGTAATAGCATATAACACTAGTACAATAACATAAGTGAAACATTAATTATGTACAGATTAAAATACATATATAAAAACATCTTCAAAAACCGAAATGTTAAATAAGGGATGAATAAATGCATAATAAGGGAAATATGACCCATCAATCAAGCCTCAACAACACCTTAACTATGTACAACCAACCAACCTTCAATAAGATTTTAACCAACCACAACTTATTTAACCATGCCAACAGACAACAAACCATTACCGTTATCAGCGTCTTTCTAACGGGACAAATAACACACAAAAATAATTAACTTAAATGTTTCATTTGCATTACTTACAGAACTTTAGCCCTCTCCACTGGTAAAACGAGTAGTCCCTGAATCGTTAACATTACGAGCAGCGTTGCCAGATTTTACGGGAGAAATAAGCAACCCGGTCTATGAAACCAAGCCAGAAAATGCCGAAAGAAGAAGGCCACATCATGACTTTAAAACTATAGGCATGCATTGGATATTTGAAAATAACCGATCTACAAGCTCACAACGTATTGTGTTTGTGAATCAGCAGACCATGACAAACAACCAACAGTCTGGCAACGCGAGACTAGCAGAACAGTAGCCTCGGTCCCAGGCTTACTTATCTGCGGCAGAACAGACAGTTGGAAAGTCCTCCCAAGGCTCTGGAAAGTCCCGGAAAAGGACTGTTGTGATTGGCCGCCCGTGACGTCATCGCAGAATGAGTCACTCTCATTGGTCGTAAGCGCCAAGTCCCATGGTTCAAAAATACTCCGCATCTAGTCAACGTTACTTGCTAATGCTAACGTGTACTTTTACGTTAGCATTAGTCTACATTACGTTAGCCTATTTCAACTGACATTAACATAGCCTAATCTCTGTGTTTGAAAAATATATCAATTCGGACGTTAGTTTTAAATGGGTCGCGGGGACAATATGTACATAATAGCATCAGATGACAGGCATTCAACATGACAGTTGCTACTAGCTTGTTAACTGCTGAAAATGACATGATCAAAACAGTTTCCCAGACTGCAAATTAACTGAAAAATCGATGGTGCTTTGTGGCCTCGTACAGAGCCAGGCCAAAATTGCTTGCAATTTAACCAGCACCAGAGCACCAGATATCTTAGCCCTCCAAGCAGAACCCAATGGTACTGAAGTTTCTGACATTTTGTTCTCATCAAAATTTCAGAAAAGCTTTATGTAGGGTCCCGAAAGGGGCTACAGATATCTAGACATCTGACATACTATTAGATGGCTCTGACCAGCACTAACCATAAACACACAAACACGGACACCACCACACACAGAGAAACCAAGTACAAACGAAACAGTCTGCCTAATTATTAAAATAAATCATCTACCTGCAATCCTGCATGCATGTAAAGGTATCCAAAATAGTCCCCCGGGCCTAGTGGTGAACTGGCGAAACCGTCGAAAAAAGCCGTTGCGGCTGCTCCTTGCACCGTCCAGTTAAAGTTGATGGTCACAGTGCGCGTCGTCGGTCAGTTGCCAATCTGAGAGCCCATGCCCATCGTCAAAAAATAAAGGAAAAACAGCGCCGAGACAGACTAGTACATTATAGTACATAGTATACAAAAAACAACTTCAAAAAAACGAAATGTGGTATCCAAAAGAGTCCCCGGCCGGGCCTAGTGGTGAACGTCCGCGTCGCCAAGCTTGGAGGGCCATCTGCTGGCGAAACGAGCCGTTGCGACTATTCCTTGGTCTTTCACCGTCCAGTTAAAGTTGACGGTCACGGTGCGTGTCGATCAGTTGCCAATCTGAGAGCCCATGCCGTCAACAAATGAAGGAAAAACAGGCCGGGACAGACTAGTCAACAGTCTATCTCGAGAAACTAGTCATTTGCGGACAGGTGGTGCTGGTCAGGGTGGTGGCGCGACGTCTTCTGATTTCTGAAATTCTGCTACGCTGTGCGTTCGGACCTGACTAGTGCTCCTCCCCCTCCCGTACCCAAGCTCGTGATTGGTTGACAGGTGCCCGCGCAGAGCGAATCAGCGTGTGCGTGGCTGGCACATGGGCTGGCACAGGCGTCCCGCTTATTGGTCCAGACTGTCATCAACACACAGGTGCTGTGTGCGTGGCCATTCCGGCTCTGTTGATCTGCGCACTGTAGCCTAGCAACCGAGCAGCCTGCTAAAACACTTTGGAAGTATAACATTTTAACAAATGGATGAGTGAAATTAACATGTAGATTAAGTCTACCATCTGTGTTGTTTAAGAGTGATTAATTTATTTTTTATTTTTTCTGCTATTCTGTCTGTAGGCCAAAATTAAATTAAGATCACCAAATATAGCAGAATAGGACACACACACACACACACACACACACACACACACACACACACACACACACACACACACACACACACACACACACACACACGACACAATGTCTACTTTCTCCACCACATTTAAACAGTTGTTAACTGTAGTACTGCATGTATAAAATATGATACTAGAGCATCAGGCCCCAGAGAGCCACACTGGCACTGCTAATACTGTAGGTGCAATGCTCACTGGACACCCTTTTGGATATAAAGAGGTTTACGCATTGATTAGGCATTAAGGGTGCTGTTAGGTAAATGGTAAATAGTGCATTTATATAGAGCCTTCATCCAAGGTGCTTTACATAGATTGTGCATTACATTCACCCATTCACACACCGATGGTGGAGGAAACCATGCAAGGCACCAACCGCACTTAGATATCAAGGTCACCACCAATCTATACTGCAAACCAACTGATCGTAATACTCTCCTCCGTTGTGACTCATCCCACAGCCCTGAAAAGGAGCCTAGTTCAACAGAGTGTGACGAATATGCAGCACAGAGGAATCCTATGAGGAACAATGTCAACTTATGTCAGTATAAGGTTCACACAGAGGATAGACACAGAGAGACCAATGGACCCAGGAGGCTAAAGAAAAGGTTAATCATATCTCTCAGACAGAGTGTCTCAGCACGAACACCAAAACAAACCACAAATGAAAAGACCCAAGTGCTTCTTGACTTACTCACCACAGGGAAAGGAAATTGATAACATCCTAAATAAACATTGGCTAAATTATCCAATCTGACAACGCCTTTAAAACAGCCTACGAAGGACCCCCATACTAATCACGTAGCTGCCCAGTCATTCAACACACATGATGGGATGGATGGGAGGAGACAAGAGTGTCTGGAAAGAAAACCCCTCAAAAAAGGCATAAAAATAATATGATCTGTTGGCTACCATGCAGTTCCACATGGTTTTAGACCAAGTGAAACACGGAATCAAATCAATGGCAGTGCCACTCATTACATAGATAGATCCTTGATAAGGAGCTATAATGTCAACAAATATTCATATAAAAACAATAAAAGCAGCACAATTGATGATTTCAACAGTACATCGAGCACTAAAATCTCACAACCTATAACTTAAATCAGGCCCCTATCTCAAAAATGATACCAGCACAAATTATGAAATGCAGCACTAAAGAATGACACAATTTTTATTATTTCTTTCATCATGGGAAATCACGATGTGTGGCTGCGCCAGGCTATATACTTCACAGACCTATTATAATTACTGCCACTAGGTGGAGCGCTAACCTCTCTATTGTATGATTTTAACATTACTAGTGATAATAGGATGACCAAAAGAACAAGGCGAGTGACCAGCAATACTTAACTATTAACTTTAGGCTACATTACCTATTACCTTTATGACATTTAAAAAAGTCTTTATGATGCAATATGATTGTTATAAAGCAGTGGTTTTCAACCTCATATCAAGGATCATTATTTCTTCAGCATCTGAGCCACACGGACCACCATTTGAATGAGATTTAGCCTCTCAGACCCAAAACTGAAGGATTTTGTTATTGATTTTCGGATTTGTTCACAATTTCATGCTGTATTACAGTATTGATGTCAAGTCAAGTCAAGTCAATTTTATTTATATAGCACATTTAAAAACAACAGCAGTTGACCCAAAGTGCCTTCCAGAGAACAGGTAGACTGTATCCACAGTGCAATAACATTTAATACAATCATAAAAACAGTACCATAGGAGAGATAACAGGTAAACGCTATTCTTCTACATTCTCAAATTGTGTAAGACTTGTAAATGAAGGAATGCAGATGTTTAACAATAATGTAACTCTTGAGAGCGTAAAGTGAAACCAAATGGACCCGTAAGGGTCAATTTACGCTCTCAAGAGTTAAAGATCTAGAAGGGCCCAGTGCATCTTTACCCTATACCTTTAGGGTTGCCACTTGCCCACTATTAGATTTTCAAATAAGGGACACCCCCGGGCGAGCGGCGAAGCCTCTATCTATCGCCAGTAGTTGCCGGGTCCCGTTGACAAATAATACACTTCCGGAAGATTCGTCTCGCTGTCGCCCGCTGTTAAAACGTAGTGTCAGACTCACCAAATTTGATTGTCCTGGGATGTAATGTTGTACACAGTACTGTACAAACGTCGTTGAAGTAGGACTCATAAAATGTCCCTTTGGAGGACCCATCTAAAAGACCACCCCTGGGTTCCCGGGATCCATTACATTGAAATCCAATTCACATCATTTGGTTAACAACTGTCTCCATCATCTTGCTGGGGACCACCTGGAACCGCCTCAAGGACCACTGGTTGAAAACCACTGTTATAAAGCATTATGTGTGTTTGACTGTGTAATTGGGCGCGGCGGTCACTGGGGTGTGGTCAGCACTGGTTTGCTGCACCTGGCCGGCAGGTTTTTGGCACTTCCCTGTTGGCCAGGTGTGGCTCTCTCTCCAGGTGGTGGCTGCGCCCGGGGTGCCCCTCCGTGGACTAGTCTAGTCTATAGCATGGAAGCCTGCAGAGGGGCAGTGACTTGGCCAATCACTGCTGACCCCGCCGACTGGAGAGTGTAGTGGTTGAGGGTTGAAACACTCTAAGAAGGTTGGAGACCACCTGATGACCTCTCTTCCAGGCCAAGGAATGGATGACATTTGTAATCATGGCGTTAGCAGCAGACTATAATGCATTATAACAATATTATGGTTTATTATGACATGGGTTTCATTAGAAGTGTTAACAAGGTGGTAGCCTACTACTGAAAAAAAGAACACGGGTGGAATACTGTAATTCAACAAATTTATTTTATTGTACTTTTACAAAACAACGATAGTACAAAAAAAGAGTTATTCCACACAGTATGTTTTTTGTTTTATATGCAAATTCTATCGCACAATTGCAGCAAACACTTCCTGAAAGTGTCACGGGGAGAGATAGGAGGGGGGGGGGGGTTTACAATCAAACTTTTATAAAGCCTGTCTGTCCGTCTGCACACTACATTGTATCGCAGAAAAAACGAATGTAAACATAAAAAAAAAGATTCTTAAACATTCTTATAGCAGACTTAAGGTGTGGAGGAAGCGCTCAGTTTAGGGGGCATCCATCAGGGAGCGAGTCGAGAACCCGCTCGTTTTGGCTTTTCCAACAGTCCCTCTCAAACAAGCAAACACACGTCTTTGTGCTTTTGTATTGTCTGTTGCGTCGCCGCAGACAGAGTGCAGCAGGAACAATGCTTTCCAAGAGAATATACGATTTGACAAAATGATATCAAGTTGGCACATTCAAGGAGACATGATCGTTTCAAAATAACAGACCCTATTTTCATTTTTTTATACATTTGTATTTTTTGTTTTGTTTGTTGTTTTGTTCTCATAAATACAATGTACAACTCTTCCTCCTGTGTCCAGAGCGAGTCCTGCACAAAACAATACAGAGATGGAAGTATTTACAATAAAAAGGAAGGAAGGAGCGAACCTCAAGTCATAAATAATCATAGCAATATCAAAACAAGATAAAAAAGGTCTGTTTTCCTTTCCCAGCAGTGAAACAGACCCCGTGCTTTCTTCCTCTTCGTCAGACGTACGTGTCGTGGGCTTTCTCCATGACGGAGACACTGGAGCTTCTCAAGGAGCACTGAGAGCCAAAGGCGTCGTTTAGCTTTCGGTTAGTGTCGGTGTCCTTATCTCGTTTCCTGTCAAAAGACAAGAAGAAGAAGTTAGCTATACTGCACCAACGGCCATTAACCCATTTTGACCTGAGATCAGATTCTAAAAATGTCTTCTACATCCTGACGGTTTTCTGAAAAAGCTATGTTTCCATGTCAGTGGTTCTTCGATTAAAAAAAAATAGCAGACCTACAAGCTTGTAGTGCGCCACTCGCTTGTAGATCTGCTATTTTTCAATAGCTAAAGCATGACATAATGCTAACACCAAAAGGGGTTCCTTTGACTCCCTTGACTCCTTCAAAACCGCTCTCAAAGGGCACCTAGGGACCGCTGAAATTCGAAACTGGCCCCCGTAAAATCCGAATCCACCACCCACCCCTTTTCCCCCCTCATTGTATATGTTTTCCCTTTTTACCTCCTTTATGATGATGATGATTTCCTATTTTTTGGCTATATATTAGTGTATATTTGTACGTCTCTAAATGTTGAACATGGTGGAGCCTACTGTAAAGTAAACAAGCGTGGTGCTTGTTGGTCGTCCACTCAGTTTTTGCATTGAGTTGTGCTTGAAATGTACTGTAATTCTGCAAACTAAAATAAAAAAATACTTCAATCACTCAATCAATCAATCAAAAGCAACATGGTGAATGGACCTCCAGAGGCTAATGTAATACATTCAGTAAACAACACTATTGCACGCTGCTATGACACCTACATTTACCTCAGGGTCAATACAGGTCTGGGGAAAAAAGGGACAGATAGAGGAAGGGTCAGCTTTTCGTGTTCTCTCCACCGCTCTTTATTTATTTATTTTAATGGCAGACGCTTTGAGTCACATGGTCTAAAGTTAGGAGTCACATGGTCTAAAGTTAGGAGTTTGAGTTACATGGTCTAAAGTTAGGAGCCGGTGCACGGACGGACGTCGGACACATGCAACAACCATGTCTTGTCCACGGCCTGTACCATTTATCATGGAGCGTCCCTGGAACAACATATTTTCAGATGGGGGTCGTCGGGCCAAATACAAATATTTTTGGGGGTCTCGCCCAAAACGAGAAAAGATAAAGGGTGTAGCCTATACTAGCCTGGTTTCCAGTCTGATTCCCTGCGTTCCGTGAATTACTATATTGTCACGAAGTGGCAAAACGAATACACAGAGTGCAGCGAACCAGTCTGGAAACCAGACTAGGGACCTCCTGCATTACACAGATTTTAGCTTTTAGATTTTGTGATTGGTCGGGGGAAAAATATCGTATCCTGGGGGAAATACATATGACGGATGGATGTTCCCAGAACGATACATCCACCGATATAGCTTCTCTTGCCTTACGTTGTGACCAGGTTTTTCTTTCCGCAGATAAGTAAGCCTGGTGACCGAGGCTACTGCCATTACACCACTGCTAGCACCACTGTAACCCACAGAGGGCACTTATCCCATTCTGACCTGAGATCAGATTCTAAAAATGTCTTCTACATCCTGACAGTTTTTTGAAAAAGCTATGTTTCTATGTCAGTCGTTCTTCGATTTTTCAAAAATAGCAGACCTACAAGCTTGTAGCGCGCTATGAGCTTGTAGATCTGCTGTTTTTCAATAGCTAAAGCATGACATAATGCTAACACCAAAAGGGGTTCCCGCCACAAAATGGGTTTTAAAGGAGTGCTCTGCTCACACAGCCCTCCACATTAGTGCACTCCAGAGAGAGGCAGTCGTGCGCGTGTGTGTGCCTGTTAACATTGCTTCATATACTGCATGTGCACAGACAGTGGCTACGTTTACATGAAGGTTGATCATTCCGAATAAATACTTCAGAATAAAATACATCCGATGTAATGTTTTTTGCCGCGAGTTTACATGGGAAATGGTCATTCCGAATGAGTGTTTATATGGAGAAGTGATAGAAGACATGATACATGTTAATTCACGTGAAACTACGCCATCTCAATTCATTGTGACTGTCTCAACAATACAAACATATTACAGGCGAAAGACGATACTTTGAAATCCCATCATTTCATTCCGCAGTAGCTTTGAGGCTGCTGGTTGGATAGGGACGGGCAAATATGTTTACCGTCTTTTTTTCCCCACCCGCTGCGGCTCCGCTTCTCCGCTGGGAAGGTGATCATCTCGTTTTTATTTGTACTTTAAATTATTATCTACAGCACGGCCAGGGCACGCAACACTGATTATTATTGTATCGGGTCGCTCGTTATTTTTGAGAGAGAGAGAGAGAGAGAGAGACCGTTGAACACACACACACACACACACACACACACACACACACACACAGATCAGGGTTATCGTCATCTGCTGCTGCTCCACGTTTTTTTGTGGATTTCGGATCTGAAAAAAGGAACGAAATAACGCGCTCTATGTGCAAACTCCTCGGCGCACCTTGGATATGAGCGCCTTGGAGCATGCTCAGAAAGACCAGAATGAACTTACATCCGAATTAGTGTATACATGAGTCCAATTTTCTTTCAATCGCATTGAACATCGGAGTAATCCGGCCAGTGACATCGGAATGGTTTTTAGATCGCATCGAGCGTTTTCATTCGGATGTACGTTTTTGTAGGTGTTTACATAACAATGTTTAATAGGATTGAAATTCTATTCGGAATGAAAAGGGGATTTAACTGCTCATGTAAACGTAGCCAGTAACTGATGTGTGTCAGTTAGTTTGTGTGTCTGTGCACACGACACGGCATGGCATGGCATGCGTGCAGTTTACAGTGGAATTTGGAACCTCGGTCATCTGTGTGCGCGCCCGCACCAACGCATGAAGTTATGGACTTTATGGAGCGTAACGGATGACACGTAGATTATACTCATAAATCGTGGGAACCCCTTAATGGCAAGAATGGTCACTTCCCATGCTCGTAAATATCTTATTTAAACCGTTCAAAAAGGTCAAATGATACTGCTTTCCCTCTGTAAAAATGTATCAAACAAAATCATAATATCACAAGGAGCTTGTAGCACTTGTAGATCTGCAGTTTGCTAATGAAATATTAATCAGGCTGAACGCTTTCCCTCGGTGAAACGTGATACGCACCACATAATCATATCGTTACTGTCAGGTGGGAAACCTTGTATTTCCAAATGGATACTTTTCAACAAATGGCTCAATATGCATAGAACCCACAGACACACTTTAGCCCTTTCACGTTCAAAATGTTTCACTGAATACAAGCTCACAACACGTTAAAACCGGGGAATCATTCGTGTCATTTTAGGTTTTAGCGTTAGTTATGCAAAAATAGCAGCTGACAGCGCGTCACCTTGTGCCACGCTGCAAGCTTGTACATCTGCTATTTCTGAAGAAGAAAAAAAAAAGTACTGGTTTAGAAAGCATTTGTAGAATCGGGTCTTAATGGGTTATTTGCGCTACCTTTTACGCGACACTGTAGTAGGGCTTCAATTTACGATACGCAAGTTATGGAGATAACAAGGTTTGTGCCTGACAGTGACGATATGACACAGAGACACGGTGACGATATGACATCACACACAGAGACACGGTGACGATATGACACAGAGACACGGTGACGATATGACATCACACACAGAGACACAGTGATGATATGACATCACACACAGAGACACGGTGACGATATGACATCACACACAGAGACACGGTGATGATATGACATCACACACAGACACACAGTGATGATATGACATCACACACAGAGACACGGTGATGATATGACATCACACACAGACACACAGTGATGATATGACATCACACACAGACACACAGTGATGATATGACATCACACACAGACACACAGTGATGATATGACATCACACACAGACACAGACACACACACACACACACACACACACACACACACACACACACACACACAGTGTTTCTCACCTCGCTGTGTTTCCTCGCTGAGCTGGGCCCCCTGGAGCCTGTGGAGCCTCTGGACGAAGAGCTGCCTGTGGTGGAGCAGTTGGCCGACAGCTGACTCCTGGACAGATACGCAGCCTTGCTAGCGTACGCCATTAGCTCCTCGCCTGGTGAAAGGGACAGAATGGAAGGTGAAAGAAGATGAGGTTAACGTTGATGTTATTTGGGTCGGGCTAAACGACCAGGGGAACATTTCATCGGCACTGGAACATTTGATTGGATTAGACTGAAGCAAGTGGTGAAAGCTAAGGAGATCTTGTGATGGCGCAGCAGTCAGCTGGCGGAAGGTAGAAGAAGAAGCAGCTTGCTAAATAAATGGATTATTGGGATACTTTTGGGCTTCATTAATGATGGCTATCATAGTCTATTTTATGATACATTCCATACTGTCGTGTGTTTCTAAAATTCCCATGTGCTTTTTCCGGAGCAACCATCAGCCTGACACAGTGACACACACACACACCCATAGAATCTATGGTCGCCATTACGGATTCATGTTTCCTGAAGTCAAGAGATTGCTATTTTGCTGTTAAACACAAAGGCCACCCAGGGTAGTGGCTTAAAACCAAGCATGGGTGTAGTTTTCACATCCATGGATTCTCTGCCAGCCTGCCAGGACACAACAAGCTGCCCCCGGTGGAATCCAGGGACTTCCATGTTGCAATGTTTGACTTGACATGGCTGTTTAACATTTGACAGACCGGATGCAGAAATGTGCGGCGCTGCATGTATGAAATATTAATTACCACAGCACTAGTAATGTTCTACAATCTGCCACTCCTAAACCTATAACCATGAAATAACTAGAATTTTGGGTGGGAACCCCTTTTGGTGTTTTAAGCATTATGTTGTACTTTAGCTATTGAAAAATAGCAGATCTACAAGCTCATTATGAGCTTGTAGGTCTGCTATTTTTGAGAAATCGTGAAAATGTGCCTGAAATATATTGTTACAGGGCGAGTTTTTAACTCAAATCTTTGCCTGGGACAGGGACAAAATATGTTGGCCCTGGGACAACATATTTTCAGATGGGGGTTGGCGGCCAATGTCATAATTTGGGGGTCCTTGACATGAATATGTGTCTAAATGGGTTAAAAATAGCATTATCTCACTGTCTGTCTGTCTCTGTCCTGAGCCCTCCCTTTGGTGGCTGCTGCTGCTGTGTTCCTTCTTCTTCTCTAAGGAGGACAGAGGTCCACCCGTGGTCCTCTCCCCTCCGACCACAGACTCCACACACCCTGCTCGGCCCCCCTGCAACCTGCTGTCCTCCGGGGGAGGCTCTGGGGGCGGGGGCAAATCTAAAAATGGAAATCAAACAAACAAACAACGTGAGAACAAATGCCATCATCATCATCTAGCCTGGATCCAGCTTAAAGACCCCGCCCACTCTCTGAGTGGACTGCATCTCTTGCTTCAAGAAAGCTACAGTCTGATAATCAGGCTAATCATCATCCTAGTTCTAAACGCCATGTATTATATCCCACGATTCTTGTAACCCATTTTCTTCACCCAGTGTGTGTCACTTGTCTAATGTGATCCTGGGCGCTACACTTCCTCTGCCAACCGGGGTAGAGCAACGGACTGACCTCATGCTTCCTTCAATGCATTAGGAGGAATCGAACCCAGGAGCCACCGACTGCGCCACCGTGCCCTAATGTTGTTTTCTGTGTTATGTCAAATGTGAGTATATGTGTTGCATGAGTATATGTTTTGCATACATACCACTCGGTCATTTCAACTTATGAAATTATGCCTACGGTGTCATATATAAGATAAAATGGATATAAAAGCCGATCTACAAGGTCTAAATGTGGCCCCGATGCGACACAACGTGCTGTGACGCATTGTGAGCTTGTACGCTATCTAACATTTTGACAAAATAATAACAATGTTTTTTACTTTTTTTTTCCTCCACATATCCTTAAACGTAATGACATACAAGGTTTCCCGCCGACAGCAAGCGCTGTGAGCAGACTGCCTCGCCACCTGGTCTCACCTTAAGCGCCACTCACTCACAACCTTGGTTGAGCATGAAAAGACGACATTGCACAGACAATAAAACGCAACACTAATTCCCAGCGTGTGCAGAGAGAGAGACTCACCTCCTTGCATGTCTCTTCTATACGGCCCGGTCTTTGAAGTCTTCTTCTTCACCCGTGACTTTTGGCTGGGGGGGGTGAAGGCTTCCGCTGTGGCGGGGCGGCTTTGTGCTGTGCCAGGATAATAACACATCGCAGAGCGTTTGTTAGAAGTCTGAACGTAACGCCATTGCAATTAGACACATTATGCACTGGCATTTTAACGATTCCAGGCAGATATGGGTTTTCTTGATTTACAAAATAATAACAATACTGAAACACACACGCACGCACACACGCATACATTATTATTGCTATATGTGTCACTTTACCGGTTGTGGGAGAGCCGCCGTTGTCTTCATGCACTGCGGTGCCCCGGTGGGTGTGGCAGTGATGGGCAGGACTCTGGCACTGCGGTGTGCCCACCTCAGAGGAGCCATGGTGGCGCAGGGCAGAGAGGTTGGGGTTGGACTGAGTGAGGGAGGCAGGGCATGGTGCCTGTGGCACTGGCACTGGACCACACGGTAGCCTTCTGCAAGACAGGGGAACGGGGGAACGTGTCAATTCAAACTCATTCCAAATCACGGAGAACGGGTCAGAAATGTCCCTTCAAAGTTAACACACAGCTGAACAGACATGTATAATAGTATAATATCAAACTGGTAGGGGGAAAACAACCTGTGAAAAACAAAACAAAAGGTACAATGCAAATCACGGCCATGTTCTTTCCCCCCTGAATAAGCTTTTTATCATTCTAATTGGTACTTCTAAACACACTTCAAATAAACACACAATCTATTCTAGATTGTACAAATGTGTACACTCTTCTGGATTACATTAACAGTGTTCTTCACCCTATGTAACGGCAACACAAACAAATGGCTCTTTTCCAACTATGAACGGTAAGAACCCAAACTTTCAAGACACTATGACGCTCTGGTGGTTATTTTTTTGTTAATAATATTGCCATTATTGCGAACGCAGTGAGCCACTTACTATGACAGCAAGGGCTGAATGTCTGTGTGTGTGTGTGTGTGTGTGTCACGCTGTTACACCACCCGCCCGCCACCAGAGGGCGCAGCTGTAGCACACACACACACACACACACACACACACACACAGGGCGCAGCTGTAGCACACGCACACACACACACACACACACACAACCACACACACATGAGCTGCGTTCGCTTCCCGCGTTTGCGCGTCTTACTTGTAACCACAACCACCAAGGGGGACGTACGACGTAGCCTACGTTAGGACAACAATGTAAAAACCTTAGAACCTTATCTGAAACAAAGCTGTATAGCGTGTGGCAACACATCCAGAACTTGTAAAATGCTTTAGGCGAGCCGCTATACAAGGCCAGTGCAGGTTGAGCAGCATACCGTGCCATCTGCTGCCCCTCTAAGTGGTTAAGGCGTGGGGTGTCGTGCGGGGTCCTGTGCTCCTCGTGCGGGGACGGGGTGAGCGTGGCGGTGGACTGGTGGCTGTAGGACGTGGCGGGCGAGGAGGCGTTGTTGGCCCTGTGGGGCGTCGAGGGTCCGCCGCCTGATTCACAGCCCTCCGTCAGGTAGGTTCTCTCTGGGAGCGGCGGGCACCACTCCTCCTCCTCGTCTGACCTGCAACACCAGGAGACCAGGAAAGGTTCACGGCGGAAACATGTATTTTTTTAACCCATGTAGACCTGAGTTCGATTCTACAAATGTCTTCTAAATCATGACAGTTTTCAGAAAAAAACCCATGTTTTTTCATGTCAGTGGTTCTCAACCTTTGTCATGTCAAGGACCCCAAAGATTATTATGTATTTGGTCGCCGACCCCCCCCCCCCCCCCCCCCCATCTGAAAATATGTTGTTTCAGGGACCCCCCCAGAGGCAAATATTTGAGTTAAAAACGTTCGTTCTGAAAAAATATATTTCCAATTTTGCGCCCCATTTTCACGATTTTTCTAAAATAGCAGACCTACAAGCTCATAGCGGGCCACTCGGTGGCGCGCTATGAGCTTGTAGATCTGCTATTTTTCAATAGCTAAAGTATAACATAATGCTTAAAACACCAAAAGGGGTTCCCGCCCAGAATGGGTTAACAGTGAGTCTCAACCTCCCCCCCCCCCCCAAGGACCCCCAGTTTGATATGCATTTAGGCCACACACCTGCAAATGATACCATTAAAAATGAAGTGAGGGGCGCCCAGATTTTGGGGGCATGTTGATGTTCTCATGTCCGTAAAAAAGTGAAATAAATTAAATAAGAATGAAAGCATGCATTGGATTGAATCTATACTGTCAAATGAAATCCTATGTGTTTAGAAACAGAGGACAGTGACCTTGTGTCTGTTTTACTGAACAGGGTTAAAGCTTGCTTTGCTGTACGAGCTCGTAGCATGAGGCTAACTCAGCGTAATGCCGTTATCGTTGCCTCAAACTGGAACCAGAGGCCTGCCGACAGCGAGGCGGCACCAGGGGGGAAGAGTGAACATCCACTTAGGCCAGGTTAACACTGTGAGAGCGATGGTGACTGATCATGATGTTCCTAAGTTTGAGGAGAGCTCCAGGTAGAGAGGGGAACATTATGGCTAATCCTGTTAGCATAGCGCCGGGGCATCGCGTGAAAAAACTGCTAAAGCGATTAACCGCGGCCAAGGTGATGGAGATGTCAAAGCCTGTCCCGGGCTTCAGGGGTCTCTTAAACCTAACGTATACTCCATCATCGTGTGACCGTTTCACATGACCAAGTAGAAATTGGCCATTAAACTATAGATGACAATGATAATACATGACAATGTTGATGTTACAGTCTGCTTGTCCTTGTTATAAATCTTCTTGTGCGTGCGTGCGTCGTGTGCCAGTTACCCTAGCTCCATTTCCTCCAGCTCCGGTTGTTCTTCCTGTGCACAGTCTGCACACTGCTCCAGGTCCCCGGAGGGGGGAGGAGGAGGAGGAGCACAGTCTGCACACTGCTCCAGGTCCCCGGAGGGGGGAGGAGGGGGAGGTACAGCCTGGGTCCAGTTCAGAGAAGGCGTCTTCACTGCCTTTCCCATGACCTTCTGCTTGGGCTTCCCTGGAAGAGAAACACACAGGCAGCGCCACAACGCCACGGTTCAACTCCAAGCTCCGCATCTCCTAAGGAACCTTCAAAGACCGTCCTAACCCAAACATCACATGGATCTCAAAACCTGCATTCAACTCCCTTGCACACACAGATGGAAAAATGGAATATTCTTCTTCTTCTTCCATCATTATTATTGATATATTATCATATTATTATTATCATTATTACTATGTACAATTACAAATACTGCTCACACAAGACAAATGAAAAACCAATCACGACGTTAAGCCATATCTAGCAAAATTATATTTGTCATTGTAATTAAATTACAATAGATAACAATAGTAACTCCTGATGGGCAATCAGATGGGCAAACGCCCGGCACATGGCACTGGTCTGTAACCCAATCAGACTTGATGCATAAGAGCACATATCCAAGCAAGCACGGTCAAGCAAGCCTGGACGAATTAGTGCCGTCTTTATTGTGGTCAGATCTGTCCCAGAATAAGCTATAGTATTTCAACTGGTGAAGACGTAAAGATCATCCCCATATGGGCTGTGATCTGGCCTAGTCCTGAACATAAAGATCATCCCCATATGGGCTGTGATCTGGCCTATAGTCCTGAACGTAAAGATCATCCCCATATGGGCTGTGATCTGGCCTAGTCCTGAACATAAAGATCATCCCCATATGGGCTGTGATCTGGCCTATAGTCCTGAACGTAAAGATCATCCCCATATGGGCTGTGATCTGTCCTATAGTCCTGAACGTAAAGATCATCCCCATATGGGCTGTGATCTGGCCTATAGTCCTGAACATAAAGATCATCCCCATATGGGCTGTGATCTGGCCTATAGTCCTGAACGTAAAGATCATCCCCATATGGGCTGTGATCTGGCCTAGTCCTGAACATAAAGATCATCCCCATATGGGCTGTGATCTGGCCTAGTCTTGAACGTCACCAGAGTCACCGGAGGATGTCGTCATAACGTCATTTGGCTCCCCCCCGATTCCCCATCACCTCAATCCGATCGGGGACAACCCTATTACGCACACAGCATAGTTTCCCATTGAGAATAAGACAAGAGTGAGCAGCCAACAAGCGCCTCGTCCTCCTCACCACTCTGGCGGTCAGGCTGGGCGTACTGGCACGTCCCCCCGCTGGGCTGTGTGATCCAGTGGGCCTCGTCGCGCTGCTCCGCACCGTGGCTCATCCAGTGGGCCTCGTCGTGCTGCTCCGCGCCGTGGCCCAGCAGCAGCGCCGCGGCCGCCTGGCTCTGAGGAGCGCCGAAGGGTGCGACGGAGGTGGAGGCGTACGGCGTGGCGTGCTGGGAGTAGCCGAAGCCGTGCAGGTCCTCGTTGGTGCCGTCGATGGTGCTGTAGATGGGACCCTCGGTGGAGCCGCCCCCCGCGCTGTACTTCTCCGTCTGACTCAGGTAGTTGGAGATGCCCGCTTCTGTGAGGAGGAGGAGGAGGAGGAGGAGGAGAGGAGGAGGAGGAGGAGGAGGAGGAGGGAAGGAGAGGTTGAGTTGGACTGCAAAAATACTTTGATCCTGGGCTCTACACACCCTCCTCCAACCTGGGGAGAGCAATGGACTTGAACTCATGCTTCCTTCATGCATGAGTGTCCAAGTTGGTCCTTTACACCTTGACAGGGGGGAGTTTCCCTGGTTGGACGTAGCGCGTGGAAGGAACACGTTATTCCAACCAGTTCCTTTCCCCTCCATTAGGCGCCCCGGCTTGACAGGCATTTTTACAACCTGAAGCAACAGTTGACGGTTATAGATTCAGATGCTACTCTATGTTTGACATGTTAATACCCATTTTTACCTGAGACCAGATTCTACAAATGTCTTCTAAATCATGACAGTTTGCAAGCAAACTTTTGAGTTAAAAACGTTCACTCTGAAAGAATATACATATTCCAAATTTGTGCCACATTTTCACGATTTGTCAAAAATAGCAGATCTACACTTAATCAAAAGCAAATTAACATAATACATCTTAATAGTTTCAGACAATGTTACATCAAATATGACATGTTTGTATAAGCTATCAATGTGAAGATGCATAAAGGGCCTTTCAAACTTGAAGCGATATATAACGCGCCTATAGTTCATTTTCAACGAGACCTGCGTTTTGTTT
>NC_139697.1:67852682-67914820 GCF_964188405.1 Protomyctophum parallelum
CATGGACTGACGGTCCACCTGGTGGAGGATACAGGGACAGGGACCTATTTTATTTTGCCCCAAGATGTGATTGAAGGAAATACTGTAGCTATTGCATCTTTGTGAATGGTGCATTTATATAGCACCTTTATCCAAGGCGCTTTACATAGATTGCGCATTACATTCACCCATTCACGCACACATTCACACACCGATGGCGACGGAAACCATGCAAGGCACCAACCAGCACATCAGGAGCAATTAGGGGTTCAGTGCCTTGCTCAAGGACACTTCGACACTAACTCTGGCAGAGCCCGGGTTCTAACTGGCAACCTTGCGGTTACCATCCGGCCACTCTACTGCTGGCCCACCGCCGCCCACACGTACAGAACACAGAACACAGAAGCAACGGCTACAGATGGTGGATGTATAAATATCATGACTGCAGGTGCTGTAACTAACTATACGACCCCAAGGTTCAACTGACGTAGAAATATTTTAAACAAAACCTGTTTCTCTTATTCCGCTTAGTAATTAATTCCGTGAATATAAAGTTTGAGACTCTTATATGACAGGATACATGATAAGAATGTGTACGCACAGGCCCGGACGGTTAGCTCAACCTAGGCTGTTGAGCCGGGCCTAACGGCGTGCCACAGGCTCGACTCCCGATCCCGACGGCTTTTGCCGCGTGTTCCCCCACCGCCCCAAACGATCAATAATAAAGGCATAAAAAGCCAAAAACATATCTTCAAAAAAAAGATAAAGAATGTACTCACAGTCCAGGATACTTGTATGCTAGTTGCGGTCAGTGTGATGGGCTCCTGCATCTGCACAGCCACCTCCGCCAGCTCCCTCTGAACCTGTCTGTGGTCCACCCCCTGACCTGTGGGGCTCACATCTGTGGCGGGCACACACACACAGACACACATACATATTAAACCTGTCTGTGGTCCACCCCCTGACCTGTGGGGCTCACATGGCGGGCACACACACAGACATACTAAGGCGATACCCTAGCCCTGTTTTTTAGGACTCAAACTTTGGCAGGAATTTTCGAGCGAACATCCAAATCATTTGGTTCTAATTAATGAATTTCTCTGAGTGCTTTTAACCAGGCTGCAATTCATGAATAGATCCTCCGGGGCGACGTTGCATAGACTATCAGTGAAATAAGGGTTAAGTTCATCAGGGGTTGGTGAGGGTTGCTCGTTATAATGACAACACAACATGATCAGAGCGCAGCGTGTCTCCCCCTCTCTCGTCTCTCTGTACTTGCGCGCTCTGCTTGCGCACTAGTAGGCCATTTATGGCCTACTAGTGTGCAACAATCAAGTATGCACTCGACAGAGTGCAGTTCTAGTTCATTTATGTAACTTTTTATCCTTTTGTAAATTGTCTTGTGATTTGTGTGATCCAAAAAAAAAAAAAGAGGTTTCAGAAAGGGTTTAGAGTTTTGACATACACAATAAGGATGAAGTCATTTGCACGCACCGTGTGGTGAAAGGAATGCATTTGAGATACATTTAAACGTGTGCTACTGCTACATCACGCGATGAGATGAAATGTTGCTGTTTCTGTTTTTATTGCTCTGAAAATGTCGTATTATGTTGTATCTCGACGACGCTGCAAAATGTCTGCCGCGAATAAATAAAGGTATGAATTAATTAATTAATGAAAACATTCAATGGTTCTTAAAATTGTTTTTCATTCATCAAAAATAGTGAATTTGCCAAACTGCTCATGTGCAACTAACTGCTCAACTGTGTGGGGTGTGTTACAGACCTTGGGTACAGACAGGCTCAACTGTGTGGGGTGTGTTACAGACCTTGGGTACTGACAGGCTCAACTGTGTGGGGTGTGTTACAGACCTTGGGTACTGACAGGCTCAACTGTGTGGGGTGTGTTACAGACCTTGGGTACTGACAGGCTCAACTGTGTGGGGTGTGTTACAGACCTTGGTTGGGTACTGACAGGCTCAACTGTGTGGGGTGTGTTACAGACCTTGGTTGGGTACAGACAGGCTCAACTGTGTGGGGTGTGTTACAGACCTTGGTTGGGTACAGACAGGCTCAACTGTGTGGGGTGTGTTACAGACCTTGGTTGGGTACAGACAGGCTCAACTGTGTGGGGTGTGTTACAGACCTTGGTTGGGTACAGACAGGCTCAACTGTGTGGGGTGTGTTACAGACCTTGGTTGGGTACAGACAGGCTCAACTGTGTGGGGTGTGTTACAGACCTTGGGTACGGACAGGCTCAGAGATGGGGCTCGGGTCACTCAGGCCGTACGCGTTGACCGCTCGGACAATGAACAGATAGATGGTGTTGGGGAAGAGACCGGCGATCGTGTGCGTCTCCATTCGGACCAGGTCAGCCACCGTCTGCCACGTGCTCCCCGCCGATTGGCTAGAATAGAAAGGAGACAAACGAAACAAAAAAACGGTTACATTAGTGAATTCAAAACAGCTGAGCCCTAGTGTTCCCATTCTGGGCAGGTCATGATGGGCAAAGCTTCCCGCAGATCCAAAAGCTCACAACGCCTTGCAACGTGACATGTTGTGAGCTTGTAGATTTGGTTATTTCCCCGGTGAAGACGTTTGGCGTAGAAGGAACATATGTGACCAGATTTTACTGAGAACCTGCCATCGCGCAAATTCCAGCTTTTCACCAGAGGAGAAACCCCCCCCCCCCCCCAAAAAAAAAAAATAGTTAATAGCACAGGCAGACTCTTCACATAGAGCATGTCTGAAATAGCTGAAATCGACATGTAAATTATGAAATAAATGCTTAAACATGTAGCTACATAGGTGTAATGTTAGAGACCACAGAAGTGACCAGTTTTCTCAACTCGCTGATTCTCTGCAAGACATTACTCTATAAGCCATATCTCCAAAACTGGTGGGTCAAACTGAAAAACTAATATGTCAATTTGAAGCTATGATTCCCTGCTTTCATATGACATGAAAAAATTCCAACGGCAGTCCCTCAGTCAAATGTGGTCACATATAGGAGGGGGATCAACAAAGCATATAGAGCTGAAGTGGTTAATGTGCTATCGTTGCACAACAGCTAACAGTAATGCTTTCTCAACCCAAACTAATGAATATGAGTGTGTTGGAATGAAATGTACTCATTACTTTCTGCCAAGGACAAAACTCATAAACAACAGCGGAGCCATGGCAGTGTGTGTGCATTAGCCGACTCTATACTGTGATGCTCATTAACCCATTTAGACCAGATGGGTCAGATTCTAATATAGATATATTAAATATAGATATATTCTAATATCTTCTAAATCCTGACAGTTTTATGAGAAAAACCTCATGTTTCTATGTCAGTGGTTCTCAAACGTTTTCATGTTAAGGACCCCCAGAATGAAATTGGCCGCCGACCCCCCCATCTGAAAACATTCCAGGGACCTCTCCAGAAGCAAAGAAAGAATATATATTCAAAGATTTGCGCCACATTTTTTCACAATCTTTCAAAAATAGCAGATCTACAAGCTCGTAGCGCGGCTATTTTTCCACAGCTAAAGCATAATATAATGCTTGAAACACCAACAGGGGCTCCCGTCCAGAATGGATTAAATCCTGCACTGAAAGATGCTTTGCAATGCAGATTTGATGCACTGCTACACAATTAAGCAGTGGCTTAAAAAAAAGGATCTCTAGGCAATGAGAAGTTCTATTTTGAGCCTCCCAAGTTATTTCTTATGCCACTATGCTTTGTGACAGACCTGCTAAACAATGGCAGATGTGTACAAAGTTGGGGGGGGGGAGGAGGATGAATGCATTTTAGCAAAATTACACAATTAGCTTTTCTCGATGAAAAAATAAATGAAGCTTGTAAAATGCAGAGCCGTCAAACGCAGGAAACGGGAATTGATAAGCCATGTTCTTCTTGGTCCTCGTGACACTTTGCTCCACGTCACACCGACTCGTTTTCCAACAGGAATTAAGTCTGCCTTGTGTAGTAAACAATGGTTAAATAAGCCCCTGTAACTCTCTAACCCTTCTCCAATTTGGTGCTTTTGAATTTTCAGCCCCAGGGTGTCGGAGGCAGCGGAAAGCTGACTTTATACTGCCGACCTGCGCAATTAGGCCAAAAGGGTTAAAGGCTCTATGTCTCATAAATATGTAGTAATGTGTGCCAGACTCACATTAAAGAGATGCATTACATCCAAGGGAACTTTGTCATGCTGAGATAAAGGAGGTGCCCGCGCACATGCACGCAACGCACGCACACAACGCACGCATGCACACAACGCAACGCACGCACGCACACAACGCAACGCACACAACGCACGCACACAACGCAACGCACACAACGCAATGCACGCGTGCACGCACACAACGCAACGCACACAACGCAACGCACGCACGCAAAGCACGCACGGGCTGGAGTTGCCATAAAATAGAAGATGAGTGTGATCTGACTAAGAGCGGGAGGCTGGTAAATCTATGATCTAATTATCTTTTATGTTAACAAGGTACTAAATGTAGTAGTTTATACAGTCAAGCACGCACGCATGAGCACACACACACACACACACACACACACACACACACACACACACACACACACACACACACACACACACACACACACACACACACACACACACACACACACACACACACACACACACACAGACACACACACACAGACACACACACACACAGATAAGTGTTATTAACGTTTATGTGCACATGCAGGAGGCTAGGAACACTAACGGTATCAACGCAGGAACTGTGGACAATAAGACACCACCAGTACATAGATACTGTATGTTTAACATGAGATCTATCAAGTTCATTCACTTGAATTTTTGTTGTTACAAATCTTGCTCACGCTGAACAAGCAATGCTGATATTTTATTGCAAAAACAAACAAAAAATTAATCGTTATTGCACCTATAATTCCCCCCAAATCGGGATGCTATACAAGCCAGGGTGAAAGAGGTAACCCTTTATGCCTGTAAGTATAACCACACAGAACATTGCCTCTCCATCGTCTCACTACCTCCCCCTCCAGGGGCGTCACTAGCGTGACGCAGACAACGCGATTGCGTGGGGGCCCATGACGCCTGAGGGCACACCCAGGTCGGGAGAAAAAAAAAAAGAGGTGGCAAATTTAAAAAATAAACGAGGCGGCCGGGCCCCTTAACAATATATTGTTAACTGAGGTTGATTTTACGTCGCAAACCATTGTAGAAAAAATACAATCACGACTTAACCTGTGAATTCCCCATTCAACTTGTATCATTCCGTGAGTGCCTGAGAGACGGCCTTTCAAACGTGAAGACCATCCGAGAGCTCACAAAACTGCTTATTGTGGAGAACAGCAGCATTAGTGCTAGTTTTGGCGAAGTCTGCACTGTATTGCTGCTTTCGAGAATACCCGTGCACGCCAGCTGGATTTGAAGGACCTGATAGATGATTTTGCAGAGAGAAAATCCGGAAGGTTCACCTATAAGGTAAGCAGAGCGCAGAGGCAAAGCCTCTTTATTTAATTACATAATTGCTGTCTAATTTTCGTGGTGCGCCGTCACCATATTTTTATAGCTCAACTTCACGTCTTTTTTTCCTCTCTTTTTTTCTCCTCTCAACCCGCTGTCCAAGGTGGCCTGCTGCCTGTGCGTGGTCTTCAAACGAAGCTTTTCATATGGAGATATGGAGATTTCAGATGGACATTGTTGTTGGAAATGGAATGTTGCTGCATTTTACATGGAGGACGCATACAGCGCGCTGCCGCGCAACTAACTATCAATTCTGCCCATCAGCTCATTTATTGAGGTCAAAACAGCTTTGAGAAACAAAATGAATAGTTTAAAATAAAATGCCAGTGTTTTACAGTACTTGATTATTTTGTTGTTTTCCTTAAGCATTTCTAGCTTGCCGCTTTTTAGTTTTCCGTGCTGTGCAACATGGCCTTATAGATTGACAGCGCATTGTTTTGGCTGTTTTCTTAGTTTCTTTTCATAATTGGCTAAACAGAAAAGAGACCGAATTTGATATATAATGCCACTTGCCACAGCTTGAATCTATTCATTTTAGAGTAGTGTTTGGTCTGATACAAAACCGTTGTTTTAAACATAGTTAATTTGTTTCTATATAGCGGCTTGGTGTGTGTGTGTGGGGGGGGGGGGGGGGGGCACTCTGGACCATCCTGCGTCAGGGCCTGTTGCTGCGTAGTGACGCCACTGTCCCCCTCCAAGCCTCTCACCACCCATCCTCCTCCTCAACACACACACTCCACCACAGGTCCTCAGGCATACGAAGGTTATTTTGCAAACAGCTCCCCTCGCTTTCCTCTCTATAGTCTCTGTGCAAAGAATCAATTTGTGCCTCTTGCTAGCCACTGCCAAAGGGCCAGGTGGGGGCCAAAGGGGAAGGGATCTTAACCCCTTTTGGTGTTAGCATTATGCTATGCTTTAGCAATTAAAAAATAGCAGATCTACAAGCTCTGGTCTGCTATTTTTGAAAAATCGAAGAACCACTGACATGGAAACATAGCTTTTTCAGAAAACTGTCAGGATGTAGAAGACATTTTTAGAATCTGATCTCAGGTCAGAATGGGTTAAAGGAGCTCATGTGGGTTCTCCCTGTCTGTGAAGGGAGAACGCTCCATCTTTGGCCCCCTGCTATGTGTAGCTATAGCTCCGTCTTCACCATCTTCCTCCCTCCCTCCCTCCCTCCCTCCCTCCCTCCCTCCCTCCCCCCTCTTGGGCAATTAACCAAAAATATATATTTAGAACCAATAACCGACCGTAATCTTGCTCATATACCGGTAGGTTAATCTAATAATCGAGAAGCATCTTTTTCTCTCACATATATGAATAAATGGACACTTAGACTTTATTTGTTTTAAATAATCAATAATTCATCATAATCAAAGGCAAAAGCTTGCAATAATACAGATATTGATTTGAAGTCACTGCGCCTGCAGCCCTACTACCTAATACCTATATGCATCTATTTGTCTATTACCGTCCATCTGCTACTAGAACTTGTCTTGCAGCCTTTTCCTGGCTAATTGGTCCAAGGTGGACTCCCTCTCAGCTGACATTAGCCTGTCTGGCTATGCTGCATTCATTAGCATTTTTAATTCAGCACAAAACCCAGCAGCGCGTGTGTGCGTGTGTGCGTGTGTGCGTGCACGCTGTCTGTAGGTGTAAATTCCAACAGCCATTATTATTTCAGCCTCAAATGCAATCAATTATAATTTGTTATCTTAAAATTGGCGAGCACTGGTATATTAATGCTTTCTCATGTTGTGTGTGTGCGTGCGCGTGCAGATGTCTCACCTGAAGGCCTCGATGATGTAGGCCGTGACGTCGGCCCCTCCCTCGTGTGCGTTGGGTTGCCAGGTCAGAGTGACGCTGTTCTTGGTCACGTCAGTAACCACGGGTTTGTGAGGCGGCCCGGGTAGCTGGAAGGGCTCCATGGTCTGAGAGCCGGACGGGTCTGCACTCTCTGGGTGTGTGTGGGGGGGGGGGGGGGGGGGGGGGGGTGGATGACGTGCAACGAGAGACATGACGCAGTCAGAGGCAGTGGCAGAAAGGAACTAAGTACATTTACTCAAGCACTGCATTTAAAAGACCACTGTGTACATTTAAACAACTTGTTGTGGTCAGATGTTCTGGTCTTGTTTATTTTAATGCTCAATCAATCGAGGTAATCAATCAATCAATGTTGATTGATTAATTGATTGATTGGCTTTGTGAGCAACGGCGCAGTGCTGCAGCATCACGTAGCATGTAGCAGTGCTGTAGCATCACGTAGCATGTAGCAGTGCTGTAGCATCACGTAGCATGTAGCAGTGCTGTAGCATCACGGCTGCAGAACGTTCTTTACCTTTCACTGTGAGGACGGCACTCCAACTGGTCTCTCCACTGGAGCTAGAGGCGAGGCAGGTGTACGTCCCCGAGTCGGTTTCCTGGCAACAACAAAGTAGGAGTCTTTAGCTTTGGTGTGTGTGTGTGTGTGTGCGTGTGTGTGTATGTATGTGTGCATGTGCGTGTGTGTGTGTGTGTTTGTGTGTGTTTGAATTTACATTACTTTAATCATTGGTGAAATGCAGTAAACCGTTATATGAACGTGTTTATAACGTGTTTATAACATCCCAATGATCTGTAGGAAAAAGGGTTGTTGAAGCTGTTCTTTATGTCAGTTTTGGATTACGGTGATGTAATCTATAGAAATGCTGCCCTTACCACTTCTTTTACCCCTAGATACAGTTTATCACTCAGCACTTAGATTTATCACTGGTGAAAGCTACAGCTACAGCGGTAAAATAGGAGTATGAATCGGCCCTAAGACAGGGTAGGTTGGTATTCCCTCTCTGATGCCCCTTTTCCACCGGTTGGTTCCCAAAGGGAACCGGTTCAGTTCTTTTTGGTTCTTAGTCCATGGACCATGAGCCAGAACTCCAAAATTGGAACATTAATTATGAATTGAGTGGGCAAAACCATACCTATATTAGATTGTTATCACCACGAAACTTCACCAATTGAATACTTACACGAAGACAATGATTTATTGTATTACAATGTAGGAAAATATGTAAAATAATCGAAAATATGTAAAAGCTACTACTGTGGAAGGGTTATCATGTATTAATTTACTTCCTATAAACAATTTAATATAGGTCTAGTTTTTCCAACCAATTTTGGAGCTCTGGCTCATGGACTAAGAACCAAAAAGTACTGAACCGGTTCCCATTGGGAACCAACCGGTGGAAAAGGGGCTCTCAGAGGAGATCTAGGCACTGGCACCAGTTTATTTTTAAAGCTATTGATGGGAAGTTACCACCCTACATCACGTTGCTGCTAAACTGGAAAAGAAGCACTCGTCAGACCCGTTCAAGCGAATGTCTTAACCCATTGATGCCTGAGGCCGAATCTGGGAACGCCTTCTAGGGCCTGACCTAAGGTTTCTGAAAACCTTCAAATTCTGATGATTTTCTTTTAAATAGTTATGTTGCTACATGTATAGCAATAGCTGATGAGACACAGAGAGCACGCCGGCATCAAGGGTAGAACAACGTATACGTTGCAGCAGGCGTCAATGGGTTAATTGCACTAGAGGTCCCATCTGTGCAGTCTGAACTGGGAAAATCTGCTTTCTGCTTCGATGCCCCTACTTCATGGAACAGGGAGACGGGCACATATAGACATCAAAGGGGGCTTCAGCCCCTGCCCTTTTACAGAAATGCAAAATGCCCTCCTCTCCTTTCCATGCCATGCAGCATTCAGGAGAATTGCTTTTTTCCCCCGAAGTCTCCTGAACTTGAACACAACATTTTGTGTTGAACTTTTTTTTTTGAAATCCATGTCGTACACCCGCATCTCCACTAGCTAAAGAGTGCTGGGTTGCACCCCGAAAATAGCTGATCTACAAGCTCTCGACACGTTGCAGCGCGACGCGTTGTGAGCTTGTAGCTCTGCTATTTTTGTCCAAAAGTGCCCCGCCTCTCTAACACTCTCTGCACGTCCCTGTCATCAAGGTTCAAGGTTCAAGTTTATTTAGTGCCCCCGAAGGGCAAATTGGGTTGCAGCATAGACAGTACATTAAACATGAAACAGTACAAACAAACAAACAGTTCACATAGCAGATACCAGAGTACAAAGGTGCACATAACCATTAAAGTGCAGACGTTAAAGTGCTATGCGATAGGTCATAAAAGTGCATGTGCATAGACATAGGCATGTCATGGAACACTCACAATTAATACCCCAATATCCTTATGGACAATTAAATAACCTGCTTTTAGATCTCCCTATACCTCAATATGTGATTGTTTTCAACTTTATTTCACTGCTTGTGCGTTATATCTTTATGCCTTTACTCGTAGATTTGTTTTTATGTTTTATATCTTGTCTTAATTTTAGATTTTGTGCATGTGATCTCGGCAGCACTGCAAATGAGGGTGAATACATTTGAGAATAAATAAAGGTTTCAATCAATATTCACCGCTGGTATTCTTTGCAATTTATTATCACATAGAAAACTATTCCTCTGGAATCAGTCGAGTTCAAATGACAATGTCAATTGGACTTGTTCGTAAAACACTCTTCACAATTAGTGAACACAATATGCTTTTTTTGTTTTACATCTCACCATCGCTGTAAAACCAGACAAATTAATTTTTAATTAAAATATAATGAATTGCCGTTATGGCCGATAACCGATATTACCGATGTCGCTATGTGATCTCATTCTGTATGGAAAAAAAAGTATAATAATTTTGTCCATTCTGAAAAATACATGTAACAGGGTATCTGCATGTTACTTTGGGCTTGTTTGTCTGTAAAGACATACCGATTAATCGGTCCGATTAATTCATCGATCTGATTGATTAATCGAACCGATTCATCTAAAAAAGAAAACTATAATCTGCCGATACCGATTACTCTCCCATCACTAGTAAACTCTTCATAACACCAAAATGGGTGCCATTTTGTCATGACACCGTCCGTCTCTATGCTTGATCACTTGCGTCTTGTTTGAGACTTGTTTGAAAGCTGCTCATGCTATACGTGACACTTACACATTGATTGATCCTGTTAGCTTTGTACCTCTGCAGCAATGATGGCCACTTCGTACATTACATTTCAGCAACGTTGCTACATAGTAGCCTACACACACACTGGCCCAAGAGGTATACAGGACTTTTGGATAGCAGTACATGATTGCATTGAGCTGAATCATTGGGTCAAGGTATCCCCTCTTGATATCCGCGTATTCATACTAGGAGATCCCTCCACTCTTAAAGACAGAACTCCTTCCACACACGTGGAATGGATCCAAACAGCCATAATGCTGGGGTAGGAGACCGCTAGTCCAATCATGGAAAGCAGCCCATAATATACCATCAATCACAGAATAATTTGCTTAACTGTTTAAGTGCCAGGGACGTCATCCCGTATCTAATTCAACTATGCACTGGATGCCATGCCCGTAAAGACGTATACATTTCTTTTCATTTTTTTTTTTTTTACATTTTTTTTAAAACGCCCTCTCTTTTTTTATAATTGGCACTCAGAGCCTAAACTGGTGACCACCAGGTGGCGCTGAAGGAGTAGGACGGCATCATATGAAAGAGTATCCTCTATAGGGGCAGAATAGACCAGTTTCACCTGAAGTGGGACAGATTCCTTGTGTTGCTACTACTGTATATAGAACTGTTATTTTGTTTGTTTTGTTGTTGTCGGTTTCTGTTGTTGACGTTGTGTTGTGGAAAAAATCCAATAGATATACTAATGACAAAAACAATGAATTGACTGCACATGGAAACGCTGCTAAATGCCAATCATAAGTTATACGGTGCATGTTTTTTTTCTTTTTCTTGTTTTAATATTTTGTCGTCCTTTCACTGCTCGTACCTGTATAAGTCAACGACAAATAAAACGTCTTGAATCTCTTAAAAAAAAAAATGTAAATGGTGTCACTGACTCTTATGTGATTCATTCATGGCAGATGTTGGCGAGTTAAAGGGGGGGAGACAAAAGGACATCATTTGAAGAACAACCAGAGCAGGCCTTGACATTTCTGTGGCTCTGTCATACTAGACACCTACTTAGGATTCAGCGTTGGCAATTAGAAGTAGAGTAATTAGGACTCAGGAGTGATAAGTGTGTGTGTGTGTGTGTGTGTGTGTGTGTGTGTGTGTGTGTGTGTGTGTGTGTGTGTGTGTGTGTGTGTGTGTGTGTGTGTGTGTGTGTGTGTGTCCGTGCGTGCGTGTGTGTGTGTGCGTGTACGCCCCAGGACCAGCCATTACATTTTTGGGGGCCAGGCCAAGAGCTAGACAGGCTGTGAAATTGCTTACAACAGTGGAAGATGTCGGGGTCTCTACATGGCACACAGGTGCTGACAGCCCGCAAGGGATCCTTACCAACATACATGCGGAAACACCACAACTACGCTTAGTTTCACTACTTGTATTCATAGCTCTCTTTCTTTCTTCCTTTCTTTCTTACTTACAAAAAACGTCATGCACACATACACAGAGTAGGGCTTTCACTTCATGCACACATACACAGAGTAGGGCTTTCACTTCATGCACACATACACAGAGTAGGGCTTTCACTTCATGCACACATACACAGAGTAGGGCTTTCACTTCATGCACACATACACAGAGTAGGGCTTTCACTTCATGCACACATACACAGAGTAGGGCTTTCACCTCTAGTCATTTTTACTAGTTGCCTAGTTTATTAGTCGACTAGTTATTTAACTACCTATTGTGTACTACCTGTGTACATTAAGGTGACTATAACTATAATCTAGCTGATATTGAGGCCTACAAAATGGGCATTTTAATCAACTAGTACCAACAAGGACGACTAGTGGATTTACTAGTCGACTAGTTGAATAGTCGACAAGTTGCTTGGGCGGGAACCCCTTTTGGTGTTAGCATTATGTTATGCTTTAGCTATTGAAAAATGGCAGATCTACAAGCTCATAGCGAGTGGCGCGCTACGAGCTTGTAGGTCTGCTATTTTTGAAAGATCGAAGAACGACTGACACAGAAACATAGCTTTTTCAGAAAACTGTCATTTTCAAACAGAATCTGATCTCTGGTCAAAATGGGTTAAAGCCCTAACACAAGCACACGCGCACAGCCGCACACACACACACACACACAAACAAACACAAACACAAACACAAACACAATCAATCTTCCCTTATTCTCTTACTTCGGCCAGCCCTTGTACTTTTTCTCATGCAAAAACCCCTAATACATTATGCAAAGCACACAAATGCATGTGGGGTGGATGGAGGAAGAGAGGGGGGGGGGGGGGGGGGGGGAAGAACAAATTAAACAAGGGGGGGGAAAGACCAGTGCGTATCTATCTATCTATCTATCTATCGTGACTAATGCCTCACTTAACCACATGCACTTGGCTGTTGTCCTCTGCTGTGTCTGTGGGCCAAGTCATCAGTAACCCTGACAGAGGAATTACTCAGGCCTAAGTGGCTTGTCAGAGTGTCCCGTATAGGAGCGGGGAGGGGGACAGGTGACTCTGGGTCCCACACCACATCCCTCTCCTCTCTCTATATGTGCTCTGACCTTGAACTGACCTGCGGGGCCAGCCAATGGCGCATCTGTTTGAGGCGGTAAGTATATAAGGGCCCCCAGATGGTGGCGTCTGATTGGTGGAGGAGGAATTGGCGTGGAGGGCAAGGGGGGGGGGGGGGGGGTTGGTAAACGGCCCCCCGATACCTGACTATCAATCATGGCCGCCTGCATGCAAGCCCTGGGAGGCTGCACTAAACAGATTGCTGACAAATGGACGAGCAGAGCGGAGAAGAACGAGGATATAGGGACGGTCGAACCGATCCAAAGTTTACCTCTTGTTTGGGGCTCTGTTGGGACTTCTTGGAACTTTCCCAAAATCGGGTTTTTCTTAAAGTTCCGCGTGTTCCAACTTTTTTCTGAAAAATCTCCTTTCCCCCGTTTTATCCTGAGCCTGGATCCTAATCTGCTACCTCTGTTCCTCTCACCCCGGTTGGGGTCCTCAGTCTGTTACTCATTGCTCCGTCTAACTTCTCTTCCCTCTCTGATGTAGCGTGCGCGCACACGCACACGCACACGCACACGCACACACACACACACAAACTCGCACGCGCACGCACAATTTCCGTCTGTCTTCTTGCTTGTTTGTGAAGGAGAGCAATAGTGTGTATCTGGCAGTGATCCCAGGGTAATGGCATCTCTCCTCCGTCCCAGGGAGGGAGGAACAAGCAGGCCATCTGTCTGTCGTCGTCGTCCCCCCCACCAGGGGCCCCTCTGAACTGCACCACCCCCCCCCACCGCTTGGGTGGAGTCCAAATTAAATCTCTCTGCCTATTATTGATATTGCTGATTCTTCATGTCCATTATAGCCTTTTTCATAATGTGAAAGGAGATTAGCTTTAATAGTTCAGCACTTTGTTTTTAGCCTTCAGCTATGGAGGACTTTTATCCTCCTGCGGCAGGGGGAAGTTTCAACATAGTTAAAAGACCCAATCCTGGGCCTGGGGGCGTGGCTCAGAGGTCCATCCTGGGGGCCGTGGCTCAGAGGTCCATCCTGGGCCGTGGGGCTCAGCAGTCCATCCTGGGCCGTGGGGCTCAGAGGTCCATCCTGGGCCGTGGCTCAGCGGTCCATCCTGGGCCGTGGGGCTCAGAGGTCCATCCTGGGCCGTGGCTCAGCGGTCCATCCTGGGGGCCGTGGCTCAGAGGTCCATCCTGGGGGCCGTGGGGCTCAGAGGTCCATCCTGGGACGTGGCTAAGCGGTCCATCCTGGGCCGTGGCTCAGCGGCCCATCCTGGGGGCCGTGGGGCTCAGAGGTCCATCCTGGGCCGTGGCTCAGCGGCCCATCCTGGGGGCCGTGGCTCAGAGGTCCATCCTGGGCCGTGGCTCAGCGGTCCATCCTGGGGGCCGTGGCTCAGAGGTCCACCCTGGGGGCCGTGGCTCAGCGGTCCAGGCACCTTGGCTGGTAATCCAGTCTGGCAGTGTGCCGCGGGTTCGACTCCCTTCATTCAATTTGATTTAATTCTTTCTATTCCTATACAGTTTACTGTACATGGTGAAATTGAGTGCTTGGGTGCAGTCAGTCTAGCAGAGAGAGTGCACCCCTGCATAATATCACAGATGAAATTAATCTTACACCTGGTTTATACTTAATTGAGCGCAGAACGCAGATGTCTCGCACCGCAAATAGCCGATCTACAAGCTCACAGCGTCACGTTGTTGTGAGCTTGTAGATCATCAGTTTTTGGTGCGACACACGATTGTGTAACCAAGTAAAAACCAGGCTTTATCGACCAATACTGCTCAGTGGCAGAACTGTAAAATAAAAGATTTAGTTTGTTCATCTTGTCTTCTCCTCTTCTCTCAAATTTTTGCACACATGTCATGCACGCACACGCACGCACGCACGCACGCGCGCAACACACACACACACACACACACACACACACACACACACACACACACACACACACACACACACACACACACACACACACACACACACACACACACACACACACACACACACACACACACACCCCTCTCTCTCTCTATCTCTGAGTAGCGTTCCAACAAAGATTTAATTAAAGCCACGGTGATCGTTAATCATTGGGAACCCATACAACCCATTAATATGTAAGCCTCCTCCAGGCTCGGCGATGCTCTGGCGACCTCAGGTGCTGCACTCTCTGCCCCCAGAGGGAATTCTGAGCAGCGTAGATTTCATTAGCATGGCGTAAGCTGGTGCTAACGACCGCTAATGGCCACCTTTGCTCATTATCATGGCGATGGTGCATCACCTTTGATTCACTGTTTTGTGGGTTTGTTTTTGGCTACTATTCACATATAACAACTACATGTAAAATGCCAGATTTATACGTAGCTGTGTGTCAGTGCCGCAGCACCGAAAATAGCTGATAGCTATGTGTGCTGCACACAACACCCATGCACAATTAAGCGTAACTCAGGCTTATAAAATCCCCAGCCGTTTACCTTTTTAACTTTCCCCCACTTAAAAAGATTTTTACCATGCGGAGCGTGTGTGCGTGTGTGTGTGTGCATGTGTGTGTGTGTGTGTGTGTGTGTGTGTGTGCGCGCGCGTGCCTGCCTGCCTGCGTGCGTGTGTGGGCATTTGACTTGCACGCCGTGTGATGTGCAAATAGATCACAGATCAATTTCTATGACACGTCTGGAATATAAATTATATTGTCTTCTGTGGGAAAGCACAGGTACAAATATGCAGTGAATCAATCCAAAGCAAATATCAGTGGATATTGCCAGCGTGTGGGAGAGGCAATATGCCACAGGTGTAATTGAACACTATTTCATATAAAGGAAAGTGACCTTTGGGGGAATGGTGAGTGAAAGTGGAGCGTACTGCCAAGTTAAGCATTTACTTTCACGACAATTGTATTTGTGGAGGATATGAAATGGAGACGATAATAATATCGATGGCCTCTCGTTTAAATACCTGCAGGTTAGTGATTTGGAAGGTGCCATTTTCCATCAAACTGATTCGCCCATCGCTTCCTAGAATCCTCTGGCCGTCCTTTTCCCATTGGATGCTGGGCAGGGGGTTGCCCATGATGTGGCACTGCAATTGGACGGTGGAACCCGGAGCTAGAGTTTGATTGGCTGGGCCCTGGCGGATGATGGGCGGGACTCGATCTGAAGGTGCTGCATGGAAAGAGAAAGGTGTCAAATGTAAAACGAGATTTAACCCATTTAGACCTTCTAAATTATGACAGTTTTCAGAAAAAAACCCATGTTTCTATGTCAGTGGTGCTCAAAGTCTTTCATGTCAAGGACCCCAAAAACTATATGTAATTGGCCGTTGACCCCAATCTGAAAATATGTAGTTCCAGGGGCCCAGCAAAGATTTGCGTTAAAAACGTTCGCTCTGAAAGAATATACAGTATATATACATTTTTGCGATTTTTCAAAAATAGCAGATCTACAAGCTCAATCACATTTGAACCATTTCTATTTCACAATGGTCATACAACTGTATGTGCGGTCCGCCCACTGTTTCTACAGGTCTTGTTTGTTATAGATCTTGTAAAATTGGCAGACAAACTAGCTAGATTAGTATAAATACAAGCTCAAATATAGGTAATATTTCCTATATAAGGTTTTAAGTTAGTACACTTGACACAGTTTCTTCACTCACACGAGTATGTGTTTTGTCAGATGAATCCTTCATTGTTTATTTGAATTCAAGTCATTATTTGTACCACATGGATATGTTATGGTCTAATAATTATGCCCAAGATTCGTTGAATATTTAATTACCCGTTTGTCTAGACATTATACAATCAATTCCAATGACTTTGTGCATCGTGGAAACGAACACAATAAAATAATAAACCACGACGAATCAAATGTTCTGATTATTCTCCATCCAGTTGCATTGCCTCCGATTTGTAACAATGAAAAGTGCAACAGAGAAAGGAGAAACTCAGTAAAGATACAATATAATGGACTCGGCAAATAATGTCTATTCTAGATTAATGAATTCCCCACCAGAGCCTAAGCCTCACTAAATACTGTATGAAAAGTACATGAATTATTAATAGTGTGTGCTCCTTCTTTGGCTACAGCCATTTAGGCTATATACAACAGTGCAAAATCCAACTTCTTAGTGATCACACACCCTGGGCCACCACTACTAGTGAGGCAAATGTAGTGACAATAAACAAAGGCCACGGTGAGTACAATCATTAGTATATATTAGTATTAGTATATATTATTAGTTATAGGTTTTAGCATGCTAAACCAATGAACAGACTGAGCTTAGAGACAGCTACGGTCCAGGTCTCTTCCATGGCGTAAGCTGCACGGAAACAACATGGTCAGTGATGCTCGCCTCGCAGTTATGACAAGATTAGGCAAATGACTGTCAATGACAGTCACAGATGGCGAAGAAAAGAAAGTAAAAAAAAGAATTGTTCATAATTGGTTTTTCAGCGAGTGATTCTAACACAGATCAATATTTAAGCCACCCTTCCCCCATTGAGCAGTCGTCTACTAAAGATTTGAGTTAAAAAACGCTCTAAAAGAATATGTATTCCAAATTTGTGTCACATTTTCACGATTTTTCAAAAAAATAGCAGATCTACAAGCTCGCTATGAGCCTGTAGATCTGCTATTTTTCAACAGCTAAAGTATAACATCATTCTTAAAACAACCAAAAGGGGTACACCAGGCTCTGTACACCAGGCTCTGATGTGTGCATGATGAAGCAATGCAAATGGACAGGAGATGCATACTGTAGTATAAAGTCTAAAGTAAACCGTCACGTATTCCCCGATCGGGAGGGCAGCGGCATGCGGAGCATATGCTGTGGCGGGGGTTATTTGCGTTGCGCTGCCAGCACGCGTCGCTTTCGATTACGCCGGACGAGGCCTCCTGCTGTTTGTTCATTTGAGGGCAGGATATTTTAAATGAGAGCGGACTGGAGGTATTCCCCCATGAATTTGGGTTTGCGTGCACGGACATAAACAGAGAGAAAAATACATCTCTAATCTAAATAGTGAGTCATTATATACTATTAGCAAATGCTAAATCAGATACAGTGTTTAAAGAAAAGTGACAATAGTAAAATATTTGTCATGAAATAAATTAACGGTACAATTATGAATGATACATTTAATAAGCTTACATGGAAAACCTGAGCTCAGTTTAAGAAGTGGTGACCCCAACTGCAACTTATTATTATTATTATCAAGAGTGTGTGACAACAACATTTATACTGACTAAAATGAAATATTTGTGCTTTAAAGAAAAATCACACCCGTGTGAACTGAGTGGTGTGTATATGTTGGTCTGACATAGCATTGGTCTGACATGGGTGGTCGGTTAAGACTCACCCGTGGGGTTAGGGTTAGGGGTATAGGGTGTCGGAACTATTGCACCCTGCAAGCTTGCAGACAGGCTATTTGACATACAAAAAAGTATTTGTTCAAGTCGTTAAACCAATGCCACTTTCATGTGTCTGTGATTAGATGAGCCCAGAACCTGCATGTGAGTCAGTCAGTGTGTGTGTGTGTGTGTGTGTGTGTGTGTGTGTGTGTAGTGTGTGTAGTGTAGTGTACCTACCACTCTCCACCTCCAGCAGAGCCTTGGTGAGGATGCTGCCGGCCACGCTGATGGCCTGGCAGATGTAATAGCCCGAGTCCTGGGTGTGGACCTCGGCGATGGTCAGCTCTCCGCTCAGAGACACCGAGAAACGGCCCGACTGGGCCGGTTCCTGGATGGGGAACAGCAGGATCTGGAGAAGAGACCATGAAAGCAATTTAATACGGTGAGTGATTTGAAAGTGATTTGAACACGGGTGCAAACCCCCGAATCATCCATCCGACTCATTCATAATGTAACGCGTTCGTTCACTCACATTTTGACATGTTAACTCGATAACACTAGAGTGTACACACACACACACACACACACACACACACAGTACATTCATCCAATCCTTCCTTCAATCCTGAAAACCGGTGTTGTTTTTGGCAGACGCGTTGTGAGCTTGTAGATCTGCCATTTTCAGCATGTAACCAAGTGTAAAATTACTTATACTGGATCTCTTGTCCACTAGTCCCTTCCTAACATTTTAGTCTAGTTTTTATTTGTCGACGGAATTGCCAATATATTTAGTTTTAGTCCTCATAGTTTTAATTTAGTTTAGTTTTCGTCAGTGAAAAAAGGTAGTCTTAGTCTTAGTATTAGTGGACGAAATCAACACTGCTGAGTGAGATGAGGCAAACCGCTGTGGCGACTCACACATGCACTGTTTCACACCACATCGTATGACCTTGTCACTCGCCGAATATAGCAGATCTACAAGCTCAGAAGGCGTCACATTGCAATGCCTTGTGAAGGTGCAGATCGTCTATTTACTAGTGAGCGGCGCGGTTGTCTGACAAAGTAATGAATTAGACTTAGGGGAGCAAATGTGCTACTTTCAACACTGGACCTTGGGAAAAGGGCCCTTTCACTGTACATTTTGAACAGGGCATGCTTACGCAAATCAACCACGCCATATTGATGCTTAAAGGAATCAATATTTTTTATATTTTGGTATTGATATGGCACAACCTGAGGTCCTTCTCCATTCTTTAAAATTAGCTATCAGCTTCCCGATGGCCATTCCACAGGAACCATAGTATGGACCCTGGAATGTACACCATCTCTTTGACATTGCACGCTAATAGTGAGGGTGGGTTTAGTAGTCAGGTCAGGTCCATTAAAATGTTTAAACAAACTATACATTTGTGCTTCTAACTTTCAACACAGCCCTGAAAGGAACAACTGGACAACTGGATCACAATCTACGCTATATTATTGACACAAAAAGCCTGCCTGGTACTAATAATTCAAGATAGACTTTCTTTCCAGCACAGCACATTCTCCACATGGCATGTTTCCACCGTGGGGGAGAAGATAATAATGGCCATTGTGTGAAAATGGTCAATGTGTTGTCGTGTTGATATTGCAGAGAGAGAGAGAGGAATGATGGATGTCTGCCGAAGGACAAGAGGATGTTTATCAACAGAAAGTGTGCAATGACAGCGTACTGCACTGTGAGCAATGGTGCGTGCGTGCATGCGTGCGTGTGTGCGTGCGTGCAATCCATGCATGTGTGCGTGCGTGCATGCAATCCATGCATCCATGCATCCATGCATGCGTGCGTGCTCCCTAACACAGAAGGTTTGGTTGAGAACCCAAAGGGTTATCATCACTCATGCACACGTCAGTAAAAGAATAATGAAGATAAAAAGGAACTGATTGACTGACTGGTACAGAGTCTAGGACCTTGATATGTTGAACATCTAGGCGAACATTTCATCATTTCATCACACGCACACACACACCAGGCTTTCATCTAACATATACAATACTGTTCCCTAAAATGCCTTGATTTAATAGGGGTGGGGGGTGTTGGAGAAAGGAAAAAGTGTGACAGAGCACAGGAGATGTAATTGTTCCCCATCTGCACTGTTTGTGTAGGGTCAGGATTTCATCTGAAGCCCTTTACCATGTGCGTTTCATGTGTGTGTGTGTGTGCGTGTGCATGTGTGTGCGTGTGTGTGTGTGTGTGTGTGTGTGTGTGTGTGTGTGTGTGTCGAACCTTCCACTTCCAAAACGGCCTCCCTATACCTATACACTGTGCCCCTGTATGCGGTGCATGCATACTGCATATGTATGCAGTTCATACACCTCCTCCTCCTCCTCCTCCTCCTCCTCCTCCTCCTCCTCCTCCTCCTCCACCTCCACCTCCACCTTCTCCTCCTCCTCCTCCTCCTCCTCCTCCTCTCCCACATCTGGGGAGTGTCTCTCCTCCACTCCTGCTCTCTCTCTCTCTCTCTCTCTCTCCCACTCACATTCTGCCGCCCTCGATCTCTCGTCTCTCTAATCTCTCCCTAAGAGCCGTGCTCCAGGCTCCCACGCACACCTTTCACCACACAGTGCTACAGGCTGCCATGCTTATCACACACACACTCACTGGGCTCTCTCCCTCGCTCTCTCTCTCTCTCTCTCACTCTCACTCTCTATATATATATATATACACAGTAAAATCCTCCATTTGTAACCAAATGGTCCATTTCGTGACATTTGTACCCCCCAGAGTAATTTTACTGTACATGCACACGCGCACGCACACACACACACACACACACACACACACACACACACACACACAAGCGTTATTGTACATATGCGTGCACACATGCATACGCAAGCACACACAGCTATACACACTCGTATTTGTTATTGTCAACCACACACAATGTTATGTGTGTGTGTGTGTGTGTGTGTGTGTGTGTGTGTGTGTGTGTGTGCGTGTGTTAGACAGCCTGGCACTCTGCTGCTCCTTAGAAAGAAAGCAGAGCATGACAGCAACACGATGCAATGTTAACACTAACAGAGCCAAGAAGCTGACAGGCAGAGGAGAGGAGAGGGGAGGAGAGGAGAAGTTACATGCAGTAAAGGCCGTCGGGATCGGGAGTCGAACCCGCGGCACACTGCCAGACTGGGACTACCAGCCAAGGTGCCTGGACCGCTGAGCCACGACCCAGTATTAGTCACACCAGTATTAGTCGACAGAAACAACACTGCATGTCATGTAGGACCTTATACCTGGCTGCCTTCTTTTTGCCAGAACACCGCAGGCGGAGGGTTACCCTTGGTGCCACAGAGGAAGGTCACGGTGCGCCCAGGGGCCGTGATCTGGTCCCGTGGTCGAACGACAATCTGAGGGGGAACTGCACAAACAGAAAGAGAGAGAAGATGCTGAGAATCAGATGAATGGAGCAAAAAAAATTTGCGTGAGTGCGTGCGCGTGTAGTGTAGTGTACTTCATCGTACACTGTTGATAAGAACACACAATGGCATGCAAGATATTCAGTGTTTACACAGCCATGCACACGCCCACTCACATTATGTACTGTATTGACATCTGTATAAACAATGCATACATTTGTATAATGTATACTTTTCTATTTCTATGCAGAAATGTAAATGTTAGAAAATGACATTGTTTTCAGCGAGCGAGCCTGTTCTGTCCTGTATAGCAGTAATACAGTATTACCATCATGTAGGTTCAATAACTCCCATTTTTTTTAGGTTTTTGATATGTTAGCATTAATCAGTGCTATTGAACACCTGCTATTGTCTGTGTGTTGAACATATTGAACCAATGAAAAGTAGGGAAAGACGCTTCGGACAAAACCTCTTAACTCCATTGGACTAATTGCACTAAGTCCACCACCTCTCCCCCTCCTCTCATGGAAGTAATTGACAATATATAAATTCACAACACCAACTTTGATGAGGCTGTATTGCTTTGTTTTCTAAATATAATTAAATATAAAGAAAAAATATATATATATATATTTTTTTCATTTCCTGAAAAATGATAATTTTCTTCCCGACAGCAGAGATGTGCAATATATGAACAACAGTATCAATTTGCGGGTTTTACATAAACGGACACTCAACTAACTCTATAAACAAATCAGAACTGTGGCCTTCACTGTTCAGCGTTCAAATGCACACAACAGAAAAGGGTAAAAACCTTTTTTACCCTGCCTAAGAAATCTTAATTATTATACAATATGCTGCACATTATGGGTAGCATATAGTATAAAACTATAGTAAAATACGCACATCACTTAGTGGAGGTGCTGGGTTCAGGAAAAGAGAAGGGAACCCACACACTCATCTGCTCCAAAAAAGTATTATTATTATATTTATTATTGACATGCGTCGATAATACACCTTTGGAGCAGATGAGCAGAAGGGTTACCTTCTCTTTTTCTAGCATATACGTAGTATAATAATTAAGATTTCTTAGGCAGCCCGAAATCACCAAGAACCGCTGCTGGTAAAAAAGGCACAATTTCCACTACATTCTGATTCTTCACAGTGAGTCGACCCCTGGCTCTTATTTCAGTAAAAAGGGAATTAAATGTCTTCCAAGTAGCATTAACAGAAAAACACCCGGGGAAGCATGCATGAGCTACGGATCCATAAGAGAAAGCTCACTCTATCAGGAATAGCTTAGTTAACCCGTTTCGACCTGAGGACGATTCTACAAATGCCTTCTAAATCCTGACAGTTTTCTGAAAAAAACCTGTTTCTATGTCAGTGATTCTCAAACTATTTCATGTCAAGGACCCCGATATATGTATTTTCCCGCGGACACCCATCTGAACATTAATGTGGTTCCAGGGACCTCCCCAGAAGCAAAGATTTGAGTTAAAAAACATTCGCTCTGAAAGAATATACATTCAAAGATTTGCGCCACATTTTCGCGATTTTTCAAAAAGAGTAGTGCAAGCTTGTAGATCTGCTATTTTTAAATAGCTAAAGTATAACAAAATGCTTGAGACACCAAAAGGGGTTCCCGCCCAGAATAGATTAAGAGCTGATTGCCAACTGGTGATTGGATTGGCAAGTCACCGTTCGTCCGGATCAACTGACAGGAGTCATTAAGTCACATTAGGAGGTGTGATTTGTGAATTGGGAAGCAGACACACTACTCTCTCACAAGAGCATGGAAGCAGAGATGGGGAAGAAGCAATAAATGCTGTTCAGAAAGACTGTGTTTTATTATAGCCGTCAAATTAGCTTCATGAACACATGGTGGCTTTTGTATTTATTATTAATCCATTCTGGTGTTTCAAGCATTATGTTAGACTCCAATGCCAGTTCAGTTGCATAAGCTATAGCCTGGCCCTAATCCATCTCACAGATTGCAGTGCAGGCTATTAAATAGCTCAGAACAGAGCCTAAATGGGGGGTTGTGGGTCAGCCTTTTGATCTTGGGTCTAATCTGATGAGTCTTTGAATAAAGATGGTGTAAGGTGGTGACAGGGAGCACAGATAGAATGGCAGATTCTGTAAAGATGTTCTCTACTGGCCAATGACACATTCCCATTTTGACACAAAAACTCAAGCATGACACACACACGCACAAGCAAGCGCCGCACACACACACACACGCACACACACCTCTTGATTGCTATTGATTCTGTAGCGAGTCACTGGGCCTTTCTCCACAGGGGGAGTGTGAGTGTGAATGCATAATGATGCCCTGGACCCAGTCCAGCCCTAATTGATTTCTCATCTTCCCACCTGATCTCCTGTTTTCTATTTCATTTTCACTCTCAATCAGACTTGAGAGAGAGAGAGAGAGAGAGAAAGATTGAGAGAGAGACAGAGAGTAGGGTGGAGAGAGAGAGAGAGAAAGATTGAGAGAGAGAGACAGAGAGTAGGGTGGAGAGAGAGAGAAAGAGTGAGAGAGAGACAGAGTAGGAAGAAAGAGAGAGAGAAAGATTGAGAGAGAGAGACAGAGAGTAGGGTGGAGAGAGAGAGAGATTGAGAGAGAGAGACAGAGAGTAGGGTGGAGAGAGAGAGAGAGAAAGATTGAGAGAGAGAGACAGAGAGTAGGGAGAGATTGGGTATGAGGAGAAGATGATGGTATGAGCGAGATAGATGAGTGGGTGAATTAAAGAGAATAACACAAGGGGACAGACTGAAACCAGCTGACTGGACCATGTGTATTTAAGACAACAGCAAAAGCAAGTGAGCTTATAGATCACTAGTATTCTCATAATACTTTCTTAATATTTCTGGACTATTGCTGACAATAATGACATGCCCAAAACAGGGACACCGAGGTTAAAGTGGTTAAATCCACTCTCATTTCCTCGTCTATACCATCTCTATTCAGTTGATCAAGTAAAGAGTAACTGTGCTCCAAGGAATGCTCACTGCCTCATTCACGCTTAGTGACGTTCGGGTGTCCCGCAAACCAAACATAGTCCGTCCACAAGCTTGTGAGCTTGTAGATGGACTCATTTCGGTGACACGCAGCTAAAAGTGTGAACCAGGCTTAATGCAGCCGGTCACGGGAGTCTTATTCAGAGGAGTGGAGTAGTTCCATTCACAGCTAAAGTAAGAATAAGAAAAGAAAAAAAAGCCTAACAAACAAATGTAATTGAATTTGCAACGAATGTGGCGGGGAGAGTTGTACAAGTAGGGGCTGTGAGCTATGTTTGGTGCACGACATTTGGTTTTTACACATCCCCCAGCACTCAACTCTCTGTTCTCTCTCTATCTCACACACACACACACACACACACACACACACACACACACACACACACACACACACACACACACACACACACACACACACACACACACACACACACACACACACACACACACACACACACACACACACTTAATCTTGTGCACTGTCCTGTCCCCCCCATCACTGTGTGAGGGACAAAGGCAGTCTCTTCACAAACGGCGGGAGGGAGGGTGTGTGTGTGGGCGGAGGTGTGGCGGTGTGCGGGGGTCCGTGCGTCAGCCACCGGGATAAATCAGTGCTAAAGGACGCTTGGCAGAGGTCAGCGAGATCATGTCCTGGGGTCAAATGGGCCAGCCACCCGCTGACCCCTAGGGGTCAACGCCCAAACACACGCCCTCATTATTTCAAATGTTGAGCCGTGGAAGACAGGTATAGGCGGTTCTCCTCTCCGTTCTCATTCTTCAGCTATAGCTATACAGGGGAATTTATCTCTGACACATAAACGGCTAAATAAATTAACACCTGGAAAGATGTTTGTCCACCTTCCAGTCCAAGGCTCTGTTCTAATACACTAATATACAAATATACAAATGTTGAGAAAACATGGGGCGGGATGCATACTTAGTTTAGACGAGTCATTGGTTAGACATAAGGTTGGTGAAGGGTGCGTTAAGACGACCGGATTAAGGTTGGTGAGGGGTGCGTTAAGACGACCGGATTAAGGTTGGTGAGGGGTGCGTTAAGACGACCGGATTAAGGTTGGTGAGGGGTGAGCTAAAACGACCGGATTAAGGTTGGTGAGGGGTGCGTTAAGACGACCGGATTAAGGTTGGTGAGGGGTGCGTTAAGACGACCGGATTAAGGTTGGTGAGGGGTGCGTTAAGACGACCGGATTAAGGTTGGTGAGGGGTGCGCTAAAACGACCGGATTAAGGTTGGTGAGGGGTGCGTTAAGACGACCGGATTAAGGTTGGTGAGGGGTGCGTTAAGACGACCGGATTAAGGTTGGTGAGGGGTGCGTTAAGACGACCGGATTAAGGTTGGTGAGGGGTGCGCTAAAACGACCGGATTAAGGTTGGTGAGGGGTGCGCTAAAACGACCGGATTAAGGTTGGTGAGGGGTGCGCTAAAACGACCGGATTAAGTTTGGTGAGGGGTGCGTTAAGACGACCGGATTAAGGTTGGTGAGGGGTGCGTTAAGACGACCGGATTAAGGTTGGTGAGGGGTGCGTTAAGACGACCGGATTAAGGTTGGTGAGGGGTGCGTTAAAACGACCGGATTAAGGTTGGTGAGGGGTGCGCTAAAACGACCGGATTAAGGTTGGTGAGGGGTGCGTTAAGACGACCGGATTAAGGTTGGTGAGGGGTGCGCTAAAACGACCGGATTAAGGTTGGTGAGGGGTGCGTTAAGACGACCGGATTAAGGTTGGTGAGGGGTGCGCTAAAACGACCGTATTAAGGTTGGTGAGGGGTGCGTTAAGGGTTGGGAGAGGGTTAAGGTTATAGGTTTAGGTTGCCCCGTGGGAGGTTAGGGTTAGGATGCGGGTTTGAGCATCCCTTCATCTTATGCAATGTTCTCCCTGGGCGTGTGGTGCATGCACAGATGGCAGTACGAGCACAACATATCTTGTTTCAGTAACACCCCGCAGGCTGCCGCAGGCCAGCCGATGGAAAAAACATGGTAATATTTCCAAACATTTCTCTCTCTCTCTCTCTCTCTCTCTCTCTCTCTCTCATCCCTGAGCAGATGTCATTGCATTGACCAGCATCCATATATAATGTGTTAGTTTAAGAATGTCAAGCCTTTCTGCACTTTATTTTTATTTATTCTCTGTCTGGAGAATAAACATTGTCTGATTTGAAAAAAGGCAAAAGCCTAGCACACCCGCCTGAGGCTGTGATAAATAATTAGAGGAAACGGGGGCGAGAGAGTGTGTGTGTGTGTGTGTGTGTGTGTGTGTGTGTGTGTGTGTGTGTGGCGTAACACTCGGAGCTCTAGGCTAGATTTAGGGCACAGAGAAAGCATCCTCATGAGGCATGGAAATGGATGGAATGAATTGTAACAGAGAAAATGAAATATACATTAACAAATTAGGAGGCTATTTTGCTCAGCACGTCTCCTGTATTTCTCAACAGCCTCTCTCTCTCTCTCTCTCTCTCTCTCTCTCTCTCTATTTGGCTTCTCTGTGTTAAAAGGCAATGCAGTGAGGGGTCAAAAACAATGCACTTCAAAGCATGAAATAGTTTGACAAGACTGTGCCGAAAATAGTACCCTGGAGAAACATTTGATTTATTCGATTTAATTCAAAATGGCCAAGACGTCTCCTCGGCTTATCAGCCCGGGAGAGGTCTTGGCCATTTTCTAATTGAATCCATCAATCGATTGAGAAGAATTCCAAAGGTGGGTTTATCACCTGAAAGTGCTGAATGAAACGATTTAACAGAAATGTAAACACATTTGGAAAATGGCTGATGGGAACATTAACCCATTTTGACCTGAGATCAGATTCTAAAAATGTCTTCTACATCCTGACAATTTTATGAAAAAGCTGTTTCTATGTCAGTCATTCTTCGATGTTTAAAAAATAGCAGCTATTTTCCAATAGCTAAAGCATAACATAATGCTAACACCAAAAGGGGTTCCCGCCCAAAATGGGTTAAAGATGCTGTGAGGGGTAGTCAGAGAGCTGAGCATAATGACAAACCACCAAATATAGACCTATATATACCGGGGCATAATTTATACTCCGTCGTAGATGGTGTGATGTGCCCGAAAATAGCCAATTTACAAGCTCACAAAGTGAGATAGTAGATCAGCCATTGTATGACAAAGTGTATAAACCGTTGCTGAACAGAACAACGCCGTGACGCCAAAGTCAGGCTGATTAGCGCTTAGAACACGATGAACAGAGAATGAGAGAGGCACTGGAGTTGAGAGACAGCGAAAAGCATGATCTTGATATGACAGCGAGCGCACTTAAGCATGCAGGCATAAAAATAGACTAAATAGATGTTTGGTGCATGTGACTTCAGGTAAAAAAAAAATCTTCAGTCTTCTTTGATATGATTAATGGGTAGGGGGGGTACACTAGTTCACTGATGCAAGTGAAGAGACGGGGTGTGTGTGTGTGTGTGTGTGTGTGTGTGTGTGTGTGTGTGTGTGTGTGTGTGTGTGTGTGTGTGTGTGTGTGTGCGCGCGCGCGCGCGCGTGCGTGTCATTTCGTGTTATATTTCCATATCTACAGTACAAGGCTCAAAAAGCGCCGCGTTACGCCACGTTTCTAAGCATGTTATACTTTAGCTATTGAAAAATAGCAGATCTACAAGCTCATAGCGCGCCACCGAGTGGCGCGCTATGAGCTTGTAGGTCTGCTATTTTTTAAATATCGCGAAAATGAGGTAGGTTAAAAAACACAAAAAGTTAGCAACCGTATAAAAGGTGTGTGCTTGCGTATGTGCGTGCGCGAGGGTGAGCGTGTGTGTGTGTGTGTGTGTGTGTGCTGTGCGTGCACGCGTCGGGCCTGTGTTGCATTTGATCAGCTTGTCCACATCACCACACACTGTGTAAGACAGATCAGAGGGACATTTGTTCCAGCGCTGTTACACGGATGACAGCCTGCTGTTCAATCAGACTGGCTGCTTCAGTGTTTACTGCAAGAGGATCTTAACCCCCCGACACACACACACACACACACACACACACACACACACACACACACACACACACACAGTCACACAGACACACACACGCGTGCGCGAGCGAGAGCCGCCTGGCATCGATATAGTTAAACCGATACACACACAGAGCAGATTCCACCCCAGAGCAGCAGAGCCTCCTGAGGGACCTACATAGATGCGACCAGGCAGCTGTCACAGTCCCCCATGCTGCTGCAGCGTGCATACTGTACGTACATGGTTACATGCGCACGCACACGCATGATTCAACACGCCATTAAGCCGCCGCCGCCACCGCCACCGCCACCGCCTTCACATTCAGCGGCGCGGGGGGGGGGGGGGGGGGGGGGGGGATCTGCTTATAGCGTCGTCTCTTAACCCATTTAGACCTGAAAACTGATTCTATATACAAATGTCTTCTAAATCATGAGAGTTTTCTGAAAAACCCTATGTTTCTGTGTCAGTGGTTCTCAAACTATTTCATGTCAAGGACCCCCCCCAGAAGAAAATATTTGAGTTAAAAACGTTCACTCTGAAAGAATATATATATTCAAAGATCTGTGCCACATTTTCACGACGTTTCAAAAATAGCAGATCTACAAGCTCGTAGCGCGGCACTCGGTGCCGCACTATGAGCTTGTAGATCTGCTATTTTTCAATAGCTAAAGCATAACGTAATGCTTAAAACACCAAAAGGGGGTCCCCGTCGTGAATGGGTTAAATGTGACACAAATACATATGCTACTGTACGTACTGTACAGTATAAGCACCGTCCGGCGCTCACATGATAACCGTATTCCTGTTATTTCCTCCACGAGGAAGGAAGGCATCGCTCTGCAGGGCTTTACATGGATATTGCATTACACGCAACACCATAATCCATTTATTCAATTTGTGGATCTGCTAAAAGTGGAGCGCAATGCGGCCTTCTCAGAAATACACATTTTTACATAAATAAATGTAGGTTCTACTGGGAGCTGAAAAAAGCAGCTTCGGTGCAAAGAGTTGCACAATGATTTGAACAGGAGAACCTCATAGCTCCAAAATGTTCATTTTTAAGGAAATGTGCTAGATAATTGTCATTAGATATTGTCAATCGTCATAACCTTTATTTAAGCTCGGAGTACAATTGAGGGGAAGGCCCTCATTTTCAATGTAGCCGAAATACACAAAATCAACAACATACACTAAATACAGCAATGTCAAATATATGAATTGGAAAACAGAAAGCGTCCAAAGCTAAAATAACTATAATAGATTGATGAGAATCAATTAAAACAGTTACATTGTTGAGTAAAAGTGCTAGAAACCATTTCACCGAATTGACCTGTCCTATAGGGAAGGCAGAAATCTGATTTTTAGGGATTTTTGGAGTTTGTTCCAATCAAATGGAGCACTGGCAGAAAAATCTGCTTTACCTACAGTCTGAGTTAGCAAAAGGAACCTTGAGGGTCAGGATCTGATACGGACTTCTGATCCAACATAGAGCAAATGTATAAGAGGGGACCATTCCTGAGATGGCTTTGAAAAGCGCCTCTCGGACAGCGAGGACAAGCCTGCGTTCCCATAGAGTGTACAGTGATGGGTACCACAGCTGTCACCAGTGACCCATCTTAGGGCAGAATGATAAACCGTAAAAAATAATCCTAAAACCGTTTAAAAAATGGAGTTATGAGGTTTCCTCCCGACGGCAACGAAATTATGCTAACCGTACCATTTCTCCACTGACTTATTAATGACTGGTCACAACAACACAGGGCACCCTTTCTCAGTTTAGAGTGTCAAGACAGAGGCTGCAGGGTACATGAAGAAAAGGGTCCGGAGTGTCAGAAAGTATTCATGAAATGCTTTTCACAGCTTCTTCGTCATAGACACACGACACTGTGGCTTTTACTTTAGCAAACAAAGGGTTGAGGTATAGTGGTAATAACTAAGCATTGTGTGTTATGACGAGCTTGTAGATGTGCTATTTTTTGAAAATTCTTGAAAATGTGGTACAAATCTTTGAATATATATATTCTTTCAGAAGACTTTTTATTTATTTTTCGACGTCAGGCCTAAATGTGTTAAAGAAAACCACTCAAGCTTATGGCCTCCCACTTCTAAACACGCACGCACGCGCACGAGCGAGCACACACACACACACACACACACACACACACACACACACACACACACACACACACACACACACACACACACACACACACACACACACACACACACACACACGCACACGCACACGCACTGTAGACACAGAGCAGCAGACACAGCCTAAATGTTTATGGAACCAAGTCACTCATCTCTTTATTCTATTATTGTTTTGTGCCATGGGGAGGAAAGGCTCTTATAGCACCATTTCTCAGACACTTCTGTGAAATTGCTTTTTGTTTCTGCAATTACTTGTTCACCTTGCAGGAAAAGGCTGGAAAAGAAAAGGCACACACCCTAAAGCAGTGGTTCCCAAACCTTTTCCATGTCAAGGACCCCCAAATAGACACGCATTAGCCCCACGGACCCCCCCATTTGAAAAGATATGCCAGGGACCCCCATAAGAGAAGATTTTTAGGGCTCTAGCAGTGATTCTCAACCCGTTTAATTTCAAGGAACCCCCAGTTTGACATGCATTAGTCTACGGACCCCCATTTAATGGCATTTCTATCTCTGGGAACCCACATTTATATTTATATTGTAAAATGGACCCGTTAGGGTCCATTTGGTTCCATTTGTACACTCTGAGTTACAGACCCATAAGTGTCCATTTGGTTCCTAATTATCATAGCTGAGGACCCCCTGGAACTCCCTCAAAGAGGGACCCTCAAGGGTCGTAACAACCAACAACTTCTGATGAAAAACAATCCCTTCTGTAAATCAGACTTTGTTCTGTTTTAATAAGAGGCAGAGGAGTGTTTCTGCGCAGCACAATTCCTCACATTCTTCTCATTTCACATCTTTGCCTTTATAAACATAAATAAAGTCAACGTGTGAGACGATCTAAGTGGTGTGTGTGTGTGTGTGTGTGTGTGTGGTTATGAAGAGGTTTGTTGATTCTTGCTATAGCGTCCAAGGTGAGATACTCCGTATCGTTGCGAAAAGGGAATAATAACACAAAACAAATATCCCTTAAATGTTTACGTTTCATTCGTTTACAAGATATTTGGAAATCTGAAACAGATGGGCCTTTCTGTTTTCATAATAGTACCAGCCCACAGGAAAAACAAGCAAGAACCGGTGTATGCTGCCAGACAGTATAGAAATAAAGTAATGCATCGTTAACTTGCATTAGGTACATAATTGACACACAAAGCTTCATGAGGCTTCACAACTCATCCTGCAGACTTTTGACACCACTTCTGAACTGCTTTTTACACTCTCTCACTTATTTTATACTGTACCTACGCCTTCATTTGACTTCAGTGCAAAAATCAATAGTAAGTCAAGAGTTCTTAAAAAAAACAAGTCTGTGCCAAATATAACACAGCTGTTTCACGCACCACACCTTCCCAACTCTATTGCATTGTTTAATAATACTTTATGTGTGATAAAAATCCAAGGAGAAGTGCTATATATATATATATATAGACCTAGCAGAGTGAAAACATAATTGGACTGCAGCCGTGGACAATCAAAGGCTTGTTCCACAGCATTTCCAGGGCCACTTAAATGCTTATTGACTTCCCCTGCACCCATCCTCATATATGCCAATCATTAGAAGGGCAGGTGGTGATGATGGCGTGTAGAGGGTGTCGTGATTGCCGATCAGATCAATAGAAAGTACACACGTATGCAGAACACGCACACACACACACACACACACACACGCACGCAGGCACGCGCCACACACAATACCATGCAAAGATGAGATGAAATGGCATATATACTTACTGACTGGACCCACTGGAATGGATGATGGTAGAGATGTGGAAAAGGGCGATGGAAAAAAGAAAGATGAAATGAGAATGAGACGATGCGGGAATGACACGTGAGTCGCCATACAAAGCAAATGCAGCCCCGGCATGCAGCAGTGGCTCCTGATCAGTGGTTCTGGTGGCCCCCCCAAGGGGGACCACTAGTACTGATCAGTGGTTCTGGTGGCCCAGTGGCCCCCCCAAGGGACACCACTAGTACTGATCAGCGGTTCTGGTGGCCCCCTGGGCCCCCCAAGGACACCACTAGTACTGATCAGCGGTTCTGGTGGCCCCCTGGGCCCCCCAAGGACACCACTAGTACTGATCAGCGGTTCTGGTGGCCCAGTGGCCCCCCCAAGGGACACCACTAGTACTGATCAGTGGTTCTGGTGGCCCAGTGGCCCCCCCAAGGGACACCACTAGTACTGATCAGCGGTTCTGGTGGCCCCCTGGGCCCCCCAAGGGACACCACTAGTACTGCCTGCCTGCAGGTTGTTTTCTATTCTCTCCACAGTATCTGATTCAGTGCATTGGTGTGGTGGTGTGGTGGTTACAGTTATAACCCTCCCCATGGTAGAGGCAGCGCTGCCGGTCCCAGAGGGAACCCGAGTGTGAGAGAAGAACCACTGCTGGATGAGAATACAAACAATAGCAGCGCAATGGCTGTGTGATGTGTTGCAGTTAAGGACAACGTGGCAACATTTCAGAGCAAAAGTGCGGCGATCACATTCGCTCAAGACGATCCTCAGTCTAAGAATCCCTCTGGAATGTTTGGAAGGATTGAATGCTAATATGTTGCTAATTCAATGGTCGACTCTAGAGAGAAGGCGTCGTCAGAGACAGACTATACTGGTACTCTGTGGACCATGACGGAGGAGATGTGTGAAAACTGAGCCGAGGAATACAAACGCAAAGGGCTCTGTGGTTTGGCCGAGAGATGGCGTGTGCTTCTTTTGCAAACTTTCTGTGTGCAACACGTTGGATGTGTGTTTGTTATCCCCCCGTTTTAATTCTGCAATTGCACACAGCATGGACCCAAAATCCTCGTCCCTTAACCCATTCTGACCTGAGATCAGATTCAAAAAATGTCTATTACATCCTGACAGTTTCATTATTAACCCATTCTGACCTGAGATCAGATTCTAAAAGTGTCTTCGATTTTTCAAAAATAGCAGACCTACAAGCTCGTATCGCGCCACTCGGTGGCGCGATATGAGCTTGTAGATCTGCTATTTTTAAATAGCTAAAGCACGACACGATGCTAACACCAAAATGGGTGCCCGGTCAGAATGGGTTAAACCAACAGCTGTCAGCGAGAATAAGCCCTGTAGAGATGCTACGCAAATGTGATTGTGTACATGTGTCTGTGTGTTCAGATATCGCATTAACCCGTTTTGGGTGGGAACCCCTTTAGCATTATGTTATGCGTTAGCAATTGAAAAATAGCAGATCTACAAGCTCATAGCGCGCCACCGAGTGGCGCGCTACGAGCTTGTAGGTCTGCTATTTTTGAAATATCGAAGAACGACTGACATAGAAACATAGCTTTTTCAGGATTTATAAGACATTTATAGAATCGTTTCCAGGTCAAAATGGGTTAAAGATTGTGTGTGCTGCCTGAAAGTCAGCGTGGGTTTATGCTCACAGTGAGGCAGAAAGGTGTGCGTGCGTGCGTCCACACTTGGACGTACAGCGTATAGTTAGCATTGGTTCTGATGTCTGCCAGCCTGTTCCAACTCTTTGACTGTCTCTATAGATATGATGCACTGCAGGAATAGCTGACAGGATGTATTAAGAGAGCCAAACTAAAATGATTGAGTTTGATTAAAAAAAAAGAAGACAAGCTAATTTAAATGCTGTTCTTCAAAGGGCTGAGCTCCTTCTGGAGGAATCTCAGTAGCTTCTTGATCTCGGCCCCCGAGTTAAACTAACTGAAGGATGAAGGCTCCCGATGGTATAAGAAGAAGACACCAGTTATAATTGGCCAAGACGCGTGTCTGTCCATATATATGTTCAGTGTTTTACTGTAGTGGTATCTATATATATATATATATATATATATATATATATATATATATATCCCATTTAGACCTGAGGACGATTCTACAAATGCCTTCTAAAACCTGACAGTTTTCTGAAAAACCTGTGTTTCTATGTCAGTGGTTCTCAAACATGTTCATGTCAAGGACCCCCAAATATATATGTAATTGGCCGCCGACCCCCGTCTGAAAATATGTTGTTCCAGGGACCTCCCCCAGAGGCAAAGATTTGAGTTAAAATGTTCACTCTGTAATAATATATATTCAAAGATTTGAGGCACATTTTTCACGATTTTTCAAAAATAACAGACCTACAAGTTCATAGCGCGACACTCGGTGCCGTGCTATGAGCTTGTAGATCTGCTATTTTTCAATGGCTAAAGTATTAACAATGCTTTAAAACACCAAAAAGGGTTCCCGCAAAAAATGGGTTAAAAGTTGGTCAGGAGGTGCACGCACATCTCAGACTTAATTCAACGAGTGCTCGAACTAAAAGAACAAACTGCAAAAGAAAGAAAGCTCCTTAACCCATTCTGGGTGGGAACCCATTTTGGTGTTAGCATCATGTCGTGCTTTAGCTATTGAAAAATAGCAGATCTACAAGCTCATAGCGCGCCACCGAGTGGCGCGCTACGAGCTTGTAGGTCTGCTATTTTTGAAAAATCGAAGAGCGACTGACATAGAAGACAAATGGAGAACAAATGCAGATAATTCTGGGGGTCCTTGACATGAAATAGTTTGAGCATCACTGACATAGAAACATAGGGTTTTTTTCAGAAAACTGTCAGATTTGTAGAATCGTCCTGAGGTCTAACATGCTGTATTTCACTGTGCGTATACCACTGCTGCCAGCTGGCAAAGGAGCTTATCGCTGGTGGATTTAATGTATAACCTGCCTGACACGCCAAGGACACCATAATGCATTTTCTGTGCTTTATTATCAACACGATAATATATATATATATTATATATATATATATATATATATATATATATATTTCTTTTTTCCCTCAGGCTTTGCAGGACAGAGGTGCTCATAGCGTATCGCCCATAGTGGCATGTTGATACTCATGGCATAAACCTGGGTGAGACCTAATATACTTCATATCGATCTTATCCAAGCCATGGGTGGGTGGGTGGGGGGGGGGGGGGGGGGGGGGGACATATTGCAGTTCTAGGTAGACAGGTTGAAGCCTACACATTGTAGATGAGCTTGGAAAATCCCAGAAAGTAAAGATTTTCAGCACACTGCTCAGATCCGTCGTCCGCGCGTGGACAGTAAATGTAAATCCTTCGTCCTAAATCCTTGTTCATTCAACACGATTAAAACAGTCATATTTACCCACACTGCTTGGGATTGATTGTCTACACTTATATGTAGTACATACAGGTATTTATATTCAGAGGTATTTAATAGCTCATCCAAAAGGCAAATATCGGGTGGTCCAACTGCGGAGATCCGTTTTTGGTACCGTATTCCGTAAGTTACGACCCGTTTACTCTCATTTTTAGTTTTCATTCTTGTCTTTTTTCCTGTCTTGTGTTTTATATTGCAAAGAGAGTGCAAATTAAATGGACTTGTATTTGGACACTCTTCAGAGTAAAATGAACACGAGTATTTAACCCATTCAGGACGGGAACCGAGTGCCGCACTACGAGCTTGTAGATCTGCTATTTCTTTGAAAATCAAAATCGTGTTTCACAGAGAAGGTTTTTAACTAAAATCTTTGCTTCTTGGGAGGTCCCTGAAACAACATATTTTCAGATGGGAGTCGGCGGCCGATTACATATAAATCTTTCTTGACATGAAAATGTTTGAGAACGACTGACATAGAAACATAGGGTTTTTCAGAAAACTGTCAGGATTTAGAAGACATTTTGTAGAATGGTCCTCAGGTCTAAATGGGCTAACTGTGTGAGATAAGGTTGTGGTGTTCTCATGTCTTACCGTGAACTTGCAGTGTCCCGGAGGCTTCGGCCTTGCCCACGCTGTTCTCCGACACACACGTGTAGGTGCCCTCGTCCTCGGCCCTCACCTGGGTCAGACGGAGGCTAAAGTCACTGCGAATCTCAAATCTGAAAAATGAAGATTGGACACAATTAGCACAAACGTTACTTTCACTTAGGTGTCATCCATCCATCCATCTTCAACCGCTTATCCGTACTCGGGTCGCGGGGGCAACAGCTCCACCACCAGAGAGCTCCAGACTTCCCTCTCCAGAGCAACATTAGTGACTTCCTCCTGGGGGATCCCGAGACGTTCCAAGGCCCAGTGAGTCGATGTGTTTCCTCCATCTGCGCCTTCGTCTGCCCGTATGCTCCGAACCACCTAAGCTGGCTCCTTTCCAGGCGAAGGAGCAGCGGCTCTACTCCGAGTCTCCCCCGCGTGACTGAACTTCTCACCCTATCTCTAAGGGAGATGCCATGCAGCCACCCGTCGGAGAAAACTCATTTCGGCCGCTTGTATTCGCGACCTTATTCTTTCGGCCATGACCCACACTTCATGACCATATAGGTGAGAGTAGGAACGAAGATTGCTCAGTAGACAGAGCCTTGATCTCCTTACCCCCCCCCCCCCCCCTCCCTCCGCTCTCTCTTCTTCCCTTTCCGTATGTCTTGGGTAAAAAAGACACGATGGGAACTATGCACAAACACCAATTTCACCCAGTTTTTTTTACTTGCGATGTGACAATAAAGTTAAATCTGATTATTCTTATTGTAATCTGGTCCTATTGATTAGATAACCTCACACGTTCATCTGTCGTGCGTGCGTGTGTGTGTGTGCGTGCGTGCGTGTGTGCGTGCGTGCGTGTGTGTGTGCGTGCGTGCGTGTGTGTGTGCGTCTCACACCTGGCTCGGGGCAGCTCTCCCTCGTCTCTCCTCCAGCGGACGGTGGGCGTGGGGTCTCCGTGAACCTCACAGCTGAAGTCCACGGTGTCGTCAGCCAACACCACCTGGTTCACGGGCTGCTTGATGAACATCGGACGCTCTGAGAGAGAGAGAATGAACCCATTTAGGCCTGATGTCGAAAGTTAAAAAATGTCTTCAAAATCCTGACAGTTTTCTGAAAAACCTCATGTTTCTGTATCAGTGGTGCTCAAGATTTCATGTCAAGGACCCCAAACATTTTATGTAATTGGCCGCCGACCCCCATCTGAAAGTATGTTGTTCCAGGAACCTCCCCTGAAGCAATGATTTGAGCCACATTTTCACGATTTTTCAAAAATAGCAGATCTACAAGCTCATAGCGCGGCACTCGGTGCCGCGCTATGAGCTTGTAGATCTGCTATTTTTCAATAGCTAATGTATAACATAATGCTTTAAAACACAAAAATGGGTTAAAATCCTCTGAAATATAAAGTTTGTATACCAACTGGTATTGTATTTTATATCGTTGTTGATCGTTGATCAAAAGCCGCTTCTTTTCACCCGACAGTGAAAGGTTTCGTATTTTTGTAGCTATTTGGACAAAGATAGATTGTGTAAAGCGGAACCAAGTCCCAGTGGTATCCTTTCTGTTCTGATCCCCATTTTGTTGGATCAATATGGGCTTTAAAGCCCATTACACTGCAATTACTGCTTTAACAGCAAGAAATAATGAGAAGGAGGGAGAGAGACAGAGAGAGAGAGAGAGAGAGAGAGAGAGAGAGAGAGAGAGAGAGAGAGAAACAGAGACAGACAGAAAGAGAGAGAGACAGAGAGAGAGACAGAAAGAGAGAGTGAGAGACAGACAGAGAGACAGTCAGACAGACAGAGACAGAAAGAGAGACAGAGACAGAAAGAGAGAGACAGAGACAGACAAAGAGAGAGACGGAGAGACAGACAGACAGAGACAGACAGAAAGAGAGACAGAGACAGAAAGAGAGACAGAGACAGAAAGAGAGAGACAGAGACAGAAAGAGAGAGAGAGACAGAGACAGACAGAGAGACAGAGACAGACAGAGAGAGACAGAGACAGACAGAGAGAGACAGAGACAGACAGAGAGAGATGAGGGAAACTGATGCATGTTTAGACTTAGAGAAGGACAGCGAAAAATGGATATGAGGTTCCGAATTAAATTAATTATGCAGACCAAGAACACTTACGGGACCACTCACTAAAGTTATACTCTCTAAACTCTAAGCTTTCAAAATGTCTATCCCACGATTTAGGTTAGTCGACGAACATTTTGTTGTCACAGTTTTAGTCGACAAAAACACTGTCCCGGGCCATGTTGGTCGTTAAAACCCACTAACTCACCAAACACCACCAGCTCGGCTGGGTCGCTGTCTTTAAAACCCACTAACTCACCAAACACCACCAGCTCGGCTGGGTCGCTGTCTTTCTCCCCGACCATGTTGGTGCCGACACACACGTACATGCCAGCGTCGCTCTTCCGGGTGTTGGAAATCATCAGCTTTCCGCCGCGGATCTGAAAGGTTATAGGTGTGATTGAGGAGATGAGGACGAGGAACAGCAGATTTACAGAGGAGCATGAGACAGATGAGCACCGTCTACCAGACACCGTCGAGGCCACTCTGTCATTCTCCTCAAGACTCTCAGACTCAAGAAGGTCCTCCTCTGAGCAAACTGCTGTACAATGCATCTTTCGCCACCATGTTGGATTAAGTGGCTGCACTCACTGACTCATCATTTTTTGTCTGACTCATCATTTAAAACGCATCTGTGTGTGTGTGTGTGTGTGTGTGTGTGTGTGCGTGCACGCGTGGGGGCGGCACTGTGCACACGCATGTGTGGGTGTGCATGTGCATGCGTGTGTGCACATGAGTGCTGTGAAGATTCGCATCAGCAAGAAAGATAATTTGAAGGGTATTCTTAGGTAGGCGGCGTTATATTGAATAAACAGCCTGAAGAAATGCAATCAAACGTCAGTCAATTATAACAACATCACGTTGTGATTATATTCATATTGCTTTCCAGTTGCATGACAATGAAGGGAATCGCATTAATTCCTGATTAGGGAGTTCACAATTGTTGCTAATCAAATTGTCAATGTCATCAATGATAATGCCAGCACCGGAAATACCACTTATTGATTTGTCTACAGATGAACAGAAATGACAAATGGGGCTGAACAAATGACTAGAGCACACCAGTCCACACAATACTACCAATCGAAAATGTCTTGAATAATGAATGACAAAACAGCCACAGCTCATGGGGCTTGTGAATCTGCTATTTTCGGTACTGGTGTAAATGAGATATTAGGGGCTCAATTTTCGTCACCGCTAAACCCCTTCTCCCTAAACTTCTTTGCCTTTTTTTTTTTACTATTTTAAAAAGCGTTTTTGAATAGTTCAACTAGCCAATCGACGTCAACACGTTGTGAGCGACTGGCCATTTTAACTATTGAAAAATGTTGCAAAATAGTTTAAAAAAAAAAGGTAAAGAATTGTAGGGATACGGCGTTTGGCGGTGACGGAAAGGGAGCCCGATAGATCTTTTCAGAGAACACATGAATGGTGGGAGCGAGCTTACAGTGATCCTCTCGTCTCGGTCGTTGACGCGGACGTTGTTCCTCTTCCAGGAGATGGTGGGCTCCGGGTGCCCCCTGGGGGGGACGCACTCCATGACCGCCGGCTCGCCCGCCGCCACCACCACGTCGCTGGGAGTCTGGCGGAAGTCGTCTCTGAGGACTGGGACCAAGACGGAAGGAAGGAAAGAAGGAAGGAAAGAAAGAAAGAAAGAAGAGAAGATTAAGGATTTAACCCATTTTGACCTGAGATCAGATTCTAAAAATGACTTCTACATCCTGACAGTTTTCTGAAAAAGCTATGTTTCTATGTCGGTCGTTCTTCGATTTTTCAAAAATAGCAGACCTACAAGCTCGTAGCGTGCTATTTTTCAATAGCTAAAGCATAACACAATGCTAACACCAACAGGGGTTCCCGCCCAGAATGGGGTTAATGTCTTTCTTTGATCGTTTAATTATTACTAGTCCTTACCCGTTCTGATATATATTTCAACTTGTATAATATATTTGTGTGTGTGTGTGTGTGTGTGTTTTTATGAATAAAAACAGCAGTATGGTAGGGAAACGTTTTGATGGCAAGAGCAAGGACCGCAACATTTACACTTATTAGACAACAGAGCCCCATTTGAAAAGTATCAAGGCCCCCCAGTTTGACATGCACCTATATGGAGTTATGGACAGTCGCAGAGATCCAATTTGCAGGTGGATTTGCGTCCAAAACGGTCTCAATTGTGAGCTTTGGCTTGCGAGAACTCATGGCTTTTGCAACCTGTGATGTTGTGAGCTTGTAGATTAGCTGTTTTCACCGGAGCGTGCGCTGTAGCCACTTCACGCTGTGTGTGTGTGTGTGGCTTATGTTCAAGACAGTTCTATCTCGTGTTGTGTTTATAGCAAACTGAAAACGGCCACGCGATGACGCACGCGCACACATACGCACGTGCGCACACAGCTTAAGTAGTTTACAAACGCTCACAGCGAAAGTAGTCTGCACACACACACACACACACACACACACACACACACACACACACACACACACACACAAATCCAGCCAGGCAAGGGCAGAAGGTTCCTATTATAACGACAGTGGTGCCCACCTCAGAGTAGCCTGCGCACACGCTTTTAGCGAGGTGCTAAGCAAGGGTTGTTTTGGTATATCAATCAATCCGTCCACTCCATGTGCGTGCGCACGTGCAGTCTTTACGTGCGCGGCTGCACGCTGTTTCACCCACGTTTGGTTAAAAGTTATATGAAGTGATCCAACAGAGCCAGCCCGATAGATAATGATTCCGTTGTGATCGTGGCCGTGCTGTTCAATGTTTCACATTAGGTGCAGGAAAGATGAGATCTGTAACTGCGGGCGAAACAACTGAAGTTACGCGGAAAACTGTGTCCCAGTATTAATCAGTGACGGTCCCAAAATGCAATTCACTTGGAGTTTTGCCGCCCTGTGGCTGCGGGGGGTACTGCACCCGGGTGCGTTTTTAATTCACTAATAAATTAATTAATAATCATTAATGTGTCAAATCGAAAAAAGGGCTCCGTCACGCCCTCCATATTCATATGGTCAATGCCTGTGTGAAAAGTGGGAGCGATTGGTGCAGGCAATGAGGAGATAATGAGGAGATAAAATGCGGTCGGACACACACACACTCACAGTCACACTCAGACATTCGCTCTATTATAGTATAGATTACACACTCTGTTTGAAGGAATGCAAGGTTATACGAGGACTGCATTGTCACAATCAAACATTTGCCACAGATTTGTACAGATGTTTTGTCTACTTGTCTACTTGAACACGTTGTATATGAGTCTGCAACTATAACTCACAGCACGATGCGACTAAAGGAAATGACACATCACGTAGCATTACCGATGAAGCTGTGTGTGCGACTGTGTGTGTGTGTGTGTGTGTGTGTGCGTGCATACTGTGTCTGCGTCTCCCAAAGGTCTTCATTGAATCTGTGCCCTGTGTGTGGCATCAAGTCATCAATAATGAAGCTCGCCAATCTACCACACACACACACAGTAGATAAATAATTCAACGTGCCACACACACACACACACACACACACTCCTGAAAAATGCACATGCATTAAGAAATCCACTTGTAAAACACAGACAGTCAAACAAAGACTGCATATAAACCAGCTTCCCTCAAATCGGAGGGAGCTATTTAGAATTGGAGTCTAGAAAACAACTCTCTCACTCGCTCTTTCCTGTCAGTCCATTCATAATACATGAGGGATTTTCAACCCCCCCCCCCCCCCCACACACACACACACACACACACACACACACACACACACACACACATACACAGACACACACGCACACACCCCCTGCCTTTCCAATTCATATTCGTAACACTCCAGCCAGAAGCCTGTGGTTGCAACCTGAAGGCATGGTGGTTTCAGTCTCCTGAGCTCTGTGGATTCTCTCAGGTTACAGGCTTTTGTTGTCAGAGGATGAAGTGAAGTCTCTCCACATTCACCAGCTCCACGGTACCTCTGAGAGGCTAAAGCCACAGCGCTGGCTGGCCTGTAGGCTACGAGGCTGGCTATATGGCCACTCCGGGGATTTACCGCTGTACCTGACTCACTGAACAGGATCACTGGCTAACCCCCGGGCATCCTATCTTCAATGTCTACCTCTCAAACACCACCTTCCTTCACAATCTGAGATATATATATATATATATATATATATAGACCCACCTGACCCGCCCGGGAAATTCTATTTCAGCTCTCATCCACTCCCGGATGAGAAACCTTCCAAAATACGAGCACCTTTCAAAGAAAATAAACTTTTTACTTTTCTCTTAAGAACGTAAGCACTATTTTATGCTTAGTTGTATGATGGCAAAATGTGTATGATGTGATGTGTTGTGAGCTGAATTGAAGATTGGCTATTTCCATTATCATTGAAAAACTACAATAATAAAAATAATAATAATAATAATACAATATTTGCCTATAATGACAGGCCAAAAATAGGGTCGCCAGGTTGGAGGCTAAGTGGTTAAAGTCAAGAGCAAAAATGTGAGATTTGGGGGGACATCAATCTGTGGATGATGAATTGATGCTGGAAGTGACGTGGAAGGCTAGCATACATTGTGAGGGTTTAATGTAGCCCTGGTCCAAGGCTTACAGCGAGCCTCTCTCTGACGCCTTGTGGAAGTACCTTCCACAGCCCTCTGGTCATATTTCCACTCCCGTGCGCTGTTTTTCTAATACCAGCAAATAAACAAAACGACGAAACCACTCGCCGAAACAAAGCCTGCTAGACCTTGGTAAAAGTCTATTCTCGAACCTGGGAAGCGTCTCAGGTCCCCAGTTTCTCTCTAAAATGCACTTTGTGCCATTTTAATAACGCAATGTACCCTGAATTTAACTGGGTCACGCTATCCTACACTCGCGAACCGCCAGTAATGTGATCCTGGCGGTTCGCGAGTGTAGGATAGCGTTACCGTCCTTAAATTCAGGGTACATTGCGTTATTAGAATGGCACAAAGTGCATTTTAGAGAGAAACTGGGGACCTGAGACGCTTCCCAGGTTCGAGAATAGACTTTTACCAAGGTCTAGCAGGCTTTGTTTCGGTGAGTAGTTTCGTCGTTTTGTTTATTTGCTGGTATTAGAAAAACAGCGCACGGGAGTGGAAATATGACCAGAGGGCTGTGGAAGGTACTTCCACAAGGCGTCAGAGAGAGGCTCGCTGTAAGCCTTGGACCAGGGCTAGGTTTAATGTATCAATATGTAATGCTAACAACAGTATATTGACATTCTCCTTGTGTCTTTCTTCACTCAAGTCTTTCCCTGCAGTGCGAGGGTGAGAGTGGAGGACTGCAGGACTGTCGGAAATGTTGCCAGGATTATCTTAAGTTACAATGACAAAAATCATGATTCTCTCTCTGAAGTCACGTCAGAAAGTGACATTTAGTGCCGTGCCTATGCCTCGGCCAACGCCAAAACACAACAGAAACCAAATCTGCTCTGCTATGAAAATCTGCTTTATTTTCTATTTTTTGTGATTATGTATGCATGTATTTTGTGTATATGTATTTAATTTAATTTTCCTCCAGACAGTTTTTCCGACTATCCTTGGGATTGTGGGTGGGGGGAGGGTGGGATTTAATTTTATATTTTATATGTCTGTTTAATACTTGCCCCTGGGCTTGTCACAAAAAACCTGAATAAAAAGATTTTGAAAAGAAAGAAAGTGACATTTACACAGACTGCACTTCATGAACATTTTGAGCATATGCTGCCAAAGATATGTTTTGCCTTTACTTCAGTCTTTGTCAAAGCACAAAATAATTGCAGTGTTTGCAATGACCAGCGGGCAAGGACTTTAATTCTTGGAAGAGAAAAGAAAGGAAAAAGTGAGCAGAGCTGACAATGTTATTTGAATGTTAAATGATTTGCCAAAATGTCTTCAAATACATTATATAAATGACTCAGCATACAGTATAATATGCAGCTCTTTATTTGTGCTTACTGCTTATCCTGGTTCATTTATACCACTGAGTTGTGTCTACATTTTGTTTGTCCTAGCCATGACATTTTTTATGTAGAATTAGATAGCATTTTATGTAAACTTATAGCATTGTTATGTAGACATAGCACTATAAAGTATACATGCATAGTTCCATTATATAGATATTCCACTGTTACGTTCTGACGACTGACATAGAAAAACATAGCTTTTTCAAGAAAACAGTCAGGATTTAGAAGACATTTTCAGAAAGAGTGTCTGCTAAATGCCTAAATTGCCTGTACATAGTTTGCCGGCAGTGAGATATTGTTGTAATGCACCGTGTTTGTTTCAACGCCCAGTGCTGCTCATGTGTGAGCCCTGTGTTCTCATTTGCTGAATTACAACGTTAATGTCCCGTTCTTAATGTCACAGGCCAGTAGGGGAGGGTCACTGCCTCGTTTGATTAACGACACGCCTCCTCTAACGATGGCCCAGACGGGCCAACAAAGCCCCAGGACATTACCATTATCGCCATCCATCCATCCATCCATCCATCCACCTATCCCTCCATCCATCCATCCATCCACCTGTCCATCCCTCCATCCATCTGTATGAACCTGTGTTCACCGCAACTTAAAACACCAAAAAGGGTTTCCCAGTTCCCAGCCCAGGATGGATTAAGCCAGATTTACAGTTTGACAGACAGAGTTGTGACTCTGTCTCTGTGTCTCCTTGTCTGGATTACCTATGCTGGTCTGTGAGAAGCAGACCAGCCTATCTCTGTGTCTATGGCAATGAGATCAGGCCATGTGCGGTGGAGGCCATTTCTCCAGCTGTCAAGATAGCGTGGCGTCCTCTTGGAGCGAGGGTGTTTGTTTGCAGTGTGTGTGCGTGTGTCTCTGTCTGTGTGTGTGTGTGTGTGTGTGGGCGTGTGCATCAGGTGATAAATCAGCCTGTTTTGTTTATAATCAAGGTCACGGGGAAAGAGAGACAGGCACATTGGTGTTAAAGACTAAACAGGCCCTTTCTCATGCCTTCATCAGGAAAATAGAGCCAACACTCACTGTGTTCTTCCCCGATAACATTAAAGCTGCAATACGGAACTTTTGCTTCATTACGCGTCGTTGGAACCCGGGGGGTTGGCCAGGGGAGAACATGCACTTACAGTATGAGCTCCAGGCAGTAGCACAATCAACCGGTAGATGTCCTATCACTTACAGTATGAGCTCCAGGCAGTAGCACAATCAACCGGTAGATGTCCTATCACTTACAGTATGAGCTCCAGGCAGTAGCACAATCAACCGGTAGATGTCCTATCACTTACAGTATGAGCTCCAGGCAGTAGCACAATCAACCGGTAGATGTCCTATCACTTACAGTATGAGCTCCAGGCAGAAGCACAATCAACCGGTAGATGTCCTATCACTTACAGTATGAGCTCCAGGCAGTAGCACAATCAACCGGTAGATGTCCTATCACTTACAGTATGAGCTCCAGGCAGTAGCACAATCAACCGGTAGATGTCCTATCACTTACAGTATGAGCTCCAGGCAGTAGCACAATCAACCGGTAGATGTCCTATCACTTACAGTATGAGCTCCAGGCAGTAGCACAATCAACCGGTAGATGTCCTATCACTTACAGTATGAGCTCCAGGCAGTAGCACAATCAACCGGTAGATGTCCTATCACTTACAGTATGAGCTCCAGGCAGTAGCACAATCAACCGGTAGATGTCCTATCACTTACAGTATGAGCTCCAGGCAGTAGCACAATCAACCGGTAGATGTCCTATCACTTACAGTATGAGCTCCAGGCAGTAGCACAATCAACCGGTAGATGTCCTATCACTTACAGTATGAGCTCCAGGCAGTAGCACAATCAACCGGTAGATGTCCTATCACTTACAGTATGAGCTCCAGGCAGTAGCACAATCAACCGGTAGATGTCCTATCACTTACAGTATGAGCTCCAGGCAGTAGCACAATCAACCGGTAGATGTCCTATCACTTACAGTATGAGCTCCAGGCAGTAGCACAATCAACCGGTAGATGTCCTATCACTTACAGTATGAGCTCCAGGCAGTAGCACAATCAACCGGTAGATGTCCTATCACTTACAGTATGAGCTCCAGGCAGTAGCACAATCAACCGGTAGATGTCCTATCACTTACAGTATGAGCTCCAGGCAGTAGCACAATCAACCGGTAGATGTCCTATCACTTACAGTATGAGCTCCAGGCAGTAGCACAATCAACCGGTAGATGTCCTATCGCAGTGGTTCCCAAACCTTTTAATGTCAAGACGGACCCCCAATTTGACACAAATGAGCCCACGGACCCATAAGGGTCCATTTGGTAGCTAATTATCATTTAGCTGGGGACCCCCTGGAACTCTCTCAAGGACCCCTGGGGGTCCTGTCGGGACCCAAGAGCAAAACGCCCACCGCCCACCACTGCAGAACAGATGTGCTATAATAACGTATACCAACGTAAAACCACACCACAAAATAATGTTTAATTCATTAAAGTAAGGATCTAAACTAAGCTTCATGAATACGCGGCGTTCATTTGGGTGGCCTTTAAGGATTCATTAAGCTCCGGTTTTGTTTATCGGAGTCCTTCACGAGGACGGAAGAAAAAGAAAAAAAAAAAATCAGCCAAACCCCACATCCAAATGGCCAATTAGCAACCCACAAAACCTCCCCCCCCCCCCCCCCCCCCCACACACACACACAAACACCACCCGTCAAATCATATGCCAAACCCCGCCCCCCTGTCCTGCCACTAAAAGCTGCCGCACCAATGTTTATCCAACCGCCATTAACAGCAACATAATATACCCACAGTAAATCACTCAGGTACTGCTACAGTCATGGAGAGAGAGAGAGAGAGAGAGAGAGAGAGAGAGAGAGAGAGAGAGAGAGAGAGAGAGACAGGGGGACAGGGGGACATAGTGGCTCGTCACACCCCAGGTAAATTAGCATGCCACAGGGTTAAAAGATGACTGCAGTGACCTGTCACACACACACACACACACACACACACACACACACACACACACACACACCGTTAGGATGGCGACTGGCTCCTGGGGGCCCTTTTTATCTTTCACTTTCTGTCCCCCGCCTGGCCAGGTCCTGCAGAGTCAAAGAGGACCCCCAGAACTTTATTAGACACCGACAATTACCCACAGGACCCCTGGGGGCCCATATTAAGTGGGTGCACTTTGACCCCCCCCCTCCCTCCCAGTACAGCCAGAGTAATCCTCACCGCTGGGCACGAACAGAGAGCTTTAATTAGAGCACACACACGCGTGCACGCACACGCACACATACACGCACGCACGCACGCACACACACACACACACACACACACACACACACACACACACACACACACACACACACACACACACACACACACACACACACACACACACACACACACACACACACACACACACACACACACACACAGCTAGTTGTTTTACCAAATATACACCCCAATATCGATCAATATCATCCTATAGTTAAGTGTATGTAATATATAGATTTTTATCCTAAAGCCGTTTTCTAAAATGACATTTGGGAAGGCATAAAACACCATATATCATGATATCTTATCCCAAAGCCCTGAAGATATATATATATATATAGTCTCATATCACGATATCCATAAAATATTTATGTATTGGCCAGCCTTACGGATGCAGAAACATTCACCCTTTTCTCTCAAGAAGTGTCAACCTTTTCTTTGTTCCATCAAATATTACCTACTCTATATGGAAGTCACGTGAGATGTAATGCGTCTGCTAAATGCCTAAATTGTAAATTGTAACACCACATGTAGAACTTGGTCAAAGTTTGTGTACAATTTACATTTTAGGCATTTAGCAGACGCTCTTAAAGGACAACTTTAGTTTTTTTTCAACCGAGGTTCATATTATAGGTTGTCATTAGATAAAGTAAAAGTTGGGTGGTGTTTTTTCTTCATGTACTGCTTTCTTTAGTTTTAGCGATTTCCGCGATTTTTGGACAGGGGGGCGGGGGCATTCGAACAGGGGGCTAAATATGTATTTGTTGGCCAAATTTGACGGCGATTTCTTTTTCTTTTTTTTTGTTATCAAATGTTTTTTATTTTAAGACAAAAATCACAAGACACGTTAACAACATGAAAGACTTAAAGCAAACAAAACACACATAAAACAACACACAACAGCAAAAGCAAGGAACACAAAAACAAAAACAAACAATCCCACCCACCCCTCCCCCCCCCGAGACCAAAGATGCCACAAAATGTCATCACTTCAACCACTGTGCAATGAAAACAAAAAACAAATAATGATAATAACAATAATAATGATCAAACCATGCCCCCAACCAAATCTGCAATACCAGACCAAATCTCAACGTTTTCCTCTTTTGCACCATGCAATCTTGCTGTAGACATCTCTAGATAAATGACATCCAGAAAGGTCAAAGCCCATTGGCGAAATGACAATGTATGAGGCGGTTTCCAGTGCGAAGCAACCATCTTCTTTGCGGCCGTTACGCCAGCAAAGAAGACACGAATACGGGTGTTATTCAATGGCAACTGGGATACATCATTTAATAAGAATAGAGATGGGGAGGGTGTGATGTTTGACGGCGATTTCTTTATTATTATTTACTATAACCCTCCTACACCCTATGAAATTATATCTGACCAATATCACGGGCCTTTTCTTGTAAAAGGGGAGGTGACAAACTGACGCGTTGAGCTGCGACAAGACAACATGGCAGCCTCCAGCAGCACGTTCGTTCAGACCAGACAGTATATGCTACAGCTACACAGACACGTCGGAAAACAATTGGTAGTTTACTAGTTTGAAGTTTAGTAATACTGCGTTCAGTTATTTTTGTCGTTTCATGTTTTTCACCAGATAAAGTCATGGTTCGTCGTTGCGCTTATCCAAATTGTGATAATATAATGAGCCCGTTTGACACGCTCAGCTTCCACAGACTTCCATTGAAATCTCTGCCAATTCTCAAACTATGGCTCATAAATCTACAAATGGACGTAGAATGTTCAGAAGTACAGCTGCGCGCTAAAGATTTGAGGGTTTGTGGTGCTCACTTCGATAATGAAGACTACATTCAAAATCCAAGAAAGATGAACAAGGGAGTACAACCCGTGAAGCTTCATCTGAAGGCAGAAGCTGTTCCAAGAGCGTTGTCTGTCAGGCAAGAGGACGAGGTAAATAATATTGTCTTGGTATGTACTTGTAGTTGTTTATTTTGTTACAGACAAACTGTATTGAATGTACTTTATTGGCTATTATGTTTCAATCGCGTTGCTTTGAGACACAGACATACAATAACCTATCAGTTATTTTATGTAATATATATGTATCTGTCTGTCAAGGACCTAATGGACAAAGTAAATGTCCAAGGAACCCAGGAATACATATGTAGCATTTTACCAGGCCACAGACCTGTGATATGTCAAGAACAAAAAGCATGGCAATACATCACATACAGTACATAAACAAGTGGTTCATCATGAATCATATACGTAAGCCAAGATCGTAACGGAATATCTATAAAATGAAACAATATGCATTTATATATATATACTATATAATGCTATGTTTACATAAACTGCCATCTAAGTCTACATAAAATGCTGTCTAAGTTACATAAATTGAGCCTTTGCATACGCCTGTAGGAGGTCGAGGCTATAGGTAATTTGTCATTTGTGACCCTTGACATTATCATATTCAAGCGGTAATTTGGGGGGAATATGAATGGACCCTCCCATCGATGGGCATGTGTTCATCCCAGCCAATGAATGGACCCTCCCATCGATGGGCATGTGTTCATCCCAGCCAATGAATGGACCCTCCCAACGATGGGCATGTGTTCATCCCAGCCAATGAATGGACCCTCCCATCGATGGGCATGTGTTCATCCCAGCCAAACTCTCCTTCATTCACATTTCAAAGGCTTTTGTCTTCCCGTGTGGGTTTTAACTGTCATGTGTTTCTTACAACTTGTTTATAACTGTCATTTATTTATGAGCTTTTTCTGTACCGTTGTAAACGATCATAAACAAGTAGGCTATTATTCCCCCCCCCCCCCCCAATTCCCTTTATTTTAAATTGTTTTGTAGTAATAGTACAACATAAACATTAAAGAGACTTTAGTTGTTGCTGTACAATACTTTAAAACAGTTGTCATGTTGCACACATGCTTAAAATAGCTCTTGTTTGCGCCGCCCTCGTTGAAAACAATGTATTTCCAAATCCAGCTTGTCTCAGTTCAGGCTGCATGAACAGCACTCGAGCGCTCGGTTTCTGCCCCCCTCAACGTCGCAACTCTTCTATTAGATGGCTCTGGTCTACACCAAAAGTACAACCGACCTACAAGCCCACAACCTTGTAGATCAGCTGTCTTTGGCGAATGCTCCCCACAGAACATGGAATGTGTTTGAAGTGGTTAAATGAACACTGAGGATTGTACAGTGTGTATGAGGTACATAACACGCCACACATCATATCAGGGCCATCGTCACAGCTTTTGATTTGACATGAAAACCCCAGGAGGGCAAAACGCTCCAAGCTCACGTTTAATTAAAGGGCTTTATCGTTGTCATCAAATGTTCCAGGAGCACCGGATGTGTTTTGCAGTGTGTGTGTGTGTGTGTGTGTGTGTGTGTGTGTGTGTGTGTGTGTGTGTGTGTGTGTGTGCGTGCGTGCATGTGTCACCCATCAAGAATAAATATTCAGATGGCAGAAAGAGAATGACAGATAGTCCCCTGGCTGACACGGAAAGCGAAAGTGAGGAAAGGTCTGGGTTTCAGGCTGTGCGCGCGCATGCCTGTGTGCGCGCATGTGTGTGTGTGTGTGTGTGTGCGCGCGCGCGTGCGTGTGTGTGCGTCTATCTGTCAGCCTACATCTTGTCCCGACATGAGACAATCTATCTGGTGCGCACACGGAAAACATATATGGACACAAGCACAAAGTCCTTTCTCAGAAATACCAAACTGCTTTCGTCTTATCTCTCCATCATATCCGTTTACGCGCACACACATGCACGCACACACACACACACACACACACACACGCTCGCAAGCACGCACGTCGTTGTCTTTCCTCATTTCTCTCAAGCACTTTCCTCCCCCCCTTCCCCCCAAGGCAATATGTGTCCGGGCCCGGGGACCACCAGGGACCCTCTTGACGGCAGCCTCCTTCCATCAGCCACTCTCATTATCCCGGAGTGGGACCCCCCTCCGTGGACCCCCCTCCGATCCCTATCAACTACAACATCCTGATGAAACGGCCGGCTACAGGATATTGGGTGCGCGTGCGCACGACACGTGTGTGTGTGTGTGTGTGTGTGTGTGTGTGTGTGTGCGCGTGTGTGTTTGTGTGTGTGCATCACCGCATGTATGTGTTTTCTCTGGGATTGGGAGCAGGGGGGGGGGGGGGGGGGGGTGATGGGGGAGTCAGCTCATGCTTGGAGACAGATGTCCAGGCTGCCTTTAAGCACAAGACACACACACACACACACACATACACAGAGCGTGTGCAAATACACACGCTGCATAAACAGCTGTGCAGGAAAACAGTAAACATTGTCTACTTGTAGCCCCTGTCATTGTCCATTTAGTAAGTGACCAAATGGACCCGTAAGTATAAGGTTTCATTTACCTATACAGACCTATAGACATTTAGCTCTTCATCTCCGACAACTCGCCACTGATTCCCCCAGCTACATGTTCACATGTTAAACCCCTTTTGGTGTTTTAAGCATTATGTCATGCTTTAGCTACTGAAAAATAGCAGATCTACAAGCTCGTAGCGCGGCACTATTTTTGAAAATGTGTTGCAAATCTTTGAATATATATTCTCTCAGGGCGAACGTCTTTAACTAAAATATTTGCTTCTGGGGGGGGGGGGGGGGGTCCCTGGAACAACATATTCTCAGATGGAGGTCGGCGGCCAATTACATATATTTTTGTGGGTCCTTTGAGAACCACTGACATAGAAAAACTCTTTTTTCAGAAAACGGTCAGGATTTAGAAGGCATTCGTAGAATCGTCCTCAGGTCTAAATGAGTTAAAAAAAGGTTGGGTTCTGCTCTTTTCTTTTCTCCTATGCGTATATGATGATCATGATAGGGCAGATGGTTTATTGACCTGCTGTGGCTCTCTGGTACACAGAGCCACCGCTAATGATAAATAATGATGAGGGGACCGAATTTCAATTAGACCCTCAATGTGTCGACCCATGAGGGTGGACGTCTGTTAAAGACATACTATGCTGTCCTATACCACGCACACATTATGACCACACACACACACACACACACACACACACACACACACACAGTTAAAGACATACTACTGTCCTACCAACCACATGCACACACATAATACACATGACCAACAACACACACACACACACACACAGTCACACACAAACGCACGCACGCACGTATATAATGCACTCACACACACACACACACACAGCTCTCAGGCGTCACCACACACACACATTTATCCTCTTCATCAATCCCACACACACACATTTATCCTCTTCATCAATCTCTAATGCGTTTCCCTTCAAATTCACTCCCTCCAAATTCTCCTTTGTTTGCGAGCATGTCGCTCGCGGTGGCAACACTCATTTAGGCTGCTGTCTCTGCCGCTTAGCCCCGTCATTTGAGTCCATTTAGCATCCTCCAACAGCTGCCCCAAAACAGCCACCACCACCACCACCACACCCCCCCCCCCCCCCCCCCCAACCCATCTCAACCCCCCCCCCCCCCCCCCCCCCTCCATGACTGGCTCCTGTGTGCTGCCACCTAACCATGCCGGCTGATGGTGAAAAGCAGCTGTTGGCGCCACAGGCAGGCTGCCACAGTAGACAGAAAGGACACCAACAATTATAAGTTATATGAGAAGAAAAAAAATACAATATAATAAATAAATAAAAGCTCACAAACGCATTGGGCTGTGAGAGCTTGTAGATCGTCTGTTGTCGACATGTGACTTTGTTGCACCACAACATATAAACAAGGCTATATATCTTTCAGCATGCTGAGCTATCCTGCTTGAAAGTTGCGAAATAAAACATCATCATCCTCATCCTCATTTTCCATCCACTAAACCAGGAGACGGGGACCTAAAATAAGTGTAAAATGCAATCAGCGGTGATAAGACAGTTTGATGGCGCGTTGCACCGTTTGTCAAATCGAGACTGTAAACGTGGCGAACACGAGAATATCCAAATCTCTGTATGAGACCACCCTTTACTATCGCGGTGGAGGGAAACCCATTCTGACCTGAGATCAGATTCTAAAGATGTGTTCTGCATCCTGACAGTTTTCTGAAAAATCCATGTTTCTATGTCAGTCGTTTTTCTAAAATAGCAGACCTATACAAGCTCGTAGCTTGTAGATCTGCTATTTTTCAATAGCTAAAGCATAACGTGACGCTAACACCAAAAGGGGTTCCCGCCCAGAATGGGTTAAGAATTACTTTATTGTATACCCTGTTTCAATATTACCCCTGTCATAAAATAAGAGGGCCGGACATGGAAGCTGAAAGTCATTGTCGAGGCAAGGTTGGGTTGCTGAGAAGGAGATAGATGAGCTTATATCTGCCAAGAAGGCGCCATGTTTCTCATCATATAAACGCCCGGGCCTGTCCGTGGTTTCTTCTTAATTGTCACACCCAGACATGTTGCAGGGAAAGGTCTGGGCAGAGGGTGCTGCGTTGGGGGTAAAGGACCCCTCTTTATCAGCAGTATGGGGACCGAGGGGAGGGGCTGCCGCGGGCCAGAGTGTGTAGAGTAAGGAAGACCATAAACAGATGGATGTACGGAGGAGGCGGATTATCGGGCCAACTCGTATAGGCACCCTGATAAGCCGAAGCTGAGCTGAAGTCATGGAAATGCCACGAATGGGTTATTTGCGTGTGCATAACGTAATGGAAGGCAAATGCTGGACCCTGCACAGTGTCTGAGTACGTGCACGTGGCGTGCACCTATGTGAGTGTGCGTGCGTGCCCATGATGAGCATAATGTGGGCAAGTGAGATGTCTAAATGTATCTGTTAAAGGATTGTGACATTTAAAAAAGTTTGTGTAATTTTTCTAATTTCTTTTTTAGGTTTTCTGAGCTCAATTGCACCCAAAAAACCTGAACCTTTAACATTCAGTAGATTTCCTGTGGCCCAGACCACTCAAACAGGTGCTTTGATTTCCCTACTGTTTGTGATGTCACAGCCTGCAAATTCCATATATGTCAATGGGATTTGCCAGCAGATGTCACTGTTGAGACCTGTTTGCCTGTTTTCACTGCAGCTCAAAAGGCTTCCAAACCCCAGAGAAAACTCCAGACCACAGAAAATCCACTGAATGTTCAAAGTTTAGGGGTTTTTTTGCGTGTGTAATTGAGGTCATAAAACCTAAAAAAAGAAAAAAAAAAAAAAAAAAAGATGATGTCATGAAACCTTTAAATTTGGCCCCATGTTTTTGGTTTCAGTGTGCCTCTGTAAGTGGATTTCTTTTAATTTAAATTTAATTTTATACAAAGTATACAACAAATCTTCAACAATGGTACACTAACAATGACCGGGCACAAGAACATTGTGCACAGAGAGCATCGGGGAGAGACACGGCCCACTTCTAAAACAGCTGAACAAATAAGATGTTTTAAATCGATTTATTGACAGTTTTCCACATTAGCATAATTGTGAACCATACATTTTTTTACTTTCGATTAATGGTGCAACCCTAGTGCACTGTATAGAGTATAGACCCAGGCATATGGATATAGAGATACAAGCACACACACACACACACGCACGCACACACACACACACACACACACACACACAAACACGCACCACAGCAAAGCTCCTAATTTGGAGTGCAAATCCTTCCATTCTGTTGGCACATGGGAGCGTTCACCTGTGCGTGGTGCTGTCTGTGGCACATTTCGCCCCACATCCCGAGGTGGTGGTGGGCCCGCTCTCTCTCTCTCTCTCTCTCTATCGCTGTGCTTACCCATCCAGCAATCTGGAGGTTAATCCATCCGCCACACACCGCCACCACCTCCCCCGGCATGCCATGTCGCCATGGCCTGTGTGTGTGTGTGTGTGACTGTGACTGTGTGTGTGTGTGTGACTGTGACTGTGTGTGTGTGTGTGTGTGTGTGTGTGTGTGTGTGTGTGTGTGTGTGTGTGTGTGTGTGTGTGTGTGTGTGTGTGTGTGTGTGTGTGCGTGCGCGTGTGTGTGCGTGCATTTCACACGTGTGTGTCTGAATGTTTCCCAGCGAACATGCACTGCCTGACGGGATAAGAGCCTGAACTCACAAACGGCCTCCCTGGCTGCAGCCGGAGAGAGGAGGCAGAGCTCAGCAGCCACAATTCTGGAAGGAATTAAGTCAACATTCTTGTTAGGAAGCACCAGTGCCTTCTAGTTCTATACGCTTCATCAAGCTAAACTTAAGAGTGCTGAGTGTTTTCGATAATATAACTTTAACAAGGCATCTAAAATAAATGCCCTCACAACATTTCCACCCCCCCCCCCCCCCCAATTGGTTTGGATATACAATGCTTTTTCACCACAATGACGAAACCGTATTGTTGCTCATTTCTTTTTTTGTTTAATAATAAATTGAACAGTCATGAATCTTTTTGGTTGTGGTTGTTATGGTTTGAATCGTTCATCTCTCCTCCTCCTTGCACAAGTTAAACGTTAACCCCTTTTGTTGTTTTAAACTTATTTAGCTTTTGAAAAATAGCAGATCTACAAGTTCATAGCGCGCCACTTGGTGGCGCGCTACGAGCTTGTAGGTCTGCTATTTTTTGAGAAATCGTGAAAATGTGGTTCAGAGCGAACGTTTTTAACTCAAATCTTTGCTTCTGGGGGGGGGGGGGTCCCTGGAACAACATATTTTCAGACGGGGGTCGGCGGGCAAATACATATATTTCTGGGGCTCCTTGACATGAAAATGTTTGAGAACGACTGACACAGAAACATGGGGTTTTTCAGATTTAGAAGACATTTGTAGAATCGACTTCAGGTCAAAATGGGTTAATAGAACAACATCGACGATGTCTGACAAACTTACAAACTTACAAAAGACAGAACTTTTAGAAAGAAGAAAATAAACCTTGGATGGGGGTTATTGGCTGTGAGACTGTTCCCTATAAAACACACAAAGTGAAGACATAAAGTTGGTCCCTTAATAGAGTTACCTGGCAACAGATCAGGGCCAGGATGAGAAGAGTGTGGAGCGCACACACACGCACGCACGCACGCACGCTCGCATGCATGCACACGCGCATGCATGCACACGCGCATGCACACACACGCACGCACGCACACATGCATGCACGCGCGCACGCACGCACGCATGCACGCACAAACACACACACACACGTCATATACAGTATGCACATCCACGAGTGTGTGTGTGTCCGACGCGGTGCATAGGGCAGTATGTCACGTGTGCGTGTGTGTGTGTGTGTGTGTGTGTGTGTGTGTGTGTAATTGTGTTTTTACATATAGGTTCAACACCCGTAACAAAGCTGCCACGCGGATAACAAAGAGTGGGGCTTTGAAAGGTTCAACGAGACAATGGGGAGGTATGTATATACGTGGAATTGCTAAGGAGTTAGCAGAACAGTCCCTCCCTCCCTCCCTCCCACCCACCACCTCCAAGGACCTCCCTCCTCCTCCTCCTCCTCCAAACCGCGACAATAAGACCATTACAGGGTGCCGAGGAGGTGGTCGACTGTTGCTCCTGTGTGTGGTCGGCCGGTCGCTGCAATAAAAAGCTATTGTCTGCCCCCCCTGAAAAGAGGATTAGTTTAATCTAGTAATGGCTGACGTGCGATTGTTCCGTGTTCAGCGAGGTAAGAGGGTCGCTGAGAGCCTTGCTAGAGGAGGTCCATTGTGAGGCGGTCGGCCTGCCGGTGGTCCCCCCCCCCCCCCCCACCCCCATGTTTTTGTTGTGTCCCCGGCTGACCCCCGCCTGGCCCAATCAATCTACTGTAGTCCACACGTCACCGAAGGCACTGGAAAACACCCACTAAATAGGGTGGGAAGTGAAGCGGAGAGGGGGGGGGGGGTGTTCGCTATACGCGCTGAATGGTGCCCAGGCTTTGGGTATAGCGTCTCCTGCACACAGCAGAGATCGTCCCCTGTTCTTTATGGCAGTGGTTCCCAAGGACCCCCAAATTGACACTAATTAGCCCTGTGGACCCCCCATTTTAACCCATTCTGACCTGAGATCAGATTCTAAAAATGTCTTCTACATCCTGACAGTTTTCTGAAAAAGCGATGTTTCTATGTCAGTCGTTCTTCGATTTTTCGAAAAATAGCAGACCTATGAGCTTGTAGGGCTTGTAGGGGTCCCCACGGACCCCTATATACGGAGTGTCCTGGTATGGTATATAGGCGTAGTATGTATGGGGGAGGTCGTCTTCTGCAACAATGGCTGAATGCCAGTGATATTTGAAGCAGGTGATTAATAGCGGGTGAGTGAGTGAGTGAGTGAGTGAGGTGACCCCCGCGTGCGTTCTGTGGCTCGGACTTCCTTGTCCCTCTCTCTTGCCCTTCCTTCCTTTTGTTCTTCCCTTCATTCCCTTCAACGTGTCCCATCTTCCTCGTTTCCTGTTAAAGGCCAGAATAGATGAGGCTGACTGGGCGGGGGGTGAGGCGGTCGGCCTGCCGGTGGTCCCCCCCCCCCACCCCCATGTTTTTGTTGTGTCCCCGGCTGACCCCCGCCTGGCCCAATCAATCTACTGTAGTCCACACGTCACCGAAGGCACTGGAAAACACCCACTAAATAGGGTGGGAAGTGAAGCGGAGAGGGGGGGGGGGGTGTTCGCTATACGCGCTGAATGGTGCCCAGGCTTTGGGTATAGCGTCTCCTGCACACAGCAGAGATCGTCCCCTGTTCTTTATGGCAGTGGTTCCCAAGGACCCCCAAATTGACACTAATTAGCCCTGTGGACCCCCCATTTTAACCCATTCTGACCTGAGATCAGATTCTAAAAATGTCTTCTACATCCTGACAGTTTTCTGAAAAAGCGATGTTTCTATGTCAGTCGTTCTTCGATTTTTCGAAAAATAGCAGACCTATGAGCTTGTAGGGCTTGTAGGGGTCCCCACGGACCCCTATATACGGAGTGTCCTGGTATGGTATATAGGCGTAGTATGTATGGGGGAGGTCGTCTTCTGCAACAATGGCTGAATGCCAGTGATATTTGAAGCAGGTGATTAATAGCGGGTGAGTGAGTGAGTGAGTGAGTGAGGTGACCCCCGCGTGCGTTCTGTGGCTCGGACTTCCTTGTCCCTCTCTCTTGCCCTTCCTTCCTTTTGTTCTTCCCTTCATTCCCTTCAACGTGTCCCATCTTCCTCGTTTCCTGTTAAAGGCCAGAATAGATGAGGCTGACTGGGCGGGGGGGGGGGGGGGGGGCAGTCAGAGTGGTAAGGGTCAGCAGGGATCCATTCTCCAAAAAATAAATTCCACCTCTCTGCCCCCCCCCCCCTCCCCCCCCCCCCCCCCACGCCTCGCTGCCTCCTCAGCTATGCCGCGGATTGAGCTTAGAAATTGGCTGACTGGTACACATATAGGCTCACTTCTTTCAATCCGACCGGGTCCCCTTAAATTACTCTCCTGTGACGTCTGACTATACTACAGTAGTACACGATGAACCAAACTGGCTGATCCCTCTCCACAGAACCACAGAACCAACCGCTGCTGCTTTCAGCCCACCAGCAACGTTGCACGTTTCAGCCATTCATAATGTTTGACCCATTCTGACCTGAGATCAGATTCTAAAAGTGTCTTCTACATCCTGAGAGTTTTCTGAAAAAGCCATGTTTCTATGTCAGTCGTTCTTCGATTTTTCAAAAATAGCAGACCTACAATAGCTAAAGCATAAAATAATGCTAACACCAAAAGGGGTTCCCGCCTAAAATGGGATAATATATGTCACGTTGACTTTGGCTACATCAGTGGTTCCCAAACCTTTTCATGTCACAGACCCCCGAATTAATACTTATTAGCCCCGCGGACCCCCTGTCTGTCTGTGGCAGCGTATAGCGGGCTCAACGCTCCCAGCTGTCCCTGTCCACCATGTTCCTCCTCCGGACGGTGCCCCGGCTGATGTGGGGAGCTGCCCGTCCAGCCTATGTACGCAAAACACACTCCGCTTCGCTGGAACAGATGGTTAGTCAAGGGCTTTGTGCTGATGCCTCGTGCCCGATACCCCCCCCCCCCCCCCCCACAGCCTGTTAGCGGGGAGAGCGGCGGCAGGGGCGTCTGTGTGTGTGTGTGTGTGTGTGTGTGTGCGTGCGTGCGTGCGTGTGTGCACATGTGTGTGTGCGCGCGTGTGTGTGTATGCATGTACGTGTGTGTATGCATGTGTGTGGGAGGGGGTATACAACAGTTCTAATTGTCCACCCCGTCAACAAACTCCTAAAAAACAGATGGATCTTGGGATGCAGAAATCCATTTAGGTCCACTTGAGCGACTTAAGCCCCCTTCTCTGACCTTTCCTAAATCCGAGGCACGGAGGAGCCGTCTTTAAAGGTGAATTTTAATCGCATATAAATGTAACATAATGTGGGGCAGAAATCAATAAGCATTCTCCACGACCACTTAGCCTCACGTTTAGCATTTGCCCGTGAGGTCAAACGTGCCTAAATCCACATGAAATGCATTTTGTAATGCATTTCTGCTGGAGCCTCATACTATACCCTGTATCCCCCGTCTTCTGCCTATTACTGAAAACCATATAAACCAACCTGGCAACAAGCTGGAGCCTCATACTATACCCTGTATCCCGTCCTCTGCCTGTCTGAAAACCATATAAACCAACCTGGCAACAAGCTGGAGCCTCATACTATACCCTGTATCCCGTCCTCTGCCTGTCTGAAAACCATATAAACCAACCTGGCAACAAGCTGGAGCCTCATACTATACCCTGTATCCCGTCCTCTGCCTGTCTGAAAACCATATAAACCAACCTGGCAACAAGCTGGAGCCTCATACTATACCCTGTATCCCATCCTCTGCCTGTCTGAAAAGTAAACCATCAATAAATGGTTGCCAGGTTTACATAAAGTGAAATGTTTCTTCTGGCACCCACTAGACAGGTATAGAGCTGGGAAGGGTGAGAATGGAACTAGTAAGAATTGATTATACAACATTAAACAAAAGACACCAGAAAGTCTCTGACGCAGGCCAGGCAGTAACCCAGGTAACCCAGTCAATCTAGGCCGGACAAATGTTGATTTAACAATTGGAGCTATTATTGGACTGCAGCGTGCAGTGGCTCAGGAGGTAGAGCAGCCGTGGGGGTGAATCATAAAGTACAGTACCCCCCCTGGCCTGCATGCTTAATGTAGAAGTGTCCTTGAGTAAGACAATACTCCAGGTGCTGTAGTGTGCATGTTAATGGAATTCAGCCACTGCTCGTAATTCGTTAGTATGGGTATAATGCAGAGGCCTATAATGTGCAACAATGTACTTGGCAAATACCCAAAGAACAATTTATAATTCCGCTAATGCGGTTATCCTATAAATACACAGCTAACGCTCTCCTTCCCTTTAGTTTTAACAGGCTGTATACCTCTCCCTAGTCTCATCCTGCTCCTCTTCCTGTTTTGGCGCATCGTGCGCTGCTGGTACCACGGCAGACTCCCTACGAGGTTATGAACCAAATGCATTCAGAAAAAACCCAAGTACGAATAGCAATAAAGACTCGCACACATTCGTTCTTTTCGGGGGAAAAAATCAATATGTAAGAGAGACAAGAGAGCGTTTGAACAGCTTGTTGCATTCTTTCTATACCGTCGGCCTTTCTCCACTGGAATCGACAGACTTCTCACCAACTGTTATACTAGAAGATATTTGAATATCTTTGATGGGAAGCGGCCCTCATGCAGGCAGCAAGCCTGTGTGTGTGTGTGTGTGTGTGTGTGTGTGTGTGTGTGTGTGTGTGTGTGTGTGTGTGTGTGTGTGTGTGTGTGTGTGTGTGTGTGTGAGATACTGGAGAGAATCTCATGCCGAGTTGCAGACAAACAAACAACAGTTTGTCTCCATTTTACACTACACAAATTGTCAAGAATAGATAATAGCTAAAATTGTGCCCACGTTTGCTTGTAGGTCTGCTATTTTCGGAGAAGAAAGAAATAATAGATTGTCGCATATCGAATATCGATAGAGGTATTTGCTCAAAATATTATTAATTATATATATATATATTTTAGCTCCCAGCCCTATAGAAAACTATAAAACAACAACATGACAACTATAGACACTGTCATCTCTCTTTGTTACTTTGAAGACAGCTTCAAGGATGGATGAATGGCTGCTCATTCTTACACATTTTGTCCGCTTTCCAACTCGGTAGCGACACTAACAAGCTCGCGCTTCTCCCACTTTCAGGCTTCATGTT
>NC_139697.1:67920020-67985020 GCF_964188405.1 Protomyctophum parallelum
TGAGGTGCTAGGTATAGGGCACAAAGGGCCTCAGTCAGATGTAACCCCCCCCCCCCCACCCCCCTCCACCCCCCCCCCCCCTCCACCCCCCCCCCCCCCCCCCCCCCACACACACACACCCCCATCAGTCAGTTTGAATTGAAAATGCCTCCGAACCCCAACCAACCAACCCCCTCCCCCCCCCTCCCTCTCCCGGCTTTTACAAAACACCCATCCTCTTCCCTGGATGGGGCTTCTTGATAATTCATGAGCCATAAAACTGGTCAGTGGAGACGTTGTAGGAGCCGTGATAAAAGTGTCAGCGCCCCGGTATAAAACACTCAACAATTCAACAGCCTGGAGGAGGAGTGGCTGCTGTGCAGCTCGGTCTCTGAATGTCAGACACCCACCCACCCACCCCGGGTGGGGTGTCTAACTCTCAGAGCGAGATTACCCCCACCACCACGCTGCGCTGTTGTGTGTGAGGATTTGATCCCATTCTGGATGGGGGATACTTTAGCTATTGAAAAATAGCAGATCTACAAGCTCGTAACACGGCACTCGGTGCCACGCTACGAGCTTTTAGGTCGCTTTTAACGTCCCTGGAACAACATATTTTCAGATGGGGGGTCGGTGGCCAATTACAGGTCCTTGACATGAAATATTGAGCACCACTGATATAGAAAAGTGAGGTTTTTCAGAACATTTTCATCATTTTTTTTAAATTTTCGACGCCAGGTCTAAATGGGTTATACTGCGTATGCTCAGGTTGTTGTGCTTGGCTGACAATCATGCCTCCGAGTATATATACCGCCGTCTGAGCTATTTATTTTACGTGTGAAATCGACATGATTAGTGTGGAGAAAAAAAACCCCACACGTACAAAGAGAAAGAACATAGGCGGAAGAAGTCATATTAGGCGTTGTTTTTGTCGTCCCCATATAGATGTATAGACATCAGCCACTTTCGTTATATATAGGTTGACAGAAATTGCAGATCTAAAAGCTCACGACGTGTCGAAGATCACGACACGTCGTGAGCTTTTGTATTGGCTATACTTTCAATATTCATTGAACGGCAAAAGCGTGGATTAGCTAACGCAGGAATGGAATGCATTTAGAGTTAGACAAAGGAAGAGATAGGTGAGTCACTAGTGGCAGATACACGCAGGTTAACCCATTTTGGGCGGGAACCCCTTTTTGGTGTTAGCATTATGTTATGCTTTAGCTATTGAAAAATAGCAGATCTACAAGCTCATAGCGCGCCACTCGGAGCTTGTAGGTCTGCTATTTTCGAAAAATCGTGAAAATATTTATTTCAGAAAACTGGAGGATTTAGAAGGATTTTTTTAATTTTGAGGTCAGGCCTAAATGGGTTTAATACACAGAATGCATGCAGCTACATTAACCGGTGCATTGCATTTAAGAGAATACATCGAATGATTGATGCACACTGTGTGCATCAAACATAATATATAGGCTATTACCTGTCAAGTGCTTCAATGGTAGGGCATGAATTAATGTCTGCCGTGTTCGTGATGTATTCAAATAGATTCATTTGTCAATGTTATGTCTTCCCGCGTGTCTGACGCATACAGACAGAGATCACGTGTCTTTATGTGCCTCTGTGATCAATATATATCACACACATTTAAAAAAAAGAATATCCCATGATTTTGTAACCCATTTTTTCACCCAGTGTCAATTATCTGATGTAATCCTGGGCGCTGCACTTCCTCTGCCAACCTTGGGGGGGGGGGGGGGGGGGGCAGCGGACTGACCTCATGCTTCCTTCTACGCATGAGGAGTCCAAGCTGTCTCTTTTCACCTGATATATATATATATATATATATATATATATACTGTATATATATAGGGGGACAGCACTTCAGTTCCAAACAGGCCCAAAATCAATATACTGTACTGCAGTGGCATTCCAACTTTTTGAGACCAATGCACAAATCAAACTCTCACGGCGCAGTGCCAATAGCAGAAGTACATAACGATACGACAAGCTGTGAGCTTGTAGAGGGGCTATTATCACTATTTTTGTGTGACAATTAGACACACACGCACACGCACACACACACACACACACGCACGCACACACGCACACACACACAGACATGCACGCGCACACACACACACACACACACACCAAAATACAAAGCCTTGATTCAGGTTTCTGTTTCATGCAGCAACACTCAATGGCTCTGCACCAGCAGGTGACTGGAACCAGTCTGTGAGGGGTTAAACCTCCGTAAACCCACGAGTCATCCCACAGCGCTGGCTCTGAGCCAGCACTGTGACTGACACACGCACGCACGCACACACCACACACACGCGCGCGCACACGTACACACGCACACGGCTCCCTCTCGGGCTTCCTCGTCAAGTGAGACCATGCCGCCACAAAGCACCATGTTGTGACGCCACATTGACGCCACGCTGAGCCCTTTGGCACTGCCACGCTGAGCCCTTTGGCACTGCCACGCTGAGCCCCTTGGCACTGCCACCTACCTGGGCTCATCTCTGGCCCCACTGGCCCAGCGCCCACAGAGGGCTGGCAGGACTTGGCGCTGGTGGGGGGGTGGGGGGGGTGGGCTGGCACTACGCTGGCCACTATGCTGGCACATGTTTACAGAACTCCTCTCCCTGGTGTCTGAGCTCCAAAATGTAGCAATGGTAAATGTGTGTTTGTTTATTGCATATGTGTGTTATTACCCAACCTGTATAAAAAATTAGGCTAACAACTTAGGCTTCGTGGCGCCCGCTGGCCTATAGCGGTCCAGGGAGGCACATGCCACATATAGGCTCTGGCCTGGTGGCGCGCCGCGTGTTCGAGTCCCGGTCATGACGACCTCTGCTGCGTGTCTCTCCCCTTCTCTCTCTCCCTATTTCCCTGTCTGTCTTCACTGTAACTATCAATAAAAGGCACAAAAGCCTAAAACAAATCTTAAAAAAACGAGAAAAATAAAACACTTTAGGCTTCCTGGGGCAAGGGGGACACACATGACACGACGCTGGCTCCATGTTTCTCCCATCGCAGGCATGCTGGAGATTTGAAACAGGATTTCAGATTGTTATCTAAAGAGAGAGGAAATGCCACACATCTGACTCGACCTGGTTAACCCATTCTGACCGGGCACCCATTTTGGTGTTAGCATCGTGTCGTGCTTTAGCTATTTAAAAATAGCAGATCTACAAGCTCATATCGCGCCACCGAGTGGCGCGATACGAGCTTGTAGGTCTGCTATTTTTGAAAAATCGAAGACACTTTTAGAATCTGATCTCAGGTCAGAATGGGTTAATAATGAAACTGTCAGGATGTAATATACATTTTTAGAATCTGATCTCAGGTCAGAAGTTGTGTGTTTGCACACGTTTGTTTGTTTGTCTCTTCGTATCTGTGTGGAGTCTGTGGACAGACATTGAAAAAAAATCTAAAAATAAAATAAATAGTAGTCTCCCAGAGGATCCAAACATTGACCCCGGGGGAGGAAGTGTATAAAGCAAAGCCAGACAGAGAGAAACTGACCGACAGATAGTCTGCGTTGGCCGACTGGAATAAAGAGACACTAGATATCAAAGCGAGGAGTCTGGGAGTGGATTCCACAGAAGCGCTGGATAAAAAGGAAAGCCCTCTGGGCTGTAAACATGGCCCTATGCAACCTCACAGCACGCGGGTTGGAGGCTCAATTGATGCCACCCGACAACGGGAGGGAGCACTGAATTAGTGCATTGTGACAGCGAGCCCAATGCGCTGCTGGTCACATCGCTAGACGCTAGTGGGACTGGCCGTCACAAATTCAACTCACCTCAACTCTCACACACGATTATTATCAAATAACATAATAATAAAAAGTCACACTACTGAGGATTTTAAGGTGAACTGTCCTTCACTCACTTGCTCAATATTTATTGACAGCAATGTTTTCATCAAAGACCTCCTTCAGTCTGTTCCGTCACAGTGTAATTACGTGGCCCTTGATTTCTGAATGTTTTATATCGTCCCTAAAACACGCCTTAAAACATGGTGTTTATTACTCCCTTTTCTTTTCTTTTTCATCTTCAGCGGCTGCTAGCAATTTGTCACGAGTGCTACCAGCATTAAGGGTGACTTAGACTTAATTGTACAGCAAACTTGTGCTGCTGCGACACATTACGATGTTATAGATTTGTTGTTTTCGGTCCGTGGCGCCGCACACAACAAAGTATATCAAGCCCTTAATGTCCAGAGCACTTGGCTTGACCATAATCAACGCATGAAATGTGCCACGGCTTAAAAGTAACTATAGCACAGAAAGAGGAGGCATCTTTCATCTTGAATCCTGAACCTGCTATACTATAACACTGCTCGCCATGCAGTCTCCATTTCAGAAAACATTCTCCCAGAAACACGCTTGATTTGTCTTTTTTCATACATTTTATCCCCACGATTTTGTAACCCGTTTTTTCACCCAGTGTCAATTATCTGCATTGTCTATCGACGTAACGTTCAAAACAACATTCGAACAAGGAGGCTAAATACAGTATGTTTATTTCTCTTTGGTTTAGCCGAGTCATTCTAACAAGCAGAGAGAAGGACCTGTGCTTTTCTTTGGACGACGAAGCTGCCTGGGGGAAATTCATCGTGATTAGGTTATAGGTCTCTAGATTCTTTAAGGAAAGCACGATGCCCGCCATAAGGTGTGGGACGTCACGTCACGGGAGTCTAGGATTTCACCGGGTTTTTTTTTTTTTTGTACCAAGAAGAGTAGAAGTTCCAATCATTCAGCTGGTTTGTGTTATAGCGCAATGAGGAATTCCTGGAATGGTTTTGAATTTTAAAGGGTGGACAACACTGCAAGAGGCCAGAGAGGAAAGGAATAGGGGGAAAAAACAGTTTACTGGTTCTTCTTTGAAAGCAGCTGAGTGCGAACGTGCTGCTGTAGCTCAAACCAGTCTGTGTGTGTAAAGATAACGGATGCTCATTTTCTGGGAAATATTTGTGGCACATACAGTATACATTGTGCCACAAGACTCCAAAGTCAGTCAATCTTTTGGCTATAGTAAAACACAACTTGTAGTGGCATGTTGTGATGTGACAACATATAGATTATACCTCTGCAAATTACCTCTGGCTGCTGTCAAAAACTGTAATGACCCCATGACCCTGTGTAAGGCACCACAGCACATTCTAACACCTTCTAATCTAATATAAAGCTAAATCTACAGTAATTGGCCCCATGCAGATTTAATTAAAGTGCAAACGAGCACCAGCGGTATACCGCTGTGCGGGAAAATAGAAATGACGGTGCCTTTTTGGATAAACCTTCTGAGTTCCTGACAGGGAGGTGCATGCAGGTCATGTTTCTATTTCAGCTGACATCTGCCTCGTGCAAGAAGAAGTTTTGCACAGTAAAAAAAGTCCTCTGTGATCATTCAACTCTCAGGGTCGAATGATCACTAAGGATTTTACTGCCAGCTAGTGAGTCAGTCAACCATCCCCCCCCCCTCCCCCCCTCCTATCCGCCCACCAACAACGTTTCCCAGTCAGTCTGTCTTCCTGTCCAGTGGCGACAGCTGTTATCTTCTCGCCGGGGCTGTCGAGGCCATCAACATTAAACGGACCCAGTCAGAGAGAGAGAGAGAGAGACGGTCAGAACGAGACAGAGAGGTCCGTCTCCTTCACAGTGGGCGGGGTGGACAGATAGGGCAGTGGTGGAGAACAAGGAATCCATTTTTCTTTTCTATTTATCCCATTCTGACCTGAGATCAGATTCTAAAAGTGTCTTCTACATCCTGACAGTTTTCTGAAAAAGCTGTTTCTATGTCAGTGGTTCTTCGATTTTCTCAAAAATAGCAGACCTACAAGCTCGTAGCGCGCCACTCGGTTGGCGCGTCATGAGCTTGTATATCTGCTATTTTTCAATAGCTAAAGCATAACATAATGCCCCCAAAAGGGGTTCCCGACCCAAAATGGGTTAAATCAAAGTACGGTAGTACAATACTCTTTTACAAGTAAAAGAACGCTCTGATCTACTTGAGTGAAAGTACAAAAAGGTATTCACCTCAAAATATACTCAAATTAATAGAAAAACTCATTGAGTGCCTAAGTAATTACTTAAAACTTTGTCTGATCTACCAGCTCACAATATGTTGCACCACGACTAAATCTGCAAAGTGATTGGTAAATAAAATCTGTCAAATAATTGCAGTCGAATAAAAAGTACAATTGCTAAAGTAATAAGTATAAGTATAGTGTTTCGTTGAATGGCTCAGAGACTGTGTACCAATTTGCGTGATGTTTGGACAAAATCTGTAGGTGTACTGTGCAAAAACTTGTTTTGCACAAAGCGGCCTCCTGGTGGCGCTATAACAGGCCGTTCTGGAAAGTTTGGGGCAGAGGTTCATCGTTGGCATCCAGGGAGTGTGTGTGCAAAATGTGGCATCGACCGGGTTAACGGTGGCCGAGATTAGCTGCTCACGGACACACGGACGGACGGACACACGGACGGACGGACGGACGGACACACGGACGGACGGAGTGCAAAACATACTCTCCCCACATGCCTTCGGCCTGGTGGAGACAATAATAATAATAATAATAATAAAACTTTATTTGTATAGCACCTTTCATGACATGAAATGCAGCTCAAAGTGCTTTACAGAACAATGGAGAATAAAAGAAAAGAAAAGTACCTCAACATTGTGCAGTCGTACAACTCAACTACAGCACTCGAGTAAACCGAGGAAACGTCCAAGACTGTTACTTCAGATCTAAAAAAAATAGCGCTTCGCGCTGGCGGGACCTGCTACTTTTGATGCTTTTTATTATGGAGATAAGACGTTTTCTGTCCGACAGCAACGAGGTGTATTTTATCAACCCATTCTGGGCGGGAACCCCTTTTGGTGTTGTTAGCATTATGATATGCTTTAGCTATTGAAAAATAGCAGATCTACAAGCTCTTGTAGGAACTTGTAGGTCTGCTATTTTTGAAAAATCGTTAAAATGTGCCTCAAATCTTTCAGAAAATTGTCATGATTTAGAAAACATTTATTTAAAATTTCGACGTCAGGCCTGAATGGGTTAAAGTTACTTTCCTCCACTGCAGATGGGAGGGATGTCTGAGGCTGGTGGGGGAAGTGCGTGGGGGGGGGGGGACGACGACGACAGAACAGAACACTAGGGGGGCCTTGAGGTGAAAAGCTGCCACGAGACTCAAACACCACCGAGGGGCGAGGGTTACATCAGAGTTAAGGGCCGAGTGATGCTCGCCATGATAAGAAAGAGAGGAGTGTCCTTTGGAGATGCTCCTCCTTGCCCAGAGCACGTTTTCTCTCTCTCTCTCTCTCCCCAGCCGAGACCCACACAGACACGCACAGCCTCCAAAATACCACTGCAGCTGTCGGGCAAGAAACGCCTTATCTCCATGTTTTGCGTTTTCTTTTTTTTCTTTCTTTCACAAGTTAACGCCCTATACCTGATCATGCTATAGTATACAGCGTCACACAAAAGTAGCAAAAGTAGCAGATCTGCAAGGTTGGAATCGCGACGCGGTTTGAGCTTGTAGATCTGTTACGTTACTGAAAAAGGTTGAGCACCACACTGACATAGAAACATTCAGGATTTAGAAGACATTTGTAGAATCGTCCCTCAGGTCTAAAAAGGCCTAATTGTTCTCTAAATCTAAAAGTAATCTAAAAGTTTTGGACGTGATGATGTTTCCACCCCGACAGAGTCGATATAAATACAGTAATGCAATTCACACACCCACCACGCACAACAAAACTGCCCACTAACCGACAATGTCATACTTAATGAGCTTGGACTGCCCAGCGCTGAGTCATTCTATTGCTTATGTTGACCATCCGTTTATAACAACGTTATCTATCAGGCTGTAGGCTATCTGTGCTCAGAACTTCATTACTTCCTAATACATCCTACAACGCCCGGAACTATACACACTGACTATAAACGGACGGCCTGGAACGTATCACTCCACTGTACTGAAAACAACAGCACACATATCTACAGTATTTCTACACAACAGCGTTGTTTCAGCAAATGGAAATTCTTGATGTCTTTTTGTGTTTTGTTCGAGGGCGTTATATGGTCAGGTTATTCCATCGTGCACTAACTCAGACAGAGATGTCTTTCATTTACGTTCCGTGACCATAATGCTATGAAATCGACACGGCAAGAATAAACAGCGGTTTATAACAGGGACCATGTGGAGGACATGGAGCCAACTCCCTCGCACGCACGCACGCACACACACACACACACACACACACACACACACACAGGCCCAAACGAGCAACAAAAACAAAAGACAAAAAACTCACTTGCGACCTCCAGCGAGGCGTTGCGGCTGACCGCCTCGCCCAGGTAGTTGCGCGCCACGCACACGTAGACGCCCTCGTCGGGCTTGCTCCGCCGGCCGTGCACGATGCGCAGGAAGAAGAGGGAGCCGCTGGGCAGGAGCATGCGGTGGGAGCGGGGGTCCTCGCGGTCCGTCTCCACGCGCTCCCCGTCCTTGTACCACTCCACCATGGGCGACGGGCGCCCCTCCGCCTTGCAGTTGAGGGTGGCCGGCTCGCCCTTGGACACGATCAGGTCAGAGGGGTGCTCCACGATGCGCGGAGCAGCGTCCTCCAGCCGAGGCCGGGATCCTGGGAACGGACGGAGAGAACAACGGGTTAGATTTGGACTAGAGATGCTCCGATAATCGGCCGGCGGTCGGTGATCGGCCGATATTCACTCTGATCGGTGTTTACCCTATCTATGATCGGCAATTTATACAGGCCTAAACATTCTCCCCTTCCTCCCCACACACACAGGAACAGTTTTGACGTGGGGTTTTGACATATAATCATTTTGGAAATAATACAATTTGCAACATTTCACAAGATCAGCATCGGCAACGGACCTATCGGTATCGTTCCCAAAAAACCTGATCGGAGCTTCCCTAATTTGGACCAATGCAGATGGCTCTGCTGCAGCGGGTCTAGTTGTTATCAATGGGGATCTGTGTGGAGTTTGCATGTTCTCCCTGTGTCCCCTATAGGGTAGGTACCCTCACATGTTCTCCCTGTGTCCCCTAGGGTAGGTACCCTTACATGTTCTCCCATGCAGTATAATCCTGGTCTCTAAACTACCTCCCCCTGGCCAGCCGGGGAGCCTGATGGGAGGGGAAAGGAACTGGTTGTTCCTTCCACTGTTCCTTCCACGCGCCAAGGACTGTCTAAAGAGGACAAGAAGCGAAGACCGTACGGGCGACGCCATGTTGCTCACATGGTGCTCCATGGAAGGAAAGAAACATGCGCAGTTGCAGACCAAGGAAGCTGAACGCGGAAGTGTTGGCTGCATAAAGCCCATTGCGCATGTTTCTTTCCTTCCATGGAGCACCATGTGAGCAACATGGCGGCGCCCTTACGGTCTTCGCTTCCCGTCCTCTTTATACAGTCCTTGCCACGCGCTACGTCCGGCCGGGGAAACTCCCCCCCTGTCAGGTGAAAAGAACGACTTGGACTCCTCATGCATAGAAGGGGGCATGAGGTCAGTCCACTGCCCCCCCCAGGTTGGCAGTGGAAGTGCAGTGCACAGAATTACATTAGATAATTGACACTGGGTGAAAAAATTGGGACCTGTTCAACCAGTACTGCAAATGTTGGTGAAGAATAATCAATTTTTAGGACTTCTATGTTGCAACAAAAAGCAACAAAAACGTGCTGTATTGTGGGACCCAATTAAATGACAAAAAGACATAATTATACCTTCCTGCCTCATCATTTTAGCGTCACCGGCATTCACATTCAACAGATTAGAAAATAGTAGTCAAATGGTCTCCAAATGTTAATAATTGCAAAAGGGAAAAGTGGGGTTAATGGAGATCAGGTACGCTGAGTAAGCTCCATCTAAAGGACAGGAGAGCAAGTAAGAGAAAATAGAATGGTATAAAAATGGTGTACGTGCAGCGAGGTGAACTCAATCTAACAGGCCAGAGAGAAGCAGGCAGTAAACAATGTGTCATTTCAAGGACCATTAACAAAGAGTACAGTGCTAGATTGCCGTGAAGGCAAGGACACGAGGTAAAGCCAAGGACTAGTAAGGCCTCCATACTCATATAGTATACACTATAGAGCCTGTGCCTGTTTTTCTGTCTTTGTTTACATTGCAGATTGCAGCCACTTGCGTTCCAAGAGGAAAGTGGACGGTCCAACCCAAAATATTTGCAGCCGGGCCCATAAAATGTGAGTCCCTGCTATCTAAACCTCTTCAGTTTGCTACACAGTAAAATCCTAGAGTGCCAATTTAACTACATGAAGTTCATGAACCCTGGCCCATGTTCTAGGGGCAAACATTCTGCGAAAATGTCAGATCTACAAGCTCACGATGTGTCGCAGACTTGCACGTTCCAACGCGACACGTCGGTAGATCGCTTGCATGGTTGGCTTATTTTTGAAAAAAGTTGGAATAGGCCTTGAAGTGGTTAAAATGAAGTTCCGTTCGTGATTTTATTTCATATCTCTCAAAAAGCGATTTGTTTTAATTTCTTTAAAATAGAAACATTCATTAATTAAAAAATAGTGCACTTTGTGGTCTATAGAACAGTCTTTCAGAGATCATCGGACGCCAACAAAAAGAAGAAACGTTTTTTTGTTCCAGTTAAATATCAATATTTCTAAAATAAATGTTACACTATCACCTAATAAAAAGAATATTCACATAAAGGGCTAAAACAATCTTCTGAACTTGGCTGAAAGGTAAGGAAAAAAGAACATGCATCTTTAGTATATTTGTTCTGTGCATGAAAGAATGCTTATGATAGCAATGAATATTGTATGGCTGTTCAAGGTTATTTCTTCAATATTCATAGAATTGCACGTAAACCACCAAGGACTTTAAAAAGCTAAGAGAAATCACAAACGTCAATCGAGAGACAGAAAGTGGGCAGAAATGGAAGCGAGGTCATTCCCCACTGTTTGACAAGCTTTGAAATAGCCCCCCCCCCCGCTTCCTCCCGGTTGAATGACAGCTTTGTTGGTGGGACAATTAAGCATAAATAGCGCCAACACAATCTGAAGTTTTCCCCGGCAGGAGAGCGTTTTAGCCAAGGGAATGACACCAGGATATCTGTAATCTTCCACAGTGTTTGACTTACAAACTTTCGTTTCACTCCGTTATGATCGTTGCAGAACCTCATTATTTTGGAATCATTTTCACGCACAGTCGGGAGACAGCAACTCTTTCTTCCCCCTCCCACTCAGTTAATAAGCTGAGCTATTACGCTGAGACTAAGACGGATATATATGGGGGGTTCTCACGTGTTCTCTCTCCACTCGTGGGTGTAGGAAAGAGTTCAAACGTTCAAACTCTTGATACGGATGAGGGGGGGGGGGGGGGGGCAGAAGTAAGTGGAGTCCTCAAATTGACAAATCCTCTGGAACTCGAGGATTAACAACTCTGAAACTTTGAAAGTGAGTTTTTTTTTTTTTTTCGATGGGGGATAGTTACAGAGTCCCTTCAGATCGTCGTTATTGGCCAATTTCAGTGCAATTACATTCTCTCCGTTCCAAAATGCTAGCCCAAAATGCTGTGGTGCTTGACCATGCAGGGCCTCTAAATCAGGGGTTCCCCCCAGGGGTCCTTGAGGGAGTTCCAGGGGGTCCCCACCCAGCTAAATGATAAGTTTGGAACCACATGGACCCTTATGGGTCTGTAACTCAGAGAGTGTACAAATGGAACCAAATGGACCCAACGGGGTCCATTTGTACACTCTCAGAGTTAAATTTACAATATAAATTGGGGGTTCCCAGAGATAGAAATGCCATTAAATGGGGGGTCTGTAGACTAATGCATGTCAAACTGGGGGGTCCTTGAAATGAAACGGGTTGAGAATCTCTGCTGGAACTGTAAAAATCTTCTCTTATGGGGCATATCTTTTCTAATGGGGGTCCGCGGGGCTAATTAGTGTCAATTTGGGGGTCCTTGACATGAAAAAGTTTACGAACCACTGCTCTAAAAGGCCTCACGGGACAGATTGCTCTTACAGTAGGCCCCCCCTCAAATTTACAATCCAATTCAGAGTTACCATGAAAAGGTGGGCATCGTCAGGAAGGCAGGCCCCTAACCTTAACCTACAGTACACTATAGCCCAGCATATGTCACCAGCCAGTCTATATTTTCTTATATACTTTTTATATTAGTGTTTATGTACATCCATAAGCAGTAAGTACAGTTTAGTTTCTCTGTGAAGCATTTGGTGAGATCTCTGCTCTTCATAGCTGGTGCCATTTTCATACCAAAGACGCAAAAAAATAAGTTAATAAAGTTAATTTTTACAGTATATAGTCTGTATATACTTGTTGAGGGAGTTTCCACAAGCTTGTGTTTTTTGTGTGTTTTTTAAGTCTAAAAAGTCGATTCATTTATTACAGAAATGCATCGAGTTGCAAAGTGAGTAAATAAGCATTTAGTTTTAATCCCTGTAGAGTTGTTTGTTTTACGATTTGGTTTTATAGTGCTAAAGTATAGCGCACACTGACTAACATGACAGTTAATTAACTGGAATAAAACCTGCAATCTGGGGTGACGCTGAAAGTATAGGCCATATAGAAAATATTCATTTAGGAATTATTGGCTATTTCTCTAGTTGAATATATATCTGAGAAGCTTGATTTATTTGAAGATAGATATAATAGTTGCTTATATAGTTGCTTATCTCATTCTTGAGTTTAGCTATAAGGTTTCTTATCTTCTCGAATAGAGACATATATAGTTGCTTATCTCTTATCTCTCTAGTTGAGTATAGAGTTCTGTCTGTCTGCTGAATCTCTTCTGTCTCTGGGACAGTACATACTGTGACATCACACTGGCATTGTGACAGAAGAGGTGGTGAAACATTTTTACAGCGAGAATTATGTTTGACATTAGTTATTCAAAGTAAGACACATTTGCCTAAATCAATCAAACATTAGGCATACATCCACCCCCAAAACATACATGGAACTTAATGCCAAAATCAATGTATGTGCATTAATGCAGCATGAAGCAATGTACTGCTTGCTTTCATTCCTCTTTTTGAGTTATTTATTTCACACTTTTCACACAAGAAAAATGCACTTTCTGCATATTAAAATGGAGGCACTTGCAGCATCAAAAGTAGAATTGCACAAAATGCACTATTCTCCTCCAGTTGTTCCGTCTGTGTCTCTCTCTTGAAAAAAAGAAAATGCTTTAAAACCCTTTTGGTGTTTTAAACATTATGTTATAATTTAGCTATTGAAAAATAGCAGATCTACAAGCTCAGGTGGTGCGCTACGAGCTCGTAGGTCTGCTATTTTTTTTTAAATCGTGAAAATATTTATTTCAGAAAACTGGGAGGATTTAGAAGATTTCTTTAAAATTTTGAGGTCAGGCCTAAATGGGTTAAAACAGTCATCATTTCATTAAATGCCTCTCTTCCCTCATGGTCTCTGAGCAGTGCATAGTGGGGGCCCATTCGACTAATAGCTTTTAGGTAGCACATGTATCATGGCTGAACCGAGAAGCTGGTAGCGGTTTTGCTGGTGGGTGGGTGGGTGGGTGGGAGGGTGGGTGCGGTTCTGTGGCAAGAACTCAGCAGGACAGAGCTCTTAAGAGCTGACTCATAAATTTTACAGAATAGGCCGGTCACAACAAGTTACAAGCCATGTGGAAATGTTAAGCACGGGTTTTTAAAGGGACAGAGGCCACCACCTGAGACTGAGCTAAGTATTGACAAGATGGCCTGTCTGCAAAGCAGAATGCCACTTTACGACATAGCTTTTACTGTACGTGATCCTGCTATGGCAGCGACTTGGCCTAGACTCTTGTAAGTGACGGTAATTTACTGCTGTCTGCAAACAAAAGCAAGGTGTTTCAAATCCCTTCATCTTTCAGCTGTACAGTATACGAACAGAGAAAATGCACAGGTTGCAGCATTGCATGCAGCATTGTGTAAAGTGTAGATGATCCATACTTTTTAATATAAAGGATTATAGTATGAGCCTTTCTAGCCGAGGGTTGGGAGAGTAGTTTTCACAGACCACATAAATATGTAGCTTATTATTGCTGTATTCCCCTTTAAGGCAGCAGAGGCAGGCAAGTCGGTCAATGCCAAGTGATGTTGTGGTGAGATACATTCAGATTGGGAGCTTGTACAACCTTTTGCAGAATGTTGCCCAATTTTCACCCAATGTTCGCCTATCATGACACACCCAGAATATATTATGGATGGAATAAGATTCATGTGTTTAACCCATTTCGACCGAGACTGATTCTACAAATGACTTCTAAATCCTAAGAGTTTTCTGGAAAGACCTCTGTTTCTACGTCAGTGGTGCTCAACCCTTTTTCATGTCAAGGAGCCCCAGAATTATCTGTATTTGGCCACGGACCCCCATCTGAAAATATGTTTTTTTTTCCAGGGACCCCCCAGAAGCAGCATTTTTAGTTAAAAAAACGTTTGCTCTGAAAGAATATATATTCAAAGATCTGCGCTACATTTTCAAGAGTTTTTCAAAAGTATCAGACCTACAAGCTTTATAGCACGGCACTCAGTGCCGTGCTACGAGCTTGTAGATCTGCTATCTTTCAATCGCTAAAGTAGTTAAAACACCAAAAGGGGTTCCCGTCCAGAATGTGTTAAAAGGGGGTGACTGTATAAGTTTGTTTGTGAACATGCAGACGTGATATGATGAACACGTTAGTAAGAATAACCACCACCTCTTTGTGGAGTTCTCTGGATCAAATTGGTACCCTGACCTGAAAATTTATTTCTATTTACCGCTTCATATCTATGACCCTATTTAATTACTTCTTCACCCCTATGAGCCCCACAGTGACGTTTACGGCTGGAAAAAAAAAGAAGAGGTTTGCTGGATCGCTTTCCTGATATGGATCACTTCTCCACTGCTGGTCGAATGCACACTAATGTACTGGCTCAAAGGCTTTTAAACCGTGGAAATGACAAAAAAGATACATCAAGAGCAGTTAACGATAAAAGGGAAGAGAGAGAGAGAAAAAAATCACACTTGTGTGAAGTAAGGGGCGCTCTTATCGTCATACATTACACCGTCATTACATCACGTTGTTCTCTCTCTATAATGGAGGATTGGGAAGTGCTGCTGATGCTGCATTTTCCTCTCGTGTACAACTTGAGCAAGATACTCTCTCCCTAGTCTCTACTGGTATAAAACAAGTGCAAGGGCAACCGTGGCAAAGTTATACAGTAGACGCCCCCCCCCACCGCACGCTCTCTCTCTCTCTCTCTGTCTGTCTGTCTGTCTGTCTCTCTCTCTCTCTCTCCCTCTCTCCCTTTTACCAGACACTGAGTGGGCTTTCATCCATGAGCAGATTCACATCCTGTGGAAAGTAGAAGACTAAATCAGCATAACTCCCGACCCGACAATTCCCACATATCACTTGGGTACGGTTCTGACCAGCACTCAAGGCAGACAGGCTATTTGCATGTAAAGAGGCACAAAGTGGACATTATGGTCCAATTGTGGGGGACAGTTCCATTATTTTCGTCCAACAGGTCAAAAGGTTTAGTCATGCCAATAACATAATAGTCCCCAAAAGTCCTGCTGAAAACTGAAAGGAACAGCTAATAATACCCCTTTTGGTGTTAGCATTACGTTGTGCTTTAGCTATTGAAAAATAGCAGATCTACAAGCTCATAGCGTGCCACCGAGTGGCGCGCTACGAGCTTGTAGGTCTGCTATTTTAGAAAAATCGAAGAACGACTGACATAGAAACATAGCTTTTTCAAACAGACATTTTTAGAATCTGATCTCAGGTCACGCGTTGTGTTAATAATATGCTATTGTGTGTGCTGTAACTGTTGTTCCTGTTGGTAAACGTAGTGGTTGGCTAGGAGTCAGTGTCCCAGTCAGTCAATGTGGGGGAGGGGCTTTTACAAGACTGTGCCCAGGGGGCTACTACGGTCCCATTATCCGCCTATATGGACTAATGGACGGTTGACTTACTGTAGCTACTGTATCACTTCTGCTGACCACCATGGTCACATTTTAAAATGTTTCACACGAGCAAAATTCCAAAGTAAAATCCCGGAAGTAAACTTTAGTGGGCAAGTGCAGTCCTCTTACTTGTTAATTCTTCAGCACTGTCAGATATGTATGTATATATATTTTTCTTTCTTTTTTTAAGCCTACAGAAGGTCAACTGAATAATAATTGTTCACTTCTTTCAAGCTTGAAAAGACATGACTTGGCTAAAGGCAATGCTCGGTGGAAGTGTGAACACCATCACATCAAATCCTTATCAGTCTGTGGCGGCTCTTAAAAAGAGAAAAGAAAAAAGATTAAGTCAGCGACAACGTGGTTTAGTAATTTAAATTAAGGCTAAATTGAGCAACCCCAAGAATCCCTCCGCCACCTCCTTCCCCACCCTATCCTAAATAAATTGTCACTGCTAACGTCCACAGAAGGATGGAGTCAGCTCTGGTACAATAGCAATAACCCTACCAACCACCACCAATACACAGAAATAGGTTCAGAAAGAGTTATAGGAAGGAGAGAATAAATAATGAATAAAATAATCTGCCACTTTGTCATCCCCATTCTCATTCTTCCCACATCTATAGAGCCAGACTCCCTCTAACAAAATGTGTTGTTTTAGAGTGAATAGTCTCCACCACACCGCCTCCTGCTCTCTAATTTTCACCAATGCCTGCACATTTATTTGCATTCAAAGTGAAATTGGCAGCAGTAGAGAGGGAAGGAGGTAGGCTGGGGTGTTTTCTCTCCAGCCTCCTACTCATTGGGGGGGGGGGGGGGACACAACAAAATGAGACACTTGCATGAGAATGCAAACTAACAGCCATAATAAAGCTACAACCTCCTTAATTGAGCCTCTGTTGCAGGGTCTTTGCAAAGGGGCAACTGTGTGCCTTTATCGTGTCTTTCAGTTTCGGCCATCAATGGCTTCATGCGGCTAGGGGCATTTTTTACTACAGGGCCCATGAATATAGAGAAAGAGCAAAACTTCCACAAGTTAAAATATGCCATTTTCCACTTACAGAGCTCTGCATGACACCCTCCAAGGAGGACAGCCAGTTCAGTTCCTCTGAGAGAGCAGAGTTGCAGAGTCTTGGCTCCGTTTTTAGGCAAATTGACAAGATAAAAAGCAGTTGCATATGGACTAGTGAACAGTAGCTGGTTCCAACAGCAGCAGTTTAACCCATTTATAGGTCTGACCTCAAAATAAATAAATAAAACTTCTAAATCCTCCAGTTTTCTGAAATAAATATTTTCACGTTTTTCAAAAATAGCAGACCTACAAGCTTGTAGTGAGCCACTCGGTGGCGCAATATGCAGCTCCTTCTGGTAAAATTGGGTAGCGGAGAAAACGGCAAAATCAACTATGCAACAATCAAATGTTGCAACCTGCAAAAAAGTCCAACACCGTTCCAAAACTCAGGGGGGATGTGGACTAGAATTCCAAAAGCTGACTAAGCTGAGGGAGGGGCAGAACTAACGTGTGTGTGTGGCCCCCTAGGCCTAGACACTTGCTCGTCATTAGATTTCGCTCCAAGCATCCTACTAGAAAATAAACTACTAGATAAAAATAGATTTGTTTTGAACACGCAGAGACGTTGAGGGGCGTTGACAGAAGCGCGCAAGGTCCCGTGAGCGTGCACGTCTGTGCACGTGCCTTGCGGACGACTGGACCTGGGTTGCGGTGAGATTTAATTTTTAGCATGCTACACCTCCCGCGCCCCTCATGAGCAGAAGACACGTACGTCGCTGATCCAGGCGAGAAGATCGCCTGGGTCACTCGCTTCCCGAGTTCTCGTCTGGAAGGACGGGAAGACGATGACAGTACTATGAATATGCATGTAGTGTGCATGTGTGTGCGTGCCAATGGCTAGGGCCAGCTTGCTCACCCGCCATAACCCTCTCTGCCTCTCTCGGCCAAAGTGCACAGTCACCAGCTGTGTTGGCCATCAATAAGCAATCCATTGGGTTTGCAAATGTATGTTGGGACAGCATTTTGTCTTGAGACGCTCCAGAGCTGCCTCGAGCCTTAGAAGTGTTTAACCACAACCAGCTTCCTGTTTCATAGCAGCGTCTTTTAGGATTTTATTTTTTTCTGGATATGTCTTCATTCACACACATACTGTATGCACGGCACGCGCTCCCACACGCACGCACGCACGCGCACGCGCACGCGCACACACACACACACACACACACACACACACACACACACACACACACACACACACACACACACACACACACACACACACACGCGCGCGCGCGCGCGTGCGCGCACACACACACACACACACGCGCTTGAAGCTACTGCATTCACCTTACATCAAGTTGGCCACATATCACTTCAGGAGAGGAAAAGGTCATAACACAAACTTCCTAAAAATTCTTAAAGGGCAAATCCATCATCCAAATGGCAATGCTTATGAAGAGGAAAAAAAACAAAATAACTGATTGGACACATTTTTCATTCTCAAATTGGCATATTTCCGCCGTAGTCTGAAAACCCACCTTTTCAGACCTTTTGTAGACTTAGATAGCATTTGATACAGACTTATAGCATGTTATGTAGACAGCACTATAATTGCATTGTATATAGTCATAGCACGCCATAGTACATATGTATAGCATAGTAGTATATATATATAGTTTATATGTATAGTCTCATAATATAGATATTCCACTGTTTCTTAGCTTACGCATGTTTCATGATAAATGCTTTTTTGTGATGTATTCCCATGCTTCTTGTTCTTGCTTAATGTAAATCGCTCTGGATTAAGAGCGTCTGCTAAATGCCTAAATTGTAAATTGTAAATTGTAATATTGACCGAATGTGCATTTTCAATCAATTTTAGGTTTATACTTTGGATTAGAATTCAGCCATATTATGTACGTACTAGTTCAAATCTATGCAAGTACAACATAATTTCTCAGTTAATCTCTTGGTTAATCCGGATTTATACTTGGTTTTACAGCAGAGTAGGCATTAGGCTACCCCACCAGTGTACTTATAGGTGAGGTTTAAGGATTGCTAATATAATGTTTTTTGGCCAAATGAGGCGTAGACTCATGCATTATGCACATGAGTACCCTTGTTGTGAGACTTTGCTACTGAACACATCATTGTGATTTGTGTGGCTTTGTTCACAAAAAATAATTATCTATACAGTAGATAGCTGTAGTATGCATAATTATCCAACCTGTCAGGTGCAGGGAAAAAAGAGTGCATGAAAATGTATACCTGCATTCTGCATTTATAGTTCCCAATAGCCCTAGCTTATTGACTTACAACGTTTCAACCCAAGAGGTTCGTAATCAGCCAGGCAAAAAATATTTCTAATACTATAACAATTGTTAATGTACACATCATTAAATTTAGTCCCCACTTTGAGGTATTTTTTGTCACTGTACATCATGAAATATGTCCTCTGCATTTAACCATCCTAACTATTCACCCAAGCCAGTTTTTGTTCACAGCCATTTCCTGATGATGAGACATACAACTGTTAATTGTCAAATAGAGCTCTGTGTTGAATCTTTATTTTTCCTCACACAATTCATCTGTGCGCTTTAGTGCTTTCCAAAACCAGCCCCTTTCTTTGTATCAATCTCACATTCTCACTCAGGTACAACAGGTACAGTAGCTGTTATTTAAAAAAAAAAAAAGGTGTTGGTACTTTCATTTTTAAACATAGCCATTAAGTCTGCAACTGAACAGCAGCTGTCAAAACGACTCCACTCCCACCGCCACCCTGATGGCACTATCACGGAAAATGGCTCCATTATCAGTTTGATTCCACAGGCTGACGGCATGAAAACATGCCAAGCTCCATTCTCACCATTTCATTCAACACCTCTAAATCTACCTAGGTGACAGCTACCTCTGTGGGGTGTGATGGGTTGGGAATGTTTACAGTGGCGTTTCTATTGACTCTTGACAGCAGATTCTCACTTTCTGTATACCCCCCCCCCCCCCCCTCTATTTCAAGCTACGTGACAGACAACTCCTTCACCAGAGACAACAAAGAAGACGAGAAGACTAGTCTGAAAACAGAACAATTGGAATGACTGTATCTGAGGTGTCTTCTGTTGACAGCCATTGTTAGACAGGTGATTGTGCCCTTGATAAAAAGGAGTGGAGAACTCGAAACAAGTGCTGCGTATTCCTCGCAAGCCACTCACTGCTCTGTTACTAGTACGCCCAATCCAAATCCACGGTTGTAATCATAGAAACGAGAATTGATCTGATAAAACTATTTGAAAGGTGTTCAAAATATTGCTTGTGCACTTTCAAAATTGCATCTGGAATCTGGACTCCAGATGCATGGAGATACATGCACAACCAGAAACAAATAAACAATATTAGAGAGGACTACAAATGTTGACTAAACATTTGCTTTAACATAAAAGAGCAGCCCCACTTGACAGGAAATGCATTTGAAAAAGTAAAGTTATACTCAAATAATTGAAACCTGGTTTAACTGCAAAGACTTAAGACTACGGTTGTACTTGTACTGAATAGGAATTATTTGAAATGTATAGCACATTACTTTACTTATTTATTGCATGAGGGCTCTCTGTGTAACTTTAAAGCACACTAGTTAAAGGAAAATGCCATACTAGAAGGCTTTCTTACCTTTATTTGTACCGTAATTTCCGGACTATAAAGCGCACCTGAATATAAGCCGCACCAGCTAAATTTAGGGGAAAAACCAAATGTGTACATATACAGTACAAGCCGCATATAGAGGCCATAGAGATAGATTTAGAAGGTCCCCTAGTGGCCGTTAGCTGTAAAAATCCATAGATTAGCCGCACCGTTGTATAGGCCGCAGGGTTCAAAGCATGGGGGAAAAGTAGCGGCTTATAGTCCGGAAATGACGGTAGTTGTTACGTCCCCACCAAAGAGGTCCAGGTGTTATTTTGTGCAAAAGTGCATTTATATTTCCCCTACCATAAGCCCTCAAAGGGGGTTGGGTTTTTGTGCTAATTCTCTTATTTTCATCGAAATAAGTAGTAAAGTGTGCCGCTTGGGATACTATTTACATTATGAATTTGAGCGATGGAAATAAGCGAATTAACACCCCAATGCCCCATACAATTCAATGCAATTCATTGAGGGCTTATGGTAGGGGAAATAGCCAATAGTGCGCTTTTGCACAAAATAACCCCTGGATCTCTTTGGTGGGGACGTAACAACTACAAATAAAAGGTAAGAAAGCCTTCTAGCATGGCATTCTCCTTTAAATTGGCAAGACCACGTCAGTACTAAAAGACCTGCTAGAAATGGCTGAGATGAAGCCAAGCCCCTGAGTGAGGAAGTGAAGCTGGAGCAGGAGCACGCCGACGACGACTGCAAAGTAGCAGCAATGTCATTATGACATAATTCCCAGAAGGGAAGAGATGAAAAGGAGGACCAAAGACCCCCTGGAGGCGTAGCATGCCGTTGAGAAAGAAACACAAGAAAGCACGATGGAAAATAAAGCTCTGAAGTGAGGACTGCACCACGCTGACCGTGAAATGGTGGAAGCTGCTCTGTGAAGGCCTTTATTATTACGTGCCACAACAACAAGGCACAGAGTGGGAAGGTAACAGGTAAGTTGGGGTAACAGTTACATTATGAGCAGGTCTCTTTCTGAAACACCATGCCCTTTGTTCTTCGATTTTTCCAAAAATAGCAGACCTACAAGCTCGTAGCGCGCCACTCGGTGGCGCGCTATGAGCTTGTAGATCTGCTATTTTTCAATAGCTAAAGCATAACATAATGCTAACACCAAAATGGGTTCCCGCCCAAAATGGTTAAGTTTTCAAAATAATTCATTTCTACAGAGTACAGTAATCCTCAGAGTTAATTCATCCATTCTAGTGTAACTATAAGGGTCCACTTGGTTACATGTGTATGCACTATACTGTCTACTCTCTTAGTTAAACGAACGCTGCGGATTTCACTGTGTATGCTATATATGACAGAGACTTCATTGTGAGCGAGAGCAGTGACCTGTGGTTAGCCTCGAACCAAATCTATTTCACCACTGTGACCTGCATAGAGAGGTCACCCCTCCCTTAATGCTCGAGGACATCCATCTGTCTACAGCCAGGGGGGCTCGAGCCGTGGGGTTTTTCGATGGACCCTCAGGCAGTCACACTTGAGACCATCGGGGAAAGGGGACGACTGACGTGTTCCTGTCAGCGCCCACTGCTAAATAGCGTCAGGTTTTGTGGTTTTCCATTCATAGCAGCAGGGAATTCTCCTGTTTCATGTCATGTTTATTTTGACTTCTACACGCAGTAAAACAGACACTGAGTGCTAATTTAACTCTGAGAGTCTACAAATGTAACCAAATGGACCTGTAAGAGTCGATTTGCTCTCTGAGTTATTTAGATATAGTAATAATGAAGATTTCACTGTGTATTAATATTGTGTAGGGTAGGTAAGGAGCAACATTCATCCCAAAACAATATTTAAAAAAAAAATATATATATATATATATATATATATATATATATATATATATATATCTTATCTATAAATGCACCAAGTCTCTGTGTGTACGTACGTACGTACGACTGAAATCCCCCACAGGGAGTGCAGTGCCCGGTGTCGAGTCGGTCAGATAGCCGGTTGTCCAGAACCAGCGCAAAAGCCTCTGCCCGGGCTCTGGACCTGATCGCCCCTATATCTCCATATATGGAGCTGGCCTGTTCCGACATCACAACGAGTGTTCTGACATCACAATGATGTTCTGACATCTGCATACACTCCATATTTGGGCATGCCTGACAAAGAACTCCATAATAAATGGTTGGCGTGAGGCATTCGTTTCCAACTTGCATCGTTCCAAGTAGGCCAGTGCCCAACGGGCACCGCTCAATTATTTTTTAAAGGAACAACATTCCAGGGCAAGTGATGGTCCACCTTGTTAGAGGTTTTTCTTTTGCCAAACCATCACGTCTGAACACCTCTAAGCCTAAGCCAATCAGATTACATCAAACTGTAACGTAACGGTCATTCTTGGACTGTGACGGGTTATTTGGGGTATGATCTGACTGTCTCTTTTTCTTCTTGGCATTAATCTGACTCCGTTTACCTGACAAAAAACAAGCAATACATCCAAAATAGGCAAGACATCTTCACGTCGTGACATACAGTTGCAGTGTTTGTTTATGGCGTGTGTCTGTGACTGATGACAGTCAGGAAGTGGTGCTTAAATGACATGTGTAAGTTAGTTTCAAAGAATGACGTGTCTGAATGTTAGGTATGGTATATACATGAAGTTGACATTATCTCACCAACACATTAATCTATTGATGGCTTGGATTGATCTGTGGATAACAGATGGGCATTCAGTTAGGCCGTAGGCAAGTAGGACTGGTACACTGTCCGTGAATGATTGAAAAGTCTTTGTTCTCTGAATTCTCTCTCTTTCTTTCTGCACATCAAAATGTCTCCAATTAAGTACTGTACGTGTATATATAGGCTATTCTGTCTAAACAGAGTATATTTTGAGCCTGCTGTGTGTCGTTTGTGGCTTGCTTAACCAATACACTAGACAGCTCCACGCTATAACAGACAAACAGGAGAGGATGTCACCGTGTTGTGATGTAGTGAGTGAGTCATCCATGTCCCACTGTGACAAGTAGCCTACATATTTGCGTCACGACTGAGATGATCTTAATTACTCAGAGATGTTAACTGTTACGACGAAAGCGATGGAAGAATGTTAACCACTACCATAGGTATCACACGTAAATATGTGTTTTGTGAAGGGATGAGGTTATCGATTAATAATCACACTGCACTACAAGTATAAAAGACATGTTGGGACTATTACACCTTTTGTGCCTGGCCATGATTTGCCATCTCAGCTGTATCCACACACACACACACACACACACACACACACACCGGCGCCAATCCAAGGAAGTGGATTGCGTTCTTCTGTCTTTGCAGATGAGTGCAGACTGTCATTACTGCGCGGGTAAAAGGTTTGGCGTGGGGACATTGATCTGGTTACTGCCCTGTTTGGTCATGACAGAGCGGACAGCTGTTTTAAAGCACCACTTTCAGTCACTTCAAAGGGGAGCAGCACAGCAAACACATGGCCCCTCTTGACAGTCAATTCAGCAGACCTGCCCCGCGACCAATGCGCTGACTGACTGACGTTGATGGAGCTGATTGACAGCAACAGCATCGACTCAAGTGTCATCTTACTGGCAAAATAGTTCAAGCCCGAGCCCTGAAACGTGACTCTCAAAGCTCAGGAGGAAGAAGGGACTTGTGAAAAAGGTGATCTCTAGGAGGTGGGGGACACTGGACCAGGTCAAGGATGTCTCAACAGAGTTTTTATTTCTTTTAAGTACTTATAGGCTCCATTTTCGTCACCGCTAAACCCCTTATCCCTAAACTTCTTTGCCTTTTTTACTATTTGTAAAAATAGGTGACGAAAATGGAGCCCACAGTGTGGGAAATACCTTGATGAGATAGTTGTGATCAAAAGAAAATGTCACTACTTTAAAAGCCATTAAAAGGCAAGGTGTAAACAACAACTATGAGACAAAAAAATTGTAAGTTGATTAACTTTAAGTTTAATAAAGGCTTTGTATAAGTCCAAAGGACACGTAGATCACCAAGGGAGCACTTTTGCTGCATTTTCTGATGCCTGAAGAAGGTCAGTAGACCGAAAGCTTGCCAAAAATAAACTGATTGTGCGCAGATCTGAGTGTGCGGAGCTTCCCTTTATTTTTCCTCATGCTGCATTGGTTCATAAAATACTCTGGGTTCATATTAAGCCAGTGTTTAGTGTTTACAGCCCTGTAAAAACCATCTCAGCATTAGAGATGCTCCCAAGACAAAAAAAAGGTGACAAAAACAACAATGTTCCAGACAGTTATTCTTTCCTGCATCATCATTGGGAATGTCGGCTTTCTACGTTCTATGAGAATACTGTGTAAAGTTTAACAACAACACAGGCCTATACCCCGATATTAAAACTTGCATATTTAATCAGTGTTTTATTGAATGAGGGTTTTTTTCCCCCTCATTCAGATTTTTAGATTTGAAAAGGGTTGATTTATGCATGGAGAGGTTCTGCCTGACTAGACAGCACACCCATAGCCCACTGCAACGGTTTCAACAACGCTATACACCGTCTGTGTTGTGTTGTGTGCCTCTGGGTTTCTATCATCCCAGCCAGATGAGATAGGGAGGATGCTTCGTGTTTTAATTGGAACAAAGTGATGAACAAAAACAAGACTTGCATTAGGCCAGAGGGTTGGTTTGGATGGAACCACAATAAGGAACCACGTGATGATGACACTGCATGGCGTTGAATTGGTTTTAACGAATGAACGAATGGAGAGGGATTTACCTACCATGCTGTTTTCTCACCTAAAAATGTGTGTAAAGACTTTTACTTCAAATGTTATACCCTAGCCCCAATATGTATGAACATATTGGGGCTGGTTATACCCTAATAATTTAGACAGACTGAATTACAACAAAAGCAAGTAGGCTACGTATTGTATATGTATTAAATATAGGCACTATGCCTATGTATAGAAGGCTACAGTAGACATGATGGTCCCCTGGGGTAACACACTACTAGCTCTCATCATCACCCAAGGCTCCGAGCAACTGGACTCCATGGAGATCAGGCGTGTGAAACAGGCATTGGCTATTATTATAGCATTATGGAGGACACACTGGAGTTTTATCTTCAATAACATTCAATAAAGTAAAGACGGTTCTGTCCGTCTATTTGTTCAAACACACTTCACTTCCCTCCACCAAACACCCCGTCCCTTCCCCGACACCAAACCCACCACCCATCCCATCTCCAACCCAAACTTACCATAAACCAAAGTTATGAAAGCCAGTGAAACCAGTAGAATATCCGTATTTGGGCGATACTCCATTCCTCTCCAATGTGTCATTAAAACTCCTTCAAATGAGGAGCGCAGTTTGTTAGAAAATATGTCCAACAACAACGACGCTATATAGGATCCAAATGCAGGATTTATGATGGCAAATAAATCCTCCGTGGTGTGGATAACACGCACAGACCACCTGGCAGCATCACAGCCGCTGCTGGCAGAATAACTATTAAGACCCGAGTTGAAACATCCCGTATTAATAATAAAACTTTCCCCCTTTTGGGCTCCAAGTCCTCCAATAAAGTCCTCCGGGTGGTCCGGGCAGTCCGTGACTGAGCGCCAGCAGCAAGCCGCAGGTGATGCGCTGAGAGGCGGCCGAGAGGGTGGGCAGTGACCGCTCTACCCAAATCCTTTCGCTCCTCCTCGTCGGACGTCGGTTCTTCTTAACTAATAACGTTACTAAACTCGTGAAGAAACAGTCGCGGACCGACGAAAATTATAATTTTTGTCTGAGAACAACTCGGGAAAATATCACTTCCATTATTTATCTCGCCTCCTAGGTTATTATTTCTCTCTCCGTCTGTCCGAGCGTCTCTCGCTCTCCGCGGCTCTCTCTCTCTCTCTCCTCCTTGAACTGAATTAGAGCCTCATCACAGGCAACACGCTCTCTCTCTCTCTCTCTCTCTCTCTCTCTGTTGTACACGCTGATTCTCTTAAAGGTGCAGGGCACTCATTCCGTGGCTCCCACCGTAGAGTTATAGGAGCCACGGAATGACTGCACGGCCCCTTTAAGATCTATCTATCTATCTATCTATCTATCTATCTATCTATCTATCTATCTATCTACCTACCTACCTACCTACCTACCTACCTACAGTGGTTCCCAAAGTGGGGAGATACAGGGGGTCCCCAGCTAAATTAGTTTGAAACGAAATGGACCTTTTATGGCAGTGTGTTTCCCAACCTTTTTTCTGCCAGGGCACAGTTTTCATCCCAATCCCAGGGCACACCTAGATACGCCGGGGAAGGGGGGGGGGGGGGGGGGGGGGGGGAGGTATATACATACCGGTATATGTATGACATACATGATATGACATATATGACAATATACATACATACATACATACATACATACATACATACATATACATACTTCCAACACTAGATACTACACTCACATAGCAGCCAGCATACAACCACAGACTCAGATCAAACTCAGACAAATCATTACAACACTTTATCACCAAAACTACATCACCTCCAAACAACGCGACTTCCTCTATGGACCCGATAACCCCAGACCTAGGATTTTCTATCTACTACCCAAAATCCATAAGGATCCCCAGACTTGGACTATTCCCTTCGAGGTGCCTCCCGGCAGACCCATAGGGCTGTATTTTGCGTGTCTTAAGTAACAGGTCTTATTCCCTAACTTGAGTAAACTAAAGACCTGGAGGTGTGATCAATGCCATTTGGCTATTCTGAGTGGCCAAAGAGCATTGACCACGCCTCCAGGTCTTTAGTTTACTCAAGTTAGGTAATAAGACCTGGTACTTAAGACACGCAAAATACAGCCCATAGTGTCAGACTGCAGCAGTGAGTCCTACCACATAGCACAATACATAGACCACTTCCTCAACCCCCTCTCCACCATACACGCCAGTTATTTAAGAGACACATATGATTTCCTGGAAAAAATCAAGCCCATAGCCGTGCCACCACACACATACATTTTCACCATAGACATTGACAGCCTTTACACTAACATCTTTTCCAGACACACCCGGACAACACTAGACCAGACAATGCCATTTTACAACTATTAGAACTTAGTCTTAATTGCAATGACTTCACATTTAATAACAAACATTACTTACAGATAGAGGGCACAGCTATGGGCAAGAAATTTGCACCCGCTTATGCTAACATATACATGAGTGAGTGGGAGAGAGAGGCCTTGGCAAAGTGTCCACTACAACCTACCATGTATTTCAGATTTTTAGATGACATCATAGGACTCTGGCCACACACCTTACAGTTTGATACATTTTTACAGATTTTGAACACACACCATGCTTCCATAACCATCAAACACATAATTCATCCAACAGAGATTAACTTCCTGGACACCACCGTATTTTTTCATACAATAGATCCTACACATAAACAACTACTGACAAAAAATATTTTAAGGACACAGACACACACGCACTACTCCATAAACACAGCTACCACCCAAAGCACACATTTGCAGGAATCATCAAATCACAAATCATTCGGTTTTTCAGGATTTCATCCAATAGGGAACACTTTAATCAGGCCACACACACACTCTTTACAGTCCTCCGAAGGAGAGGTTACAGCAAAAGGTTTTTGCGTACCATCAGGAGCAATGCCCTGGCCTCTCTCTCTCCCACCCAGCCACTCTCCACAAACACTCTGCCTCCTACCCCTAACCCTCTCACCCCCATTTCTCACCCTAACCTCAATCCTAGCCTTCTTCCCCAGCCACCTCAGCCTCTCTCTAGCGCGGGGACAGGGACGGACCTGGACGGGGCCCACACATTACCCTCTCCTCTAGGTCTTCCCTCCTCCAACTCTTCTTCTCCCACCATCCAGGCCATCGGCTCCTCTACCATTACAACACTACTCCCATTCATAACCACATTTTCACATACACTCCAACCACTACACCACAAATTTAAACAGAATTTCACCACCACACAACAATCCTACCCCCCATTACAAACACATTCAGTAATTTCAGCACTTAGAAGGAATAAGAACCTGGGTGACCTCCTTGGGCATTCCAAATTTTCCACTTTACCTCCCAAGCCCCCACAGCCTCATACACTCCATTTCAAACCCCGCAAATTCATCAACAACCCCCATAGTCACACTTCCTCCCCCATCACGGATCCCCTGTCTCTGACCACACCCAATATAGTCTACATCATCACCTGCACACAATGTCACAAACACTACATAGGAGAAACCGGACACACACTAGAAACACGCCTCAAACAACACTTATATCACATCCAACGAGCAGACATACACACAACTCTGTACACACACTTTCAATCCCATCCTATCGCTAACCTCATCATTTCAGGTCTGGAATGTGGAGTCCGTTGGACCAGTGGACAGCGGAAACTCATGGAACACAGATGGATAAAAAAATTACAAACTGTAACACCCACTGGTCTTAATGAAAGAAGTTGATTTTTATCCCCTTCCTGTTCATTTTTATGTAAAATAAATAAATGGTATCCAGGCCTTGCTGTGAACTTTTACTCCTGTTTGGTTTTAGGTTGTTTTATTAATGTCCTTTTTTATATCCATTTTACCATTGGGTTTTAGAGTATGGTTTAGGTATGCGGTCTAGCTTAAACTTGGACTCAGGGGGGTGGACGCCTCTGCCTTGCATAGTCCCCAGTGAATAGGCAGTTGGCCCTTCACTGGTAACCCTATTTTGGACTCATTTTAAATATATATAGGTATTGCGGGCAGGGATTTTTACCAAAAAGCCCCCCCTTTTAAAATACATACACACATACATACCTACATAAATAGGTTAGACAAACCTCTCCACCAATAGTTTTCCTATAATATATTAAAACATTGTTTAACAAAAGAAATGGCACTCACATATTTTTCCAGTGCATATGCCATTTTCTCCCTCTCATCCACTCAGCTAATCGCTCCTTCTCTCCCACTCTGACTCTTATAGGCCAGTCTATGGTTTGACCCAAAATAAATTGCAATAGTAATCGTTCAAGGTTTTTTATCCATCCACATAAATTGTGATTGAAGTACTTGGATGGATCATGTGGGTCATGATAAATTCAGGGGTTGAAAGTTGGGGTACCATAACAACTTATACCTGTTTAAGGCAAAATGTGGCTATGCCCGAATAACCCAAACCTTTATACAGTAGGCTACGTCCAATTCTGGAGTTACAACATGCGTTGAGGATAGAAATCACACGCTCTAATGTAGCCTACTACTTGACAAAGGTTGTACCCCCACGGAATAATATTACTGGCATACACTGCTGTTTTTTTCCAGTGTGACAAAATGCACACTTGCAAATATAGGTGCTTGCATGGACAGGATGCCATGTTGACGTAGGGGTACTGCACGCCAAAACCCATGCTTGAATTTAGGAGGTCAGAGTGAGCAACCTCATGGACTCCATATTAGGACATCATTGTTATCCCAAAACTCCATATGTGGGCAGTGATCGGCTTAGAGCTGTATGGAACCGACCGCTTGTTTGAGTCTGATGTCATGCTGACACGGTTATGTTGACACATAAGAAGGTCAAGCGGAGTCACATAATGTGGATAAAATGGGAGCGGCGAGCCAGAGATTGAACCATCACAGATACATTCTGTAAGAGCTTGAACAATCACAGAGACAGACATTCTTTAAGAGCTTGAAGGAAAACAGAACTGATACAGCTCTTCAGACCCTGTCCGTTACAGATCAGTTGTAATTCAGTGAGTTGCAGGTCTGTCCTACGATGCACTGGACAGTTATTCAGCAGAGAGACGCACCAAATAAGAGATGTATTCAGGCTGCAGTGACCGTGGGGCACAAGGTATACTCATTTGGTACGCCTAGGTACGCTCAAGAGGATCACATCAATGTATACGTCTTCAATACAGAGTCTCTGAGATGGAGGACGTTGCCCCCCGTGGTAACTACAAGAGGAGAACATCCCCTTGAAGTTCCCTGCAGGCGCCGGCACCACACTGCTGTTCTGGTACAACATACAGTATACATCTTGGGGGGATTATTCGGAGTATTCGGAGATTTGCGAGATTTGATGTAGACACCCACACATGGTTAAAGCTGACGGTTTCCGGTACTGTCCCAGAGGGGAGGTCCGGCCACTCAGCCTGTCTCTTGGGGAATGTCATGTATATCTATGGAGGATTGACCCAGACTGGATCCACTAATGACATGTACAAGCTGGCCACCACCACAATGGTCTGGTCTTTAATTAACACCAGAGGAACTCCGCCAACTGCTTCATCACATCACTCTGGCACCATCATCGGGACAAAGATGTTTGTATTTGGAGGCCAGGGCCAAGGGGACTACTACAACATCAGAGAGTTTGACACAGAGACCAACCACTGGCTGAACACACCTTCTGCACAGCCTCTTCCAGAAAGTCGCTGGGCTCATTCAGCCTTTACTTACAATGGAGAGCTATACATAATTGGTGGCTACAACTGTCTGCGTAGTCGGTTCGATGCCCTGTGGAAATTCAGTCCAGACACGTTCTCCTGGAAGAAGGTTAAGCCCAATGGTAACGGCCCGTTATGGATGAGTAATGGCTGCTGTTGCATGATGGGAGATCATATCATCCTGTTTGGAGGATACATTGATAAACTGTTTATTTTAGACTATAATCCTAGTCTGAAGACATTATGCAAATTAGCAGTTATTCAGTACAGTCTGGTCCAGTCTGAACTCCCACACGACATCAGGTGGGAACTGGCAGCCATGAATGAAGAATAACATATGGCTTGGACGGCCGCATCACCGTTCCCGATGTGCAGGTTGGTGCATTGCATGGTTTCCTCTGCCTTCGGTGTATGAATGGGTGAATGTAATGCACAATGTAAAGCGCTTTGGATAAAAAGAGCTATATAAAATGGGCACTGATGACGCGGAGGAGGAAACACTCCGCCAGCACCCACAGCGTCCTGAACTCGAACCCAGGACCTTCTAGCTGTGAGGCGACAGCACTACCAACTGTGCCACCGTGCCCCTGTATATACACAAGATGGCTAGTTTTATATATTTAACAAATATATTTGTCTCCACCAGGCCGAGGGCATGGGAGGAGAGTATGCTTTTAATATTAATATATATTATTTCCTGACCTACAAATGTGAACACAAATGCTTCCATCACGTCACGCATGATCAACAAAGTTTGTGCAGACCCATAAGGCTTATGGGTCTGCCATTAGAAATGCCATTAAGGTCTTGTAGCCTGTTGCGTATCAAACTGGGGGTCCTTGAAATTAAAATGGTTGACTGTTAGAAGCTGCAAAAATATATTTTCAAATGGGGGGTCCGCATGCTAATGAGTGTCATTTTAGGGGTCCTCGACATGAAAAAGTTTGGGAACCACTGGATTCTATTTCTATACGAGGAATTTCACCACGGAAAGTTGATTTATTGTGTGTAAGCCTATTTTGTCACACAGGCCTAATCACCCCAAACCTCATGGGCTACGTACAGGCTATTATGTCTTGAGAGTAAATCGTTCAGCATGTCACCCATGTGAACTGAGGGGCGCTAGTTATATCATCATTATACGTCACCCATTCCGTGCTCAACCAATCAAATCATCACAAATATCATTCCGGCCAATCACAATTCACTTCACTTTTCTGTCCTCACTTTTGTCTTCAATGTTTGTGTTGCATAGGAGGGCCGGGGCCCTCAAACATAAGAAGAAGAAATAACATGGCCATAATTTGTGGACTACTGCTTTTGCTTTTAGCCAACAGTCAACTGAATGAATGCCTACTGTATTTTTACTTTGATTCTACAAAATGTCTTCTAAATCATGACAGTTTTCTGAAAAACCTCATGTTTCTATGTCAGTGAAAAATAGCAGATTTACAAGTTCGTAGCGTGGCACTCGGTGCCGCGCTATGAGCTTGTAGATCTGCTATTTTTCAATAGCTAAAGTATAAGATAATGCTTAAAACACCAAAAGGGGTTCCCACCCAGAATGGTTTAAGTAGGCCTTAGCTGAGGTTTTTAGGATTTCAAATAAAATAAAAACATTTAGGGTACGGTCGGTCACACCTAACTTTGATTCTGCCTGTGTGGCGGTGGTTTTCAATGTGAATGGAGCGTTTCGTTGCCATTGCTGCGCGGCTTTCCGGTGTGAAAGTGCTCTGTTCCTGTTGAAAACCATTGCAAAAAAGACGGCCACATAGACACAAAGTTAGGTGTTCCGTCGTAGCCTAGTAACCCAATATGTAATGTGGCATACCATACAGAATATAGAGAGAATGTCTGGAAAATACAAAATAATAATGCCCTGTAGAAAATACTGACATCTGTCTATTCATATTCTCTGTGCATCATTTTTGTACCATTTATACTGTGAACAGGCTATATTCCCTGAAAAGGTCACTGAATTGTAGGGGTCTATCGATTATAAGTGACAGGCCGTACATCCCTTTGTCTAAACAATATATTCCAATGGAAAGAATTAGCCTATGTGGCGTATGTGGCCCTATAGCACAGATATACAACCTATACAACCTCAACATTTTGTTAGCCAGAATGACCTTCCCTGATGGAAAATACAAGGAAAATCCATATTTAAAAATACTACTACTACCCTCAAACTTCTGAAACTTGAAATAATTAATCTGGAAACTAGAAACAGAGTCATATAAGTTTAAATGCCGCAGTGAGGCTACACATGGACCATTTAGTCATTGAAATTGCACGATTTAATGAGGATCAGCTCCTAACCTTTACCTAAGCATCCAAGCATAGCCTTGGCAGAAAAGCAAATCCAAATGCAAATGCATCTTGAAAGACCTTTTGATTGACCGTTGACTCGGATGCTATGTACACACATCAGCCAATAAACCTGACTTGGGCACTATAAGAGATCCAAAACGAACCCACACTCAACCCGGGTAAAATGTCACAATCGATCTCCGCATATTAGAAAATGTCTCCACTTGATGGAAGGTGAAAAGCAATATTTCCATTATGAATAGAATTATGTGCCAGAAAGATACGGCAAACAGTTAAGCAATGAGACATGACATACCATGAAGCATAATCCTGCACTGAGGCAATAAGCAGTGAGTGTGGTTGAGCTGAATAAATATTAGGGGTTCGCGCCAGCCAAGCATATACAAACGCCTCCTTGACATTCATGGAAATGCATTGCAGGTTCAGGGTGTGCTGCGTTATCGTATCCACACATCCTCTCACATACTATACTACACATCAACATTAAGTTGACAAGAAATAATTCCACACCACCGAAGTCACATTTTATTAGCAGATGACCTGCATTTCTTTGGCTTGGCCCGGGGGGGGGGGGGGGGGGGGGGGAGTAAATATATAACCCTTTTGGTTTGCAGGAACACCAAGAACCAATAAAAGCACCTCCCCTTATGATGAATGTGAACATTCTTGATATTCCTTTCGTGTTTCAGGGCGCATACATGTTTAATTTAATTGCGGGAACTGATTAATTGAGCTCTGCTGCGTGATTGAATAAAACATGATGAGGCCCTTCCCTAAATGCATTTCCGTTTGCCTGTGACTGATGCCGTTGGGTCGGCGGCTTCATCAAACATTTGGCGAAGGCGTCAGTGAAGTCAAGCGGCCCATGAATTTAGACTAATTATCCATATTAGGTATCCAATTACAATGGCAGCCTATCAACGCGGTTTGATGGTGTGCTGTGCAGTTATACAGCTCAACCATCAATCATAACAGTTCCCCATACACTGTACACATCCTGGATGTTTGTTGTTGTAACCTTCATCTCTTTGTTTAATAGTTCAGTTCTGCAGTCAATTTTTAAACGTTGGTATTTGGTTAGAAAAATGTAATGGAAAAAGTGTAATGTAGCATTGATATACAATGCTATCCAGTATATGATATATATGTGATCGGCGTGTTTGCAATCATAGTGCAGCAGCTTATGAAATTAAAGATGGAACAAACTCTGAAGTATAACTGATTGAAAACAGGACAAATCAAAGCAGTCATCAAATGCTTAGCCAGAAAAAGAACGTCAATAATTTGGGGGGGGGGGGGGGGGGGGGGGAGGGGAAGAAAGAAAGTCCATAATAGTCTTATATGAAGCCATTGATGGTGGTATAAGTTTCAGTGGGTGTCATGCTAACATGATTAATTGCCTGCAATGCCTTATATCAATTGCTTAAAGTCTAAAGTTGACAAATCACATTGGGGGAGAAATTTGTCATCAGTCCGAAGTGTAACAGTAATGGAGAGTTCTTTGCGCTTTGTCATGAGAATTGCATCACTGCACCATGGGGCTTCAATTTATGTGACTGACCTGATAAATGCTTCCATAATTTGTAAATAAACAAATTACTTTGAATGAAATTTAATTAGTACATAATGTACTGCAAATCCCTTTGTTCCCTAAGGGTTGAGCTCAATATATTGTATGGTGCTGCTTTCTATCACCACCATTTCTTTCAGTGTTTTACGCAGTATAGAGGTGAATTACTGCCCTGTCAGAATGAAACCGCAGTATCAAGTGCCCATATTTTACAGGAAAATAAAACTGTGATTGCCATGGAGACCGTCTGTGAAGGTTTGTCAAGCTCCTGACCATTTCATCCACTTCTCATTCTGGGTGGGCAAACATATAATTAAAGCAAATGTCAGAGGTACAATCTTGGCAAACAGGTTATTATTACAACGATCCTTAAGAGGAAATAACAGCCTGATAGTTTTTCATGACTTTTCTGTGTGTGTCAGTCTATGGTGCAGTAGCTACAATATGATTGATTGATACAGTATATCCCTCCTTGGGATAAATGATGTAATCCTTGCATCAGCTCTTATTCCCTGCATCGGCTCTAATAATCGCTATATCATATAAGCAAATACGGTTTTAAGACTAGCAGATTTATTTTATAGATGGGTAATGTAGTCATGAATATTAAACACTGCATGCATTTGCAATACTAACACAGCTGTCCAAGTCTGGCAGCTCAACTTCTCTAGTTGGCAAACTTGGCGGAAGATGCAACGGTATATAAACAACCCTGACTGTGGCCATATTTATTCCTGAAAAACAAAGTGTCAATGCAGAGCACTTCATGAGTATTTCTCCACGAAAATAATAACAGTCAATTCTGTGGCAAAGTTTGTTGGCAGAACAAAGACAGCTTGCTACAGTAAAAATTGGAATTGGAATTGGAAAACGAATAAAAAAATAAAAAATATTTATTTATTTTTTACTTCATTCGGGGGAAAAGTATTGAAGCAATAATTTCCCTGTTTGTAATTATAGTTCCAGGGCAGCTGTTATCAGAGACTAGTGCCTCTGAGAGAAAATGCTGGCGACAACGGCTATTGTCCAGATTTACTACAGCTTCCCTACTAACAGACATCCAAAAAAAAACGTTTCCTTCAGTGATTCATTTTGTAAGGCAAATATCATCATGGCTGACCATTATGGGACGCTTTTCATGTGGTTATAGCCTGCCAAAGCTGAGCGTAGAAAATAAACGGTGCATTAATCCATTTAGGCCTGATTTTTTAAATCAGTTTTCTGAAAAACCTATGTTCCTACGTCAGTGGTGCTCAATATTTCATGTCAAGGACCCCAGAAATTATGTGTAATTGGCTGCCGACCCCCATCTGAAAATATGTTGTTCCAGGGACCCTCCCAGTAGCAAAGATTTGAGTTAAAAAAAACTCGCTTATGTAACAATATATATTCAAAGATTTCAGGCACATTTTCACGATTTAAAAAAAATAGCAGACCTACAAGTTCACACCAAAAAGGGTTCCCGCCCAAAATGGATTAAGATAACATCAACGACATATGGTGCACTAAGTACACTGTGCTGTTTGTGAGTGAGTCTCTCAGGCAACTCAGTTCACTTCCCAGTATCTGATGTTGCGACGGAGCATGGATAATAACTCATTAGGACGATAGCCATGAGATCCTGGACTGACCTAAGCTAGTACTGGCCGAAAATGCAACCCTCTGTTTTCTTGAAATGCTATCAAATGTATATCACACATCTACACCCAGGCGTTTGAACCAATGCCAATGTTTTCTTTGCCCTTTCTACCCCATTACCTGCTGTAGTAATGGGACCCCTACATGTCCGCAGTCCGCACCCTTTTCTTTTTTTTCTACCCGTAACTGCTAAATAGGAGCACTGGCCCTTTAAGTCTCTCCAAAAGAATGGATTCCATTATAAATTAATTGATTAAGAGGGTGGCGCTGCCTAGCTGCAAGATGACAATATATCTCTTTATTGATCTGCTCAATGAGATTGGCTGTTACCCAACCAACCTCCCCAAGGGACGGAGAGAGGACGAAAGGTAAAGAAAATAAGAGGGAGAGAGAGAGAGGGGGGACCAACCGAGTGGTGCTATTAAGGGGGCACCTCATTTCCTCTTCCTGTTGGGGGGGATTTCATAGGCTGGATAGCCCATTCTGAACAGGAACCCCTTTTGGTGTTTCAAGCCTTATGTTATACTAGAGTGCCATGCTACGAGCTTGTACTGTACAACTGCTATTTTTTTAAGATCGTGAAAACGCGGCACAAATCATTGAATATATCGTTTTTAACTCAAATCTTTGCATCTGAGGGGTTCCTGGAACAACATATTTTCAGTTAATCAGTCAGTGGCCAGTCAGTGGCCAATTACATATAATCTTTGGGGTCCTTGACATGAAATATTGGGCGCCACTGATAAAGAAACATAGATATTTCAGAAAACTGTCAGAATTTAGAAGACATTTTTTTAAATTTGGACGTCAGGCCTACATGGGCTAGGCAAGGCTCGGATTTAGCCCCAAGGATTCTAATGAAAAGCCCAGCTATTTTGTAGATACAGATCCAAACTATATGAGTTTCTCTGTTAGTGTTACAGACATATGTCATATCTCTCCTTTCTTTGCATGTTGTTTCTCTCGCCTTTAGAATGCAATCTCTCTCTCTCTCTCTCTCTCTATAGGCTATATCTCTGTCTATTCCAACGACCTCAGTGTCTGCCCTCTTTGTCTTCTTCTGCCTCCCATAATGAGAGGCCCTTATTAATTGAGAGGCTGTGAAGCGAGACCCACCCTCTGCTTGGCTTTCTGCAAACATATAGAGAAGAGCGTCCGTGTGTGTGTGTGTGTGTGTGTGTGTGTGTGTGTGTGTGTGTGTGTGTGTGTGTGTGTGTGTGTGTGCGCTGGGACCTCGCCGTGTGTGTTTGTCATCCCACATTATTATGAGAAGGGCAGACTGGTGGGGTCAAAGGCAACATTAATCTCTTGTCTTAACCGTTCAACTGGTTTCAGTATACTTATACGTATAATACTGCAGTGATTTGGGATTAGCTGTGGCACACACACACAATCACCACTAGCTCTGAAAATCTCTCGGTAGATACACAGGCTGACATCAGCAGACATCTTTTGAGGTTGGGAATGAGGTTTTGGTTGAGTTATTTTCTTCTTCATTTTGAGTGGTGCAGCCACTCCAATGCACAGCAATGTGTGTCCCTATGTTTAGGCTCCCATCAGCACTGGCACACCTAAACCACCTCCATGCGCGGCCAAAAGCCGCTGTCTGCATGCCGGCGTCTCTTCCTGGTTTTTAGACAGCTGGTTTCATAGCTCATGAGCTTTTAGATCTGCTGTTTTTGAAAAATCGTGAAAATGTGGCGCAAATCTTTGAATGTATATTTTTTCAGAGCGAACGTTTTTAACTCAAATATTTGCTTCTGCAGGGTTCCTGGAACACAATATTTTCATATGGTGCTTGGTCGGCGGCCAAATACATATATTTTTGGGGGTCCTTGACATGAAAATGTTTGAGAACGACTAACACTGTTAGGATTTAGAAGGCATTTGTAGAATCGTCCTCAATGGTCTAAATGGGTTAACTATTAACGCTTGTGGATCGGCTAATTTGTGTGAAGAGATTCAGTGTACAGTGAAAAGAGTAGGGGGCAAAGTAGACATATGGGGGGACCCCAAACAGCAAGTACATATATGGGTGTTTAAATGGCAGTCTGCATGCACTACAGATGTGGGAGGGAACCACATGGAGGGAGCTGTTGGAGCCGCGCGCTCGCGTGTGTGTGTGCGTATGTGTGTGTGTGCATGCGTGCGTGCGTGCGTGTGTCATCATAATATTCTGATAAACCAGAGCCCTGCTGACTCCATCCATCCATGAGCTCACATGGCATTAATAGACAGCCCTGGCTTTCAATGAAACCTATTATCCAGTGACAGGCCAGGAGTATTTCCAGCCTATTTGTTGAGGCAGTATTTTTCATAATAGAGGACAAGAAAGTCAAGGAGTGTCTGTCTTTCTCTCCCTCTCTCTCTCTCTCTCTCTCTCTCACTTACTGGCTTGTTGTTCAACAGTTCATGCCAACATGGTAAGCCGAAATGGCTGCCAAATTGACTTTGACCGAGGAGAGGCCTAGACCTCTGTCTAGAAACTCTTGCAAGAAGGTCAGAATGTTCCCCACGAGGCCTGAAACGGGATGACCCGAGCCACAAAGCCACAGTGAAAGGAATTAAGTGGCCCACAGCAAAAGCTATTTTCACTTGCTTAGGAGGCAGGCAATCATTGGCTACGCGATTGGCTGCCGCCGTTGTCTGGCGGCGTTTCAGAGTATGGGTCAGACTCAAATTGGCTTAAGCGACGTTTCAGGGTATGGGGTCAGACTCCCATTGGCTTAGGCGGCATGGGGTGGGTCCACACTTTGATGACTAGGTGACGGTCCCTTACATTTCATGAGCTTTCATTAGTCAGGTTTCACCTAGCCTATATGGCTATGGGGTCCACCTATGCTTTCTATGGCATAGGCAGCTCCCGGCAGGATCCGCCGGGAGAATCTAGACGCAGCTGCGCGACATGAGACTAATTAATTCGAGCGACAGAGAGAGAGAGGACAGAGTGTGTGTGTGTACGTGTGTGCGCGTGTGCGTCAATTTAACAAAGGTGCAGACGATCAGATATCAGCAGAGAGTGATCGACGTTTGCACTACTCTATGCCGAATTGAAGTGGACTCGGCCCCAGACTTTTTTTCTCTCCCTGGAAATAAAAACGTCTGGGTTTCCGAGGCTAGGTTTCACCTGACAAAAAACACCACAGAACTTCATGAGTTCAGGAAAGTTCCAGGTTCTGGGTTACCCTTGGTAGTTTGAAAACAGCCTTTTTTCTTCAATGCATTGAATGTGACCCCATCTCAGCTTACTCCTGCTGAGATGTAAGCTTAATATTCTGTTACTCCCTATACTGTTACATGATGCAAACTAGACAAAGTGCCAATCGGCACAGGTCTCCACCAGGGCAGGTCAGGTTGTGGCCTCATGGTGGCGCTATAACAGGCTGTTGAGGAAGATTTGGGCCGGAGGTTCGTGTTGGGGGGATGCAGGTACAATGTTTTTCCATGTGTGCATACATAAGTTGTATACAGATCGATTGCAGTTATAGCTAAAAACAGGAATTGGCCTGTTATAGCGCCACCGTGAGGCTGATTTTGAGGAAAAGATTGTGGCATGTCGTCCTCGGCCTAGTGAAAATGTGCGTGTATAATTTAACGGAAATTGCACACTGTGTTTGTGATTTGTGGCCTTTTTTCGAAATGGACGAATCGTGTGAGCTTTGGAAGCCAATCTTAGCCAATCAGGATGGAAGATGGGAAATGGTGGCGCTCCGTGTTGATCACATGACTATGGAGATAGTGTATACCGATTTGCGTGAAATTTGGATAAAATCTGAAGGAGTAATAATAGAAAATGTGTTTTACATATGTCGGCCTCCTGGTGGCGCTATAAAGAGCAGATGTGAAAAATTCCAGGCAAAGGTTTTTCCTTGGCCTCTAGGGAGTTGGCATACAAAGTTATCCACAGATCCGTGCAGTTAGAGGTAAAAACACTTTTCGGCCAGTTATAGCGCCACCTTGAGTCTGAGTTGAAATTGTTCATGTGGCATTTCGTCCTCGGCCTAGTGGGAATGTGGGTGCACAATTTCACGGAAATCACGCGATGTGTTCATGATTTGCAGCATTTTGTTTGAAACTGAGCACTCCTGTGAACTTTGGAAGCCAATCTTAACCAATCAGGATGGAGTCTGAGAAATCTGAAAGACCGGTTTCGTTGAATGGCTCTAGAGATACTGTGTACCAATTTGCGTGATGTTTGGACAAAATCTGTAGGTGTACTGTGCAAAAACTTGTTTTGCACAAAGCGGCCTCCTGGTGGCGCTATAACAGGCCGTTCTGGAAAGTTTGGGGCAGAGGTTCATCGTTGGCATCCAGGGAGTGTGTGTGCAAAATGTGGCATCGAGCGGGTTAACGGTGGCCGAGATTAGCTGCTCACGGACACACGGACGGACGGACACACGGACACACGGACGGACGGAGTGCAAAACATACTCTCCCCACATGCCTTCGGCCTGGTGGAGACAATGAGCCATTTATGTTTATTGGACAGCACTGTTTGTGTGTCTGGCAATTCGGAAGGCGGAAAGAAATTATGCTGTGAATTCATACAGCCGGATAATATTGTAAGTATTGCAAGCTGATCTAATAAAGGACATTTCCATGCATAGCAGCCACTCTCATATTTCAGTAGGAACTGCAAACAGCGTACTGAAGTTGGAATATACAGCAGCAGCAATTTCCCCAAACTCCTTCACATGCCATTAGTGGCAAAAAAACGACAAATTAAATCTCGCTTTCAGCCGAACCTTACAGGAGGCAACAACCATCGTGAAATGGTTTGAGTGGCATTCTCCCAATGTTGTGAGAGCACAATATTATGTAAAATCAGGCTTGCAGTGTAAGACTGTAATGTCTTACACATTCAGAGCAAAAATAACACACAGGATTACACGCGTACTGTACGTACACACAGAGACTGACATTGCATGCATTTATAGACGGATAATCTGGGACTGCCGGTGGTACTTTTACCATGATTCTACATGGGCACCCATTTATTACCATGGCAACTGCATGCTCGTTCAATGTCATTGATAAGGGGCCACACTTGATGTGACACTCTGTGACAGCTTGGATGCCTGTGTACAGTGACACTGTCAATAGCGAGATGCCTGATAAGGTCCCTGTGACTGGAACATATAGTGAATTCACTAATTATTCTTCTCAGTGTGCAGACATTTTTCCTCCTTCCCTCATGTGTTAACCCAAACCTTTTTGGCCGTGCACCCCCTCCAGACCTAGCTGATGCACCCCCCACATGGAAATATAAATTGCATAGGCTATATAGAGACATATACATTTCCTTTTTATCCACATATATGCACATATATGAACCTGAATATGGCATAATATATGCAGCATAGGCTATATTCTGCCATGTATTGCCATAATATGTTAATATATTTAAAATAAAACCATAGCACCACCATTAGACTTTTCATGTTGCGCACGCCCTAGAAGGCGCTCGCGCACCATAAGGGGTGCACGCACCACGGTTTGGGAACCACTGTGTCAATGCATTCATTTGCAACTACAGGAGTGTGCTGTACAAATGTAACCAAATGGACCCTTTGTACTGCACACTCTCAGAGTTAAATGAGAACTTGATTTCACTGCGTGACAAACTGATGATCAGTCACAAGAGTCCACACTATACCAAAACCAAAAGGCAACGACATCTCCCTCCTCCGTCCCCCGTCCCCCAGCCTCTCCACACAGGCTGTCAGGGTTAAGCCTCAGCACCTCAGGGGAAAAATGTGAGCCGATGGGTAAGAGCCACGTCAAAACACGGAGAGAGAGAGAGAGAGAGAGAGAGTGGGGAAGCACCAACATTCCACAAGGCTTAGTTACCTGTGAGAAAGATGAGCCAAGCCCAGAGGGGCCGTCGTGATCGATGCCGCATATATAGAGCAAAGTCACCACTGGCGAAACCCACCTTCCCACTGTCATGTCTTTCAAATGGTGTGAGAATGATCAGGCTAAAAAGTCAGTGTGGAAAAAGGCTTTTCACAGTCTGAGAATTCAGGCGGACTATACAGCAAAAAATGACTCTACTATTGTCTGTGGTTATCTATTGTATAGAGGAGACTCAGTCTCGGTTGGGTCCAAGTTAAATAGCAAGTAAAATGAAACAAATTGAAATACAGTAAAATATAGAACGTATTCCCATCCAGAGTAAAGTTGGGGTTAATCACACACAGTTCTGACTGCTATCGATTCCAAGCAGTTGTTGAGGATGTGCAATTGTGGTGGTGTGCGTGCGCGCGTGCATGCGTGCGTGCGTGCGCGATTGTGTGCGCCTTGCTTTGTGAGGGTGCAGGGTGAATCACAATGAAGGAAATACACAATCTCTCTCTCTCCCTCGCTCTCTCTCTATCGTTTGTCCTCTGTCTCTACCCTTTCCTTCAATAACTCTTTTCTCCATCATTATTAGGGATGTTTTTGTGAACACAAGGACACTGGTGGGAGGGGCAAAGGACAAGATTGCATGCAAGGGAACGTCGCACTATAGCAGAGAGACTTAGCGAAAGATTTAGGGTCTCAATCTCCTTGCCAGGGGAGGAAATCAAAAGCAATCCCTTGTTTGTTTGTAATTATACTTCCCCTCCCTGAATTTCTGGGGCAATGCTGTCACAATTTACGCGACCCCTTACTTTACGACTTTGTGACGTGTGTCTGTGTGTGGGAGTGTGTGTGTGTGTGTGGGAGTGTGTGTGTGTGTGTGTGTGTGCCTGTGTTGTGTCTGTGTGAGGCAACGACCTTGCTTCTTTTTTGCCATTTATTTGTCAATCTATCTGAGTGTGTGTTGTGTGTGTTTGTGTGTGTTGTGTGTGTCCAGCCCTTGTTCTTCCTCCCGTCGTCTCCCAGGCTCTCTGATCATCATAAAAGGACGGCCAGTCGCCTCCAGAACCAGGTTCCCACTTTAATGTCGCCTTGCCTTACTCTCCTCCTCTCAGATCAGGTTCCCCCCCCCCCCCCCCCCCCCCCCCCTCCACCTCTGATTTACAACATCCCTGGCGGCCAGTGAGAAGAAGGGGAGAGATGGGGGGGGGGGGGGGGGTATATAGGGAGGGAGGGGTAGGTCATTGTTCTCTCTCCCTCCTCCAGTTAGTTGTCTCCCCGTGCAGTCGGTCTTTATTTATGGTACGTTCAGCATGACCAGGGACGAGGCGTGACCCCCGCGGGGAGGAGGAACACGCGTAACCTCTGAGACATTGGTGACTCTCTCTCTCCCTCCCTGGAGGGATCTTGTGGTGGAGTTAGCTTATAGTGCTGTGGCCGTTTTTTTTCCCTTTTTTTTTGAAGCACACAAAACAATAGCCCCTGCCTATCACTCGGAGGGAGTCAGCTGGGTTGAAGTTTGGGTGAATGGGGCTATCATGAGATAGCATGCAAGGATGGACTGCTAGGAGGGGGGTGAATAATGGATATATTTGGGGGAGCTGGGTATAGGGTTAACGCATTGAGTTTAACAATGAGCGTTAGTAGCATCATCTGACATCATCCCCTGGGGATGTGTCACATGTTTTGTACTGTTGTCTGATCCTGTTGATGGAAAACAGGAGCCCTGATGTTTCCCTAATGCAAAGGGGCTGATTGAATCCAAGGACGTATAGAGAACAAAATGTAATTGTTCGTGTTAACATTTTGTTAAGCAGTGTTTTTAGTGTAACAGAACCGGATTCAGAATCTGTTTAGTATGTTCACATGTAAGTTAAAAGAGTATGACTTGCTTAGTGTGTGTTATTTGAAACAGGAAAAAAACCAGTGCAAAACTATTTCAAATATCTGATAAAGGCAAGTGTTTTTAGATGTAGTTGAGCCGTTTGGACACTGTTAGTTTCAGCTACACGTTTTATTTTATTATAATATTATTATTATGAGTCTCCTGAGGAGGTGTGTCTGACTCTGAAGCCTGTCCTGGACAGGAGTCTCCAAATGTAAAAACAAAACAACTATTATTATTATTAGGCTATAATTAATAAAGCATAGCAGACTAATAGCAGATTATCCTGTAGACAGTTGAGCTGTCCATGTTTAACTTTCCATTTGTACGGCTGCTACAACGAGGGCTTCAAGCAAAGCACTATATTTGCAATTGTTACCCAGATCTTGTCTGTAAATGGTGGCTGAGACACTAAAGTGCTCCACACCTGTTTGTGCTGAGTGATCAAAGCAAGTTTACAAGCCAAAGGGTCAAAGATCCAAATCTGGTAGAATAATGAACAATAACAGCTGATGAAGTAAAAGTGTTGTGGAGCATCTGCTTAAGACTAATTGATGCTTTTATCTGACACGTGAACTAAAAAGGTTCAACTAAAAATAAATGTGTATGACAAAGTGTAAATAAATGAGCAATCACAGAATGCATGGTGATATGGTTCTGTTACCGTACACGATCTTCTCCATTTACAAACATTTACTAAGTGCAATACTCAAATGTAACTTTACAATTACGGCATGTTCCCTTTTAATACTAAGTTATTCAAACCATTATTGGCATCCTTTTTAATTTAAACATATTTAAGTCCTCCTGGGGAGTAACTAAAATTATTATTTCTTTCCGGTGAAAACAAAATCCCTTTCTGGCCAAAAAGTGCATTTATATACGTGTGGTGGGGGGGCTCAGAGTGCATCCACTATAAGGACAGTAGGCTTTCTAATGACACAACCCGTCTTTGTATTGGTGAGTAGGTAAAACATGATTTTTATTTTCGCTACAGAGGAGAGGCTGGTCTGCATTTCATGCAAGGCTGGAAGCCAATCAGTTCCATAGCCTTAATGCAACGGCAGCGAGAGCAGTAAGGCTATGGACCAGAGCTAGCTGGGGATTAGAAGGACTGAACTGAACATTTTAAGTTTTAGACTGGGTAACACTTACAACAACAACAACAAGTACAACAAAAATCAATAATCAAAATGAATGGTTACGTCTGAGCATGTTTATAAGTCTGGAGATGTATTGCAAGGGCGAGTGTTAAGACTTTCGGATGAGAACTTTTCCAATTAAATGTAGCTTCAGTGAGATGTGGCTCCACATATAGAGCATCATAATGAGCCAATTCAATATGGTGTAGACTGATTACGGAATTGTTGTGTTGAAAGTTTATAATGAATTCAACGCATTTCTTTGAATTAAAAGCTTCAAGTTTCATGCACCATACCCTGGATTCAAGACCGGCTCCCCTGGATAGCCATACATGGTTTGACAGCCGGCCAGCAACTCTACCTATCTATTCTGACCTCAATGACAACCAGATCAATAGCTTAACTCCTGCTTCTCAACTGTGCCGCATTAACACTTACAGCACGTAGGACGCCTGAGAACGTCATAGAGTAGAGTAGAGTAGAGTTCTAAGGACGTCTGAGGACGTCCTAGCGACATCCCAGCGATGCGGGGCGAGATATTAATATTCAGATTTTTTCCTATTTATTTTTTTGGCATTTCGCTTTTCTCTTGCCGTATGCTAACGATCAGTGCAACTATTAGCTTATTATTGACTCCCACGTTAGCGAGACGGAAAGAATGACTCGTAGCTCCTAATCCAGGGCGCTCTCCGTGGTGATGAATAGAGCGATATGCTGGCACTTATTTTCTGCTCCTCATCCGTCTCTCCCGCAAAATATGAACGCTTTTTGGAGCGTAAAACAATATATTAAGATGATCGGGGATGTTGAGGTCACTTTGTAAAGTCAACTTTTTTAGGAAAGTGTTTCCGGTTCATGGCTTTCAAAGTAAAAGCGATCAGACACCTCCGGTATTCTATAGCCTATATTTTGAAGGCAGTCGGCGTACTCAATGTGTTAAGAAGCTCTATTGTTTCAGCGTGACCGGGTCGCAGGCTTCTGGCCCTCAGTGGCGTCTTACTGGTGCTATGCTAATGGTCATTATGTTGTCTGCAAATCGTCGCTGTCACGTGGAAAAATATCCAAAACCGTTACTTTTTTAGGAAATGGAACTACATTTTTCAGAGCTAGATCTTCACAGTTGCTTGACACTCGTATAAAAAGTGTGAAAAAACATAAACGGTTGAAGGTTTCTGCCCGACAGCGACAGTTTCTTTATAATAGCAAAAGTCTGAAGAATGTGTCATTTAATCTCAATCGCCCCGTCGATATACAACCACAGCCAGACATGGTCAAGGTTATGTAGAACTATATTGAGTTGAACAGCCGTGCATTGTGTCCTTTCTGTTGGACTGTTTGTGTGAAATACTGCAGATAAATCAGTCTGCGGTTGACAACAGCCTGTATATACTTGTATTGGGTCATGTGCTCTGTCTGATCTTAATGAGAGTGTTTGCTTACCATACGGATTAGGGATGTCCTGATTTCTGTGTTAGCCAATACCGATACCAGAGAATAATATTTATAATAATAATGAAAAAAAGAAAATTACTGATTTTATCTCATGTTGTTAATAGCGGAATCCTCACTCAAATGTGCACTTGCAGTTTGGGCAACTCCAAAAGTAGCAAACTCCACATGCCCCAACATTGTATTCACCTGCCTTAGTGTCAACTGCTTACCCCCGTGTCGGATCGGTGGTTAGACCGGCATATTCGCCGATACCGATATGAACCGTTATGACCAAAAAAGGGCCGATACAGATACTTTTGCGATGCCGATACAGTATCGGGACATCTCTAATACGTGAGCCACTTTGAGCACTGGACCCCTAGATATGGGAGCTATAATAAAAGACTGGAGTGATGCTTTAACATTTTCATTTTGTTTGTCTCGCGCCGATACGTTCAGGCGGGCTATCTCAATTGTTCTCGAATTGAGTTAAAATTCTTCGCTTCTATATCGACATTGTCGGGGATGCATCCACTCCACCCAATTAATGGGCTGAGACGAGAGCAATCACAGAGCGCTTCAAGTGCTAACGTTGAAGGGACTTCAGGAAAAAAAACACACTCCAACGAGGGGTAGAAAGACAATCCCCCTCATTCTGCAACTCTGCTTGACTAGCTGGCAGAGACAAACAGGCAGCAGTAACATAATGGATGCACATGGATGGATAATGCTTTGTTGCACCGTGGAATAGACAATGAGAACGGCTCTTGGAAGTACGACTGAGAGCCAGAACCAACTGTATTAATCCATTTTGGGCGGGAACCCCTTTTTTGTGTTTTAACTTATGCTATGCTTTAGCTACTGAAAGATAGCAGATCTACAAGCTCAAGCTCATGAACTTAGGTCTGCTATTTTTGAAAAAAATTGAAAAACGTGCCTGAAATCTTTGAATATATATTTTTCAGTTTTTAACTCAAATCTTTGCTTCTGGGGTGTCCCTGGAACAACACATTTTGAAATATTGAGAACCACTGATATAGAAACATGAGGTTTTTCAGATTTCTTTTTTTTTTTTTTTATATATTTTTTTAATTTCGACGTCAGGCCTAAATGGGTTAACTTCACTGCATGATGAACTGCGGATGATGATACATAGCAAGGTCAAAAGTGCAGCGACAGAGCGGAGTCAATTTGTGTGGGTGCAGCAGGGAAACATGAACGGTTACGTCCGCCCCCGCGTCGCCCCACGCGATGGCCTCTCTAACGCAGAGTAGGTGCACTTGGGGAGGGAATATTTTTGCACCAAAGGGTCCTTTAGAACACGTATATACTGCAGTGTAGGCAGGGTGGGGGGGGGGGGGGGGGGGGGGGGGGCGGACGTGATACTGTTCACACAGGAACACTGAACAGTACACGTTGCTCAGTATATATTTGTTATCCTGCACAAGTCAAATCCGAAGCGCTAATGTAAGCGCACAGTACTCTAATGTCCATATGTCCTATAGGCGAACATTTGGCAAAAAATAGCCGATCTACAAGCTCTCAATGGGTTGTGAGCTTGTAGAGACTAGAGTAACGTTTATTTTTATTTATTTTATTTAACCTTTATTTAACCAGTAAAAAGTAAAAAACTCATTGAGACTGAAGTCTCACACAGTGTGAACTGGCCAAGAGAAGAGGCTACATAAGTGACACAGCTCTGCCAGTAGCGATACAGACAAAAAACAGGACAAACATACAACAAACATACAACGCTCATAAATAGTCAAAGTCAAAGTCATACGATTTGTCACACACGTTACCGCAGTGAAATTTGTTCTCCGCATTTGACCCATCTCTTGGAGCAGTGAGCCGCAGCCAAGGAGCGGTGAGCTGCAGCCGTGCCGCGCTCCGGAATCATTTGATTAGTAGATTTGACCGCCCCAATCCAACCCTTTGATGCTGAGTGCCAAGCAGGGAGGCATTGGGTCCCATTTTTAGTCTTTGGTATGACCCGGCCGGGGATCGAACCCCAACCTCCCAGTTTCAGGGCGGAAACTCTAACCAAGGCCACTGTCTGGTTGCCAGCCATGGCAATCCTTTTAAAGCTCACTAGGGGAATCACAGAAGCCAGTTTGAGTCTGGTCTGTAGGTCATTCCAAGACCAGGGTCCGAAATAAGCAAGGCTTTTTTCCAGCCTCAGATTTTGTTGGGCGCACATTGTGAGCTTGTAGATCAACTATTTGCAACAAAGGAAAAAAATGAGCATATATAGACTTAGAGCCCTGTGGGACCCTGGTCAACTATGGTTTAAGAGGTTATATATGGCTTTAGGGGGGAAAACTTTACACACTCGGATGAATACATCCGGACGACGTCACTGTGTTTGTGTTAGCATCCGACATAATTGTGTTTCACTCAATCAACTCCCGGGAAACTGTTTATATAGAAAAGGGGAGGAAATAGACACTTCAGTAAAGTATTATAGGAAATAATTTACTGCACAAACATCCTGTACATACATACACGCCGGACACGGCGCGAATAATCCTCATGTTACAGTTCCTTGTTTTCCGCTGACGAGACCGTCTGACACACAGAGGTTGAATGTAACCGAAGAGCGAGGTGTGGAGGAAAGGGTGTCGCGGGGGATTTGCTGTCTGTCAGGAGGAGCTTGTGTCTGAGCGAGGCAACCATAATGCTCGGCTGCAGTTTGACCTCGTGTTGGTCATGCTGATGCCGCAGCCCTGTTACAATGCTTGGAAGCAACCAGCTGCCCGCTGCCCATCACACACAGCATTTCCACGCTCACAGTAAATCCTGTCCATTCGTATCAGTGGCAGGGCAAAACCGTGTGAAATATTCCAGGCATCTTGCAGACACCTATAGTTTGTCAGTCGATAAAAAAAGAGGGGGGGAAACAAGAGTGCTATAGACTAGAGCAGTATATATTAACACTCGATCCAGTAGTAAATCTAAAATCTGTTTCTCAAACGTGATCGAATTGTATATAGACCTACAAGCTCGTAGCGCGGCTATGAGCTTGGAGATCTGCTATTTTCCAATAGCTAAAGCATAACATAATGCTTAAAACACCAAAAGTCTGGCCATGCCAGGCTACTATTGATCAGTGGCAGGCCATGCACCAATACAAGCTGTTTGACACTGTTGCTCCATGGTGCTGTCAATCAGCTCAGTGTATACTGTATATTTACAGTATACACAATATGTTTGACACTGTTGCTCCATGGTGCTGTCAATCAGCTCAGTGTATACTGTATATTTACAGTATACACAATATGTTTGACACTGTTGCTCCATGGTGCTGTCAATCATCTCAGTGTATACTGTATATATTTCCAGAACAACAGACAGGATGGCTACAACAGTGCGTCGTGTGCTACTGTATGCGTTTCGAGGGCATGGCCTTAGCTCCGCCTAGGGTCTAGTATGGTCCTTCCCAATGTAAGACACATTAGTGACATATGTCAAGGATCAAAACAAGGACAGCAGGCCAGATTGTTAATCCTCTATTGACACAGAGTTCAGCTGGTTCATAATCTCCTGAGACAGATTGTGCTAACGGCCGAATCAGTCAGTGCCCTAAACATGTAGTGTTGTTGTCAGCTGAGTGTAGAGAGTAGGAGAGTAGGGACACGCTTTGACCTCGCCGCAAAGCGGGTGCCCTATGGGCTATAGTTCCAAACATTGCTCCTATGGCTGGAACTATCCCATTGAGATAGAATGAGCACTTCCGCATTCCATTGTTACAATGGGAGTGTCGCCACTCTCTCACTAGATTACTCATGGCTGTCAGCAGGAAATACACGCAGAAGCACCCGGGAGGAAGTGGACTAAGAAAGGGGAGGAGCCAAAGAAGGATAGAGACTGAACCAGCGAGATATAGCCCCTCCCCACTATTCATATCAGTGGAAGTTGCTCAGTGGCGTTTTGAAGCACCCGGAAGGACCGTCTACTTCCGCATTTGCCAACCACATTTTGGTTGTGATTGGCTGAGATGATGTACGATGATAAGAGCCGATACGATAAGATAAGATGATACCATTGCTAAGAGATGATACTACTTCGCACGGGTGTGATTCTTATTTATTTATTTTTTTACCGAATGGGTTCCCAGACTGTCAGGTTCCATGATGAAGACACAAGTACCTGATAATACCGTCAAAACCCTGTCTGGAGAGCCATACTGTATACGTAGCCGAGGCTGCTAATGGCGAGCATCATTAGCTTCATGGAGCGTCATGCAGCTTCTGTCCTTTTCCCCGCAAACAGAGCAATACAATGGTCAGCTCATTAATTCAACACACTACACGGAGCCCCGTGCCAGAGAAAACATCCAGCTATGAAAATGGCCAATTATCCACCAGTATATATCCTCTCCTGGACAAGGCGAAGCGGGGCTTAGGCTTGCCAACAACTCATTAAATGGTCACGTTTCCGCAGCAGGGCTGTATGGTGATTGGTTAGAAACAGGGGGGGGGGGGGATCCTCATTGGAAGCTTGGCCTCGAGTCATGCTGCCAGGTGGCAAATCGCATGTCCAGCAGCGCTATAGCTTAAGCCACTGCGGTTGACCTATTGGGCTCGGGGTGCACGGCGGTTGCTGGATTTCAGCTCACCATTTCGGCGTTGTGCTGTCGATGAAACACGACAGCCCCGAGGTTTGGGGTCTGGGTGACGACGAGAGGACAGACAGGCTATAGGCGTGTGCCAATTGTCAAAGCAGAGGGGCCCATGCAGGCAGGCAGCCATAATGACAGGTCCACATGTGTGTAGGTGTGACAGCTTATCTCTGCCACCCACACCAACACAGACGGTATAACCCATTTTGGGGCGGGAACCCCTTTTGGTGTTAGCATCATGTTATGCTTTAGCTATTGAAAAATAGCAGATCTACAAGAAAAAATGGTAGAAGTACAAAAATAGCAGATCTAAAAAAAATAGCAGATCTACAAGCTCATAGCGTGCCACCGAGTGGCGCGCTATGAGCTTGTAGGTCTGCTATTTTTGGAAAATCGAAGAACGACTTACATAGAAACATAGCTTTTTCAGAAAACTGTCAGGATGTAGAAGCCATTTTTAGAATCTGATCTCAGGTCAGAATGGGATAAGTAAGGGATGATGAACAGTGAGCCAGTCATTGTTGTGGAATAAACCCCCATCAGGGTCGATGCAGGACTTGAATCAGAACTCATTATCCTGCGATAATTTGACACAGCGTAGAGGTAAAAACAAAAAGAAGAAAAAATGTTTTATTGATTTAGAAATAATAGCCTTGCTTCTGGCCCAAAACAATGATTTCTAGTTAGATTCTACAGTTGGAACTACATGCATTTGATTTTGAATATGGGATCTAAAAGGGGTTTACATCGCGTGACTTAGACTCTGGTTGAGAAAAGTGTTTATCTGTAATACACCAATGTGCAGCATATTGACTGTACCATTCATGACCTAATAATTAATTAGGTAAAGATACGTGATTTTAAGTTAAAGACAAAAATAGCTTTTTACAAATACAGAAAATAGCAGTTCTACAAGCCCACAATACTGTGAGCTCACAATACTGTGAGCTTGTGCCTTGTAGACATTAATGTGTTTCAGTTTTTCTGTGCAATTGTAAAAAAAAAAAAAAAAAAAAAATCCACATTTATTCAAATTATTTTATACTTAATTTTTTATTCAAACTATTTTAAAAATATATATGGAAATGCAACTATTGCATAATCAATAGTTGCAGCCTGACTGAAATGCACTGCGTTGGAGCCAAGAGGAACTGAACCCACTCCTGGTTCAGCCTCGTTGTTGCTGTCCAATTAGATGAAGATCATTAATAACACAAACAACGTGCAGCGTATATATTCCCTTCAGGACCAGCTCCAGTAATGAAGACTCCAGCTCAGACATATATATGTGCAGCCTGCACACGTCTCACATACCAATGGACCTGGAAAAGACACACGCCATAGCTAGCCTATAGCCTATAACCCATTTTGACCCGAGAAAAGATTCTACAAATGTCTTCTAAAGCCTGACAGTTTTCTGAAAAACCCCATGTTTCTATGTCGTAACATTTTCATGCCAAGGACCCCCAGAAATATATGTAATCGGCCGCCGACCCCCATCTGAATATATGTTGTTCGCTCTGAAAGAATATATATTCTAAGGTTTGCGCCACATTTTCACAGGTTTTTCAAAAATAGCAGACCTACAAGCTCATAGCGCGGCACTCGGCGCGCTATGAGCTTGTAGGTCTGCTATTTTTCAACAGCTAAAGCGTAGCATAATGCTTAAAACACCAAAAGGGGTTCCCGCGCACAATGGGTTAAGCACAATAGCAGGCTAAACACAACAGCAAATGCTGTGCATGTGAACCACACTTGTAATGAGATGAATGTAAGCCATATAGTAGCACACATACAGTACAGTAAATGGGTGAACCAATTCCACCGAATAGCATTATGTCTGCTCACCGGGAATACATGGATTGTATTATCCAATGTACACCGTGGCTTTTAATTACGCGTGAGAGTTCTGTGTTTTTCGGTGACTTTGTTGTTACTGTATGTGTCCGTTTCTACTGTGTGGTTTTGTCTTATGTTTTAGCTTAATAGTGTATTTAGCTTTTAACTCTCTCTACAGCACTTTGTAAACCTTGAGTTGTGAAATGTGCTATATAAATAAAGTGGATTGGATTGGATTGTGACTTGAAAACATATCGATCTCATATGGTAAGTAAAATAGATAGAAATGTATAATTTATTGTGAAACATGCACACACAGGCATACTCCAACAAACACCCTGGAAACATCCTGTATAAACTCACTATCTATGCAGTATGCACTGAGTTTTTGATTGATTGATTGAAATATTTATTAACAGTAACAGGAATTCATCATAAAGGAAGCAAAAAGGGAAAAGAGGGGAAAAGGGGGGGGGGGGGGGGATTCAGATTTTACGGGGGCCAGTTTCGAATTGCAGCCGTCCGTAGGTTCCCCCTTTGAGAGCGGTTTTGAAGGAGTCAAGGGATTCACATGTCTTAATGACTGTTGGTAGGGTGTTCCACATTTTGGTGGCATAGGAGCGAAAATAATTTAGTCCCTTGTTTGTGCCGAATCTGGGTTGTACATGGTTTGTTGCACTCCCTCTGGTAAACTAGAGAACTATCAACTATCAACTAGAGAACTATCAAAGGCATACTTACAGGCAATACCAAGTATTTAGCCCTTAATTGTTATTCACTACTGCTAGTGAGAACTGATTTTAATCCATCTGGAAACTTTTAATGAGGCAGTTGCTATTGCTATTTTTTTTTTTTAAGTTGGCTCTATTTTGAATCACGGTTTGCCATCAGTGGAATGCATGCATACCTAATGCTTACTCACCGGCAAATACAAATGTATTGAATATTGCAAACCGCGTATACTTGCAAACAAATTCCTTAGTTCTCCCCTTGACAAATTGGCTGAGGCTTATGCATACAGATTGTAGTTGTTTTAATTGGCTGTTGTTTTCCAGGGAAGATTGTGAGGCATTCCTTGAAACGAGACGATGAGGCGCGCGCACACACACACACACACACACACACACACACACACACACACACACACACACACACACACACACACACACACACACACACACACACACACACACACACACGAGCGGTGCAGGTTCACACATGCACTCTCACGCACACACAAAATAAACGTTCTTTGACAGCAGCAAAGGGAATGTGCCTGTGGCCACACTACTGGTTGTAACTGTAAAACCCGGGCCCCCAGACGGCCTTCCATGAACGCGGGCCCCACAGTCCCTCTTTAGTTGCACATAAACAAATATAAATCATCCACTTCTGACTCATTAGATATACCGTCTCCCTTTCAGGACCTCCTTCCTTAATTCCCTGCGCTTCCCCACATTAAATCTGTGTATAAGTGTGATTAAATGTTAATGTACTGCTTCGGCTTTGACCTTGAGGCAGTGTCTGTCTCTTCCTAGTCAGTTTCTAAAAGGGAAATTAGCACAAATGCATTGTTAATTGTAGATAAACGGAGAGTCATTTGTCTGGATGAGATTGCAGGTGGGGGGAATGCGAGGGTCTGTTTTCATTGCATGAACAATATCATTGTTTGCAGTTTGAAGAGTTAAAAACATATATCCCAGAAAGTTCTTATAGGACAAAACAACCTCACCACCGGATTCAGACTATGAATGAGCCTTTACAGAGTTACAAAGGAAACTATAACCTCTAACTAGGACAGCATTAAAAACACAGTCAATCTATCAAAGTCAAACACATCTAAATACCATATAGCATTTGTGGACAAGCAAACCGTGAACAAGTGACCAGCAAACATCTCCATTGTATCTATATCCAAAAATAGGCGACACAAAGGAATACAGGAGGATTGGGGTGAGTATATAGTTTATATCTTGGTTCTACTGTAATTCGTCACAGTACAGTACATGGACACTGCACCAACGGTGATTAATGATAAATGTAAATGCACGTGATTGTGTGATAAGAGGCAGTCATCTTTCATAATATGGTGCGGGCTATATATCTCCATATGACTGTGATTTAGCTCCATGGTTATTCGTCCAGCGTTTACCGACGAGTGAAGCTATTTTGGGGGAATCGGACTGCGGTGGTTTGAGGCCATTAGATTAGCGCTGATAAATGTGTGGCTGCTGTCCGGGGTGCTGATCACAGACAGCCGGCAGGACGGGAGCTGACGTGACCACAGTAGAACCAGGGGTGGGCAACTTTGACGATGGAGAGGGCCACTATTATTATTTCCACACTCACCCCAGAGGGCCACATTGCATGGTAGTGTTGTAGCAAACATAGCTCAAAAAGATCGGCTATTTATTCTTTGCTATTTTTTTATTGGAATCCTGAAAAGCATTTAATTATAATTATGTTAACTTTATGAACTAAATACAAATACATTGGACATAAAACTAAATAATATATATATTTCTATATATCTATTTTTGACAGGTGACAGTAAGTAGACAGGAAAGGGGGGGGGGGAGATGGGGGAGGACACACAGCAATATCAGTATCTGACATTAACCTGAGGGCCACATTAATGGACCACTTCACCACTTTTCAAACAATCTTCATATAATAGGTCCTCACTATTAATCATGAAAAAAATGGTGCAATTTTTTTCTACTCGGTCTGTGTCTCATAGGAGGGCTGTGGGCAGTTCAGAAACCGTCTTCCAGTGACATCATCGATGGGGAATACAAGCTAATAGAAACTGCAGGCTTTCTAGTCCTGAAAAGTTGCAATGCGAAAATGGAAGCCATCGTTCTCACGATAATGAAAATCTAAACATTTTCGTACAAAAATCTTGTTTAAAAAATAAATTTCCTAATGATGATGTCACTGGAAGACGGTTTCTAAACTGCCCACAGCCCTCCTATGAGACACAGACTGAGTAGAAAAAAATCGTGCCATTTTATCATGATTATTAGTGAGGACGTATTATATGAAGATAGGTTTAAAAGGGGTGAAGTGGTCCTTTAAGTGAAGGTGCGGGCCGCATGTGGCCCCCGGGCCGCCAGTTGCCCATGTATGCAGTAGACGCTTCACGGATGTGTCATAGAGTAGACGTGCGCGTGTGCGTGCGCGCGTGCGTGCATGGGTGTCCAGAGGGTTGGGGAGTGCCTCTATCTACATGACATCTGTATGACATTCTATGGCGTTCAATAAACCATGTGGGAAAGAAAGAAATCCCATTTGAGAATGCACTGAGGTAGAGTGGTTATGGTGCTCATGGGTGGTTCAATTAGTACAAGTGCAACAACAGCAGTCATATATGAGCCTGCATGCTGTCCCTTCCCTATGTGAACAACTATATAAGCATGAATGACTTCAGCAGTCAACTCTCCACATGAGTTACGCTGTAATGTTGTGCGTTTCCCCCCAAAGGGAGACATTACAGGTAAGTGGCTTTGCGTGACGTGAAGACCAGCGGTGCATCTGCCCACATAGTCCTTCAGCCCATACTGTACTCTGTACTGTATGCTAAAACATATGGTCCTCATTATAAGCACTGAGAGCCTAAAACCAAACACTGGACAGCATCAGAAAAACCGTAAAGCAATAAGATGTGGACACTCGTCAATGTGAAACCCTTTGTGTACAGTATGTGTGTGACACGCACGTACGCACGCACGCACGCACGCACGCATACACAATCTCACTCACTCACACGCACACACACACTCACACATGCACTCACACACGCACTCACACACGCACACGGTCCATAAGGAGTATCTATTGATCAGAAAAGAATGTCCATAATTAGGCGTGGGCTCAGAGGAGGCGAGGAAGAGACAGTAAGAGGGAAGCAGCGACAGGGAGACACCGAGGGGGCAGGTGGACTTGTTGCATTCAGATAAATGGGGAGAATGACAGGAGAGATGGGATGAACTATACAATGTACAGCCCTGTGCGATCCTTATAGACGGAGGCACCAGTACAGAAAAGGGATATTGTCATTTTGAATTTTAAAACAAAACCCCAGAGGGTTAACTTTGACAGTGTCAAAATGGACCGTCAGGTATAGAGAAGAATTCTTTAATGAAATAATCGATACTTATATGTTGTAACTACTGAGAATTGCATATTTACATAAAGCTTACAATGCGCGACAACTCATTGTGAGTGTGTATTTGGCTATATTTGTGATGGATTTTGCACGTCAGTTGCAGCATAATATTAACATAAAATAGGTCTTAAAAGTGGTTAATCAGACTAATTGATATCACTTAAAATTCTCGATTATTCATTTAATTGGAAAGTAATCGAAAGAAAGACTATCTACGGACGGGCACCTACGGACGGCTGCAATTCGAAACTGGCCCCCGTAAAATCTGAATCCCCCCCACCCCCCACCCACCCACCCCTTTCCCCCCTCACTTTCTTTTCCCTTTTTACCTCCTTTATGATGAATTCCTGTTCTGTTCTTTGGCGTTATAGAAGTGTATATTTGTACATCTCTAAATGTTTTGATGAGTTGAACAAGGTGGACCCTCTTGTAAACAAAACTGTTAATAAATAGTTCAATCAATCAATCAATAATCGATAGTTGCAGCCCTTGAATACAGTGCCAGGAGGACTATGGACTATGAGCTGTGCTGAACACCCTGGTGTACAACATGGGATCATATCCCACAATGCACTGCTCCATCTCATTCAGGAAGACAAAGACCAATTTTTTTAATTTGATTCCAATCACCTTCAGGGCCTTGGAATACTCCTGGGACTCAATTAAAAGATGCAATCATCTCCTTCACAGAATTCTCCCCCTCCCCTTCTAACTCACATTGCCAATTAAGGCCTAATTCGGGGCAAATAGCTAAAATTGCAAATCTGCTAAGTTCTGCTATCTTTTTTTTTAATGTTTCACAGTTTCACACAAAGCTCCATTCATCATAATGCAAAAAAACAAATAAATTAAATTGACAGTATTTTTAGCTCTACTAGCATCATGGTAATGATGATTGGTTGGTTGGTTGGTTGGTTGGTTGGAGGGTGGGTGGGTCCGTCACAAAACGGACGCACCGTTTTTTTGACTGCACAAGAAAACATTGACACTAGCCCAGATGGTCGCTAACAGGAACCTGCGTGCAAGATCTGTAGTTGGCTGGTTCTCCGGCTCACTCCACTCTCGCCGTCATTCAGTTTTTGGCCCCACTAGCCGCAGCGCGGGCTCCGATGATGGCCGTGTCGATGCGTCGGTCGGAAGACCACTATAGCAATGGAATACCTGATGCACCTTCATGATGTGACCAAACTATACCTCTAGATGAAGACCACTATAGCAATGGAATACCTGATGCACCTTCATGATGTGACCAAACTATACCTCTAGATAGAGCAGGGACTCTTAACCATGCGAAGAGTTATTCATAGTCTGATTCATCGGTGGTGAGGTGACCACCACAACTACAACATGACGTCACGGTCAGCCGTGGTGAGGTGACCACCACAACTACAACATGACGTCAGAGTTATTCATAGTCTGATTCATCGGTGGTGAGGTGACCACCACAACTACAACATGAGGTCACGGTCAGCCGTGGTGAGGTGACCACCACAACTACAACATGACGTCACGGTCAGCCGTGGTGAGGTGACCACCACAACTACAACATGACGTCACGGTCAGCCGTGGTGAGGTGACCACCACAACTACAACATGACGTCACGGTCAGCCGTGGTGAGGTGACCACCACAACTACAACATGAGGTCACGGTCAGCCGTGGTGAGGTGACCACCACAACTACAACATGAGGTCACGGTCAGCCGTGGTGAGGTGACCACCACAACTACAACATGAGGTCACGGTCAGCCGTGGTGAGGTGACCACCACAACTACAACATGACGTCACGGTCAGCCGTGGTGAGGTGACCACCACAACTACAACATGACGTCACGGTCAGCCGTGGTGAGGTGACCACCACAACTACAACATGACGTCACGGTCAGCCGTGGTGAGGTGACCACCACAACTACAACATGACGTCACGGTCAGCCGTGGTGAGGTGACCACCACAACTACAACATGACGTCACGGTCAGCCGTGGTGAAGAGCAAACCACCGCTCGCCCCCCAGCCCTTGTCTCTGTGTTTACTCACCACCGCTCCACGTTATTACAATTATTATAAACAAACCCACATGAAACTATAAGCACCTCTGAGTGTTTGATAAATGCCTCAGCTGTTGTATGATAAATGAGATCAATTGTCCCTACATGGAGATACTATAATATAGATTTTCACCAATGCAACCAACAGAGGACGACCAAATGAGAATTTCATGCGGATATCAATAGCCTATACTCTCCATTTATCTTAATTTCCGTGTGAGCAGAGGTTAACTAAGGCCATCTTATCGCCTAATTTTCCGATAGCTTTAACTCACCCCGTGTGAAGTTGATACATTGTTTCCGTTCATTTTGGTCCCATTCATTTGCGCAACGCTTCAAATTAAGCAGACCATGAATACTGTATAGACAAATTAATCCCTGTATAAATTGCTAATTGGTTATTTCATGAGTGAAAAAAAGGACAATAAATCTGCCTACAGGAAATCGTGGCGTTCCAATTTTTAAACCGTGCTGATGGCAGTGACAATTCATTTTGATACAATTTGACGTCAATGCCGAATTGCAGGAACTGTCTAGACTCCCTGCTGTTAAAATATATTGCTGCTGATGGATTCATTGCAGAGAACATGTACTGCCGTCAGATGCTGGCATCAGAGAAGAGGGCTAGAGATGAAGAAAAAAAAACATTTTAGGCTATCCACAGTAAACGCAAAAATGTACTGTAAGCCAGAATTAATTTTGTTATTTTGATAGTTGAAATTATATATTTGAATACAATTATTTTAGCACCAGAACCAGTGCAACGTTCAAGGGGACATTCTGTTTCCTCTCCAGCCCGGTTTCCAGAACAGAATTCTTAAATCCTCACTGTTTATTCCCTTTTGGGCGGGAACCCCTTTTGGTGTTAGCATTATGCTATGCTTTAGCTATTGAAAAATAGCAGATCTACAAGCTCATAGTGCGCCACCGAGTGGCGCGCTACGAGCTTGTAGGTCTGCTATTTTTGAAAAATCGAAGAACGACTGACATAGAAACATAGCTTTGTCAGAAAACGGTCAGGATGTAGAAGACCTTTTTAGAAACTGATCTCAGGTCAAAATGGGTTAACTCTTGACAGTGTACAAATGGAACCAAATGTACCCTTCCTTTCCTGGACGGGTGTGTCATCTCCACAGTGCTCCACACCATACGAGTGTGGAGACGACAGCCAGGTGATTAAAGCCAACCGACATGCGTGCACAATCAGTCACCAACACTGACAGCGTTAGCAGATCCCAGGTATACACGCTCTGAGTAATGGCATGGGCGAGTCGTGACCGTATAGCCTCCCTGACGCACGCACTCAGTCTTTGCGCGGCTAACCCTGTGATCACACGTGGCAGGAGTTCTCCAGAAGGTCCAGAGCAGAGCAGTCAGATCAGAGAGCTAGTGCCAGCATCCTGATGAGAGTGCTGAAAAGGCCCAATATATCATCTCCTCCAGTCACTGCACTGCCTCCAGGATGGAATACTAAACACTTCCAACCTGGATACCAGTGTATCCATGGGAATGCTATATAACTCCCTAATAAACAGCTCCCCTTTTTCTTCATTTCACTTCGATAACGTATTATATTACGTTAAAAAAATACAACCACTTGTTTATCCTGAATTTAGAAAGGGTCAATACCGAGTCTCATCAAGTGTCCCATTTTCAAACAGCATATATCCCAGCATATATCCCTCAACTACGCACGCACGCATGCACGCACGCACGCACGCACGCATCAAAGCACTGTCTCACAAGTCTCTTCCCTGGAACGCCTGCTGCGCTAATGCCTGTCTCACATTGCATGTGCATATTGTGTGGATGGTGGCATAGAGAATGATAAGGCATGGTGTTGTAAAATGTGTTAATGGGAGTAAGCTTTTGACAATCATTCATCTGATGATGCAAAACCGAGGGAGCACATGAACATCCATCCACGACGATCATACGCAAACACACCTGATTTATACTGATTACATAGTTTTGGTGCATGACAGTCCTACAAGAGAGCATAAATTAGGCCTATATGAAGCATTAATAATGCACTTATTTTTTTCTTCCTCACAGCTCACCATAAGGTAGTTCAGTCAGATAACTCACGAATAGATTTAACCAATATTTATAGAATCAGAATACAAGTGTGCATATAGTACATTATCTTGGCGTTCGGCTCTGCTGCAATTTGGCACAATTAAACATTACGAGCAGGGAGATAGATATACAATAACACAATAATACGGAATAATAAATAAATAACAAAGTACAATGAGTTCAGTTAAATTCCAATGCCAGAAGTCAAAAGAACAGTAGATTAATGCACCACAATGAAAAGCATACAGCACAACACTTCAGTATGAGCTGTTAATTATTATTATTGTTATTGTAGCGACTTATTGAAGACGGGTGGACTGAAGTTCTGTGAAAGTTCTGTGAAATCACATTTCACTTCTGTTGGATGAATGCACTTTTTGTGAGGTTACCATCATTTAAAGGAGCACGCTGGTGCAATTCATCCAAAATTAATTATCCTCCTCCTCTCACCATGTCGAGCTATTTTTTCTTACATAAACCCCATGCTGTCTACTAACTGTTTGAGCCAATTTCCATGGCAGCCTTTTCTATTAGATCTTGTCGACTGCGTTGGTTAACGTGCTAACCACATAACCAACGTCTGACGCCTCTGGTCCTGTATTGCACGTCTCCGTCTGTCCTCATGTTCCTTGTCTTTCTTTGTCCGTTCCGTCTCGAAGTGAAAAAGGCAAGGGAAAACCTTAAACAACACGCGGTTCATAGTGTGTACATGGTATACTGTAATAGACATTTTCTGTGTAGCACCTCAATATAACATAAAATGGTCTAAATGCATCAATGCTACTGCTACCAGACTGAAAGAACGGATACATAGATACTAAATAGGAGCAACTATTGTACAGCGTTGTACGGCAGTGGCTCAGGGGTAGAGTGACCGGATGGCAACCACAAAGTTCCCAGTTCGAACTCTGTGGGCTTTCCCCGAGTTAGTGTCCTTGAGCAAGACACTGAACCCCTAATTGCTCCCAATGTGCAGGTTGGTGCCCTGCATGGTTTCCTCCGCCATCGGTGTGTGGATGTGTGCATGGATGGGTGAATGTAATGCACAGTCTCTGTAAAGGTGTGTGAATGGGTGAATGTAATGCACAGTCTCTGTAAAGGTGTGTGAATGGGTGAATGTAATGCACAGTCTCTGTAAAGGTGTGTGAATGGGTGAATGTAATGCACAATCTCTGTAAAGGTGTGTGGATGGGTGAATGTAATGCACAATCTCTGTGAAGGTGTGTGTGAATGGGTGAATGTAATGCACAGTCTCTGTAAAGGTGTGTGAATGGGTGAATGTAATGCACAATCTCTGTGAAGGTGTGTGTGAATGGGTGAATGTAATGCACAGTCTCTGTAAAGTTGTGTGAATGGGTGAATGTAATGCACAGTCTCTGTAAAGGTGTGTGAATGGGTGAATGTAATGCACAGTCTCTGTAAAGGTGTGTGAATGGGTGAATGTAATGCACAGTCTCCGTAAAGGTGTGTGAATGGGTGAATGTAATGCACAATCTCTGTAAAAGCGCCTTGGATAAAGGAGCTATATAAATGCACCATACTGTTCAAACTACTATGACATTAATAGAGCATTTAAAACATGACCCAGTCTACCCAAGGTTACATTTTGAAAATGAAAAAGAAGAAAAACAGAGGAAGTAGCATTCTTTTAGAGTAGGCTATATCTTTAATTGTCACATTGTGTGGGTGGAAATTACTAAACTGACTTCATATCAGCATTTTAGGGCCATTTGGCCAATGGCCAACATCCATTTCCTGAAAGAATTTCAAAGGAATCATTTGACATTCTTCGACACGAACAAAATGTTCACAGTGATGCATCAATGTCATTGAATTCGAAATCTCTGCCAAGCAATCAGTAGTTTACATGAAACTTTTCAGGACTTGTTTGGTGCAACAACATTGTGAATTTCAAGTGATGTGTGTGGGTGTCCACATACATGCACTCACAAACACGCACGCACGCACGCATACACACACAGTTAGATATTTTACCACATTATTTTGTGGTAGCATAGCAACAATTGTGAGGCTTTCTGCTTCGGAATGGTGCATCTTGAATTCAAAGCATTCATTGTTCTACCAAAAGTCATGCATACCAACAGAAACAGGACATGTAATATCCTGGTTCGGGGGTTTATCTTTCTGCACACACTAGTATAGAATATTCTTTAGAATTAGATAGAGGAAACTGAGGAAAACTGCAGGTAAAAGTATATGATGGCAGACAGTCTACAAGCACGCAAACAGCAAAATATATGACGGCAGACAGTCTACAAGCACGCAGACATCACAATGTATGATGGTAGACAGTCTACAAGCACGCAGACATCAACATATATGATGGCAGACAGTATACAAGCATGCAGACAGTCTACAAGCATGCAGACATCAAAATGTATGATGGTAGACAGTCTACAAGCACGCAGACATTAAGATATATGATGGCAGATAGTCTACAAGCACGCAGACAGTCTACAAGCACGCAGACATCAAAATATATGATGGAAGACAGTCTACAAGCATGCAGACAGTCTACAAGCACACATACATCAAAATGTATGATGGCAGACAGTCTACAAGCACGCAGTCATCAAAATATATGATGGCAGAAAGTCTACAAGCACGCAGTCATCAAAATATATGATGGCAGACAGTCTACAAGCACGCAGTCATCAAAATATATGATGGCAGACAGTCTACAAGCACGCAGACATCAAAATGTATGATGGCAGACAGTCTACAAGCATGCAGACATCAAAATGTATGATGGCAGACAGTCTACAAGAAAGCAGACATCACAATTTATGATGGCAGACAGTCTACAAGCACGCAGACATCAAAATGTATGATGGCAGACAGTCTACAAGCACGCAGACATCAAAATACTACAAGAAAAGGGCCCTTATAGCCAAGTCTTTCTTTTTGGGCGGTGCCTCCACTCCATTACGCAGCTATGTGTGTCTGTATGTACAGTATGTGTACGTGTATGCATGTGTACGTGAGTGTCCGAGCACGGAAAGCTGCAACACGGTAAATCTGTCACTTCTCAACCATTTCGGACGCGGGAAGGCTTGCCGGAACCGTAGAAGAGTCTACAGAGAGTGCACCTGCACTGTGTGTAAATGTATTTCATCCGTATGAATGCTCTACACCGTTATCTATATGTATAGCGCTACACAGGCTGACCGTTATCTATATGTATAGCGCTTCACATTATGTGTCGCTGGTTCGAGTCCCGATCCCGACGAACTTTGCTGTGTGTCTTCCCCCCCCCATCTCTCTCCCCGTTTCATGTCTACTGTACATCTATCAATAAAAAAAA